>NC_064846.1:169140507-169473597 GCF_024166365.1 Elephas maximus indicus
AAAGTACAAGCTATCCAGGGAAGGAAATGCCTATAAGGGAATCAAACCTTATGGCATGCATACATATGAGTTACACTGAAATCTGAGGGTGTCCAAGAGGGAACGTGTGACTTCAGTATGTTCACCATGCTTTTGATTCCATTATTGGTCATTAGGGCATATTTTTGGCAGATCTCTAAGAAAACCTTGACCAAGGCTAGACCTGCACTGGAAATGCAAGATGATGCCATTTCCAAAAGTAACAATAAATACTGGGGAGAGGGAAGAATCTGATTTCCAAAGTTGCACATTATATTAAATGTTCAATTTTCAATAAAAAATTACAAGACATACAAAGAAACAAAGTATGGCGCATACACTAGGAGGGAAAAAGTAGTCAATAGAAACTGTCCCTGAGGATGCCTGGACATTGGTGTTACTAGACAATGACTTTAAATCAGCTATTTTAAATATGCTCAAAGAACTAAAGGAAACCATGTCTAAAAACTAAAGTATGAGAGCAATGTCTCACCAAAGAGAGAATATTAATAAATAGATAGAAATTATAAAGAAGAAGCACATAGAAATTCTGAAGTTGAAAAGTACAATAATGGAAATGAAAAATTAATTAGAGGAACTCAACAGCAGATTTGAACTGGGAAAAACCCTGGGGTGAAAACAACAGACACCAAATATTCCCAGATTTTATTCACAAATTCCCATATAACTTAATGAGCGTTGGAAAATATGGCCTTGGTGATAGAAACGATGCCAGAGATCATGTGTTAGAATTTTGCAAGACCAACAGCTTCTTCATTGCAAATATCTTTTTCAGCAACATAAATGCCATGGGCATACACAGGAATCAAATCAACTACAGCAGTGGAAAGAGATGATGGAAAAGCGCAATATCGTCAGTCAGAACAAGGCCAGGGGCCAACTTCGGAACATACCATCAATTGCTCATATGCAAGTTCAAGCTGAAGCTGAAGAAAATTTGAACAAGTCCATGAGAGCCTAAGTATGACCTTGAGTATATCCCATCTGAATTTAGAGACCGCCTTTCAATAATAGACTTGATACGTT
Organism: Elephas maximus indicus; assembly: GCF_024166365.1. NCBI lineage: Eukaryota > Metazoa > Chordata > Mammalia > Proboscidea > Elephantidae > Elephas > Elephas maximus. Next base: position 169,141,573 of record NC_064846.1, read on the forward strand.
GAACACTAATGACGGAAAACCAGACCAGTTGTGGAATGACTTCAAGGACATTATACATGAAGAAAGCAAGAGGTCAGTAAAGAGATAGGAAAGAAAGAAAAGACCAAAAAGGATGTCAGAAGAAACTCTGGAACTTGCTCTTAAACTTTGAGTAGCTAAACCAAATGGAAGAAATGGTGAAGTAAAAGAGCCAAACAGAAGATTTCAAAGAGTGGCTCAAGAAGGCAAAGTGAAGTATTTTAATGACATGTGCAAAGACTGGAGTTAGAAAGCCAAAAAGGAAGAATACACTTCACATTTCTCAAGCTGAAAGAACTGAAGAAAAAATTCAAGCCTCGAGTTGCAATATTGAAGGATTTTATGGGGAAAATATTAAACGACACAGGAAGCATCAAAAGAAGATGGAAGGAATGCACAGAGTCACCATACCAAAAAGAATTGGCCAATTTTCAACCATTTCAGGAGGTAGCATATGATCAGAAACCAACGGAAGAGGTCCAAGCTGCACTGAAGGCATTGGTGAAAAACAAGGCTCCAGGAATTGACAGAATACCAACTGAGATGTTTCAACAAACAGATGCAGCACTGGAAGTGCTCATTTGTCTATGCCAAGAAATTTGGAAGAGAACTACCTGGCTAACTGACTGGAAGAGATCAGTATTCCAGTCAGCCTATTCCAAAGAAAAATGATCCAACAGAATGCGGAAATTATTGAACAGTATCCTTAACATCACACATAAGTAAAACTTTGCTGAAGATCATTCAAGAGCAGCTGCAATCGTACATTGACAGGGAACTGCCAGACATTCAAGCCGGATTCGGACAAGGATGTGGAGCCAGGGATATCATTGCCGATGTCAGGTGGATCCAGGCTGAAAGCAAAGAATATCGGAAAGATGCTTACCTGCACTTTATTGACTACAAAGGCATTCGACTGTGTGGATCATAACAAATTATGGATAACATTTCGAAGAATGGGAATTTCAGAACACTTAATTGTGCTCATGAGGAGCCTGTACATAGACCAAGAGACAGTCATTCGAACAGAACAATGAGATACCGCATGGTTTAAAGCTAGGAAAGGTGCATGTCAGGGTTGTATCCTTTCACCATACTTAATCTGTACACTGAGCAAATAATCCGAGAAGCTGGACTATATGAAGAAGAACAAGGCATCAGGATTGGTGGAAGTCTCATTAACAACCTGAGAAATTCAGATGACACAACCTTCCTTGCTGAAAGTGAAGAAGGCTTGAAGCACTCACTAATTAATGAAGATCAAAGACCACAGCCTTCAGTATGGATTACACCTCAACATAAAGAAAACAAAAATCCTCACAACTGGACCAGTAAGCAACATCATGATAAATGGAGAAAATATTTAAGTAGTCAAGAATTTCATTTTACTTGGATCCACAATCAACACCCATGGAAGCAGCAGTCAAGAAATCGAACGACGCATTGCATTGGGCGAATCTGCTGCAGAAGATTCCTTTAAAGTGTAAAAAAGCAAAGATGTCACCTTGAAGACTAAGGTGCTACTGACCCAGGCTATGGTGTTTTCAGTCGCCTCATATGCATGCAAAAAATGGTCAATGAATAAGGAAGACCGAAGAAGAATCGATGCTTTGAATTATGGTGTCATTGAAGAATATTGAATGTACCATGGACTGCCAAAAGACTGAACAAATCTCTCTTGGAAGAAGTAGAGCCAGAATGCTCCTTAGAAGACAGGATGGCAAGACTTTGTCTCATATACTTTGGACATGTTATCAGGAGGGATCAGTCCCTGGAGAAGGACATCATGCTTGTTAAAAGTAGAGGGTCATCAGAAAAAAGGAAGACCTTCAACGAGATGAATTGACACAGTGGCTGCAACAGTGGGCTCAAGCATATCAAGGACTGTGAGGATGGCACAGGACCAGGCAGTGTTTCATTCTGTTGTACCTAGGGTTGCTATGAGTCGGAACTGACACAATGGCACCTAACAACAACAACATCGTGAAAACACATGCACTGGTAACCGAGAAATGTTGAGTTTCTTCCCTTCTTTGTGCCTCAGATGACTCATCCTGAAAATGAACTGGTTTTACCAAGTGATGTCCAAGAGGTACCTCTTTGCTCTAACTTTCTTCAGCATAGTAGCCAATCATTGTATACTGTTAAGGGTTGATTTGTGTCCCCAAAAACATACGTTCAAGTCCTAACCCCCAGTACCTGTGAATGTGACCTTATTTGGAAATCGAGTGTCTGCAGATGCTATCAGTTAGGTTAACATGAAGTCATACTGGAGTAGGGTGGGTCCTAATCCAATATGAGTGGTGTTCTTATCAAAAGAGGAGAAAAGACACAGAGACACAGACACAGAGGGAAGATAGCCAAGTGAAGAAGGAGACAGAGATTGGAGTGATGTATCTGTAAGCTAAGGAATGCCTGGGACTACCAGAAGCAGCGAGAAACAAGGAAGGGTCTTCCCTTTGAGCCTCCAGACAGAGGGCATGGCCCTGCCAACTCCCTGGATTTGGACTTCCAGCCTCCATCACTGTGAGACAATGAATTTCTGTTGTTTTAGGCCACATAGTTTGTGGTACTTTGTGATGGCAGCCCTAGGAAACTAATACATACACCAATAAGTAATCTGAGTTTTGTTAATTGCTGTCAAGTTGGCTCCAACTCGTGGTGACTGTATATATAACAGAAGGAAACGTCGCCTGCTCCTGCATCATCTTCATGATCACTGGTATGTTTGAGTCCATTGTTTTGGCTGTTGTGACAATTCAAGTCAGGAAGGATTTCCCTCATTTTCGCTGACCCTCTAGTTTACCAACCGTGATGCCCTTTTCTAGAGATTGGTCTTTCCCAATGATGTGTCCAAAAAAAGAGAGTTGAAGTCTCACTATCCTTGCTCCTAAAAAGCATTCTGGTTCTTTACAAATGGTTCCGTTTGATTCTTGTAAACACTCTATGAGTAGATAGGATTGGTAATCTTGGTCCCATTTAAGATGAGGAGGAGCATGAGGCTTAGAAATATCAAGGTCCCCCAGCTGGTGATTGGCAGAGTGTGGACCATGAATCAAGCCTTCTATCTGAAAAGCATGCCCGCTCTCTTTCCACTAAATCATGCTATTTCACACTTGTCCAATTCCTGCATATGTCATCCAAAATGCTTTCCAAAATGGCAGTTTTTATCTCATAATATTTCATGCATTATGAGATGATTATACTTGGGAGTAAGAAAGAACATTCTACAAATGTTTCCTAAGTGCTGGAGTAGTCACTGGCGGTGATGGAGGGGAAAGTGCTGAAAGTTTGCCCTCCCTGGAGGCCCTGAAGGCGTACGTCTGGATTGGCCAGGAGAAGAGGCAGCAGACTGCCTGGAAACGAGAGGCCTACAAAAGCCATTGAAGAGGTTTCTTCTTCCTTCATCAGAAGGAAGGGAGTGTGTTGGTGACCTGACGGTGAGATCAAGAAGAAGAGAAATGACAGAATTTTTTTTTTTAATTTACCTTCATTTTTAAAAAGTCCTTCCAGTCATGGCTGGGTTTAAATTTTGTTCAAATAGATGGTGCTGGAGGATGATGAATGTCCAGATTTTTCACATGACAATATTTGTGTAAAAGCATTTGGAGCCATGTTGATTATCTTGAGAATAACAACCCGGGGAAAGTGCCTGTTTTTTTGAATTTTAAATCTGCCAGCATCTACCATTACGTGAAGCCAGCTCTCATTTATACAAAAGATTGCTTTCCAACCTTGCGTCTACTCAGAATTCTTGAAGCGTTGTTTTATCATGTGATCATGTGTTTTGGGTTACCCTAGTCATAAACTGCAGCTGCAGGAACAAACTGTGTACCCAGTTCACTTTAAACTTTATAAAATCTTCCACATGGAAAATAAATTAAACCATCCTATTATGGCATGTGTTTATTGTGACGACAAGCAAGGGGATGCTTGGCTTTCTGTGGTTTTGATTCAGGACATTGGGCTTACGAAGCTCCCTTGGAAGTCATTATCTCCAGAGGAAATCCACAAGGACCTCAACACTGAAAGATCGAAGCGAAGAAGCCTGTGGAAGAAAGAGGAGGCCGAAGTGTTTGTGAGGCTCCATCTCCACCCTTTCCTTTCCGCCCTGATCAAATCCACAGCATGCCCTCTGAACTCCTTCACCCGGGTCGGGGCTCGCTTGTCACTGGCCCCCAAAAAGGTTAGAACTGAAAATGTTAGTGTTAAAATAGATTTAGAAGTCGTAGATGCCCTGAAACTTAAATCCAGAATCTACCTTCAGGGAAGATTTGGTAAAAATAAGAAAGGGATAGAAGAGATTTTCCAGAGAACAAACAATCAGGTCCAAATGTAGAGTTTTCGTGGATCATTTAAGCCACTTTTGTAAGTTTCACGGGCCTAGTATGGGCATTGAAGTAGCATTTCTTTAGTAATTCAAGAGGCTTTGAACCTATCTTCTTTCTCACAGTATGAGAAAAGCAGATTTCTAGGAAAGCTTGTTCTCTCACTCCCCCCATCAATTAGCATGTGTGCATGCACACACACACACACACACACACATACACAAATCTGCCACCACCACCAAAGCTTAAATGCCTGGAGTGTTGATTTTGTAAGAAAACTTCCATGAAGATATCTGTCTCCTCAGAAAGATTGAATACCATAATCTGAACACACACACATTCACATACTCACACATATACATACACAGACCAAAAAACTAACCCAAACCCATTGCCGTTTAGTCGATTCCGACTCATAGCAACCCTATAGGACAGAGTAGAACTGCCCCCATAGGGTTTCCGAGGAGCGCCTGCTGGATTCAAACTGCTGACCTTTGGGTGAGCAGCCGCGCTCTTAACGGCTACGCCGCCAGGGCTCCCTACATACACAAGCTGCTTTTATTAATGCCTTTTATGTGGCATTACACTTCAAAGCACGGGTCGGTAAAGATACAGATGAAAAATTGGAATGAAAGGAATCAAATCTTTTAAATCTCTGATCACTGGTAGAGTTTTACGTGACTCTACCCTGCTCATGATTCTGGGATGGGTTAATCTTTTGTTAGAATGGTTATTACTTTGGTAAATTTGTGATATAGGACGTGGAAGCCCTGGGGCACCTTGGAATTTCTACTGTCCCTTTTCTCCTGGGAATGATTCTCTTATGCACACTGAGGTGTCCTCAATCTAATCACCAAGAAATCCTGAAATATTACTGTTTGCTTTTTACCATGGACAATTGATAAGAAATGGGAGAGCATCTCAAGACTTGCTGCATTTAATGCCTACACTTAAAGACAAACAAAATTACAAATCATTTCATCAGTGTCACTTAGAATAACACACACATGCACACTTAAAACTGTATTTAACTCTTTTAGTTCTAAATATGCCCATAGTTATACTTTGGAATTTCTTGCCTATTGGCCAAAGAAAGTAACAACCTCTTTTATGAAATATTTTATCCAATGTTAAAATAAGGCAAGCATCAAAGTATCTCAAAGGCATTTATTAAAATCACAAGAGGCTTCAGGAAACCATGGTTGTCATCACTTTGGGGCACCGTGTGCACACACAGACACTCACACAAACCTTGCCACTGAACGGACCCTGTGTAGACTCCTAGAGCAGGATCTTTGAGGGATGGATTGCCAGAGGAATCGTGGTCTTCTCCCTGCATTAACTGGAGGCACAGGAACTACAGCACTGCCTCAGCCACCTGCCCAGGTTTCCCACAGCTCCTATCGGCTCTCCTTCCAAAGTACCATGGCATGGCGGCTCCGCTCAGATTCTGCTCCATTATGTGATTCTTGGCACCTTAATTATGCTCCAAACTCCACACCATTTTGAAAACCAGTTTCAGAGTTTAGGGCTGGCTTGTTCCATATGTGGTTTCTCAGAGTTGCTGACAAGGGTCATAAATTATGAAATAGATTAAACAGTGATCACGAAACATGTTTGATTGTGTGTGCCTAGAAGTAAAAAAAAAAAAAAAAGAAAGACAAGAAAAAGAAAATGTGCACATACCCTAAATACACGTAGTCCCTGGCTTAGAATGTATCCGAGTTACAACAAACTGCACTTATGAGCGTCCTTTTTTTGTGTGCACCTTGTACTACATACATTCTTGCAGCGTGTAATTTGCTGATGTTATCATTCTCAGATGTTCACTCACAGATGCTCAATTTTATGATTTACTGATCAAAACACCGCCATGTAGCAGGGTATGGCCTGGTCGACAATGAAATCTGTGTCAGTGGCAGTGTAGGGAGTCATAATGGATAGAAAGTTGGGCAGTGTTCAACTCTAACGACATACAACAATTGAACTGTGCACGCACCCGACAGCCATTAGGACTCCGACTTCGTTGTTACAACACCGACACCAACAAATAAAGATCAGATTTATAAAGATACGGATAACAAAAGGCAATAATAATGAAAACTGAAAACAAAAAAAAGAAGGTATTCGACTTACATCAGAATCGACTTACAACGCAGTCGGAGACTCCCTGTATATGTCTATTAATTTATAAGTTATATACATCAACCAGGAACCAATACGCTTTACATATTATGAAAAATGCATAATGAAATGAAGTAAATAAATAATATTTTTCAATGTTTTGTTCACGGTGATGGCTTCATCCTATGGGAGGGCACAATTCACAATTCACTCTTACGGTGGTTATTGTTGTTAGTCGCCTAATCAGCTCCTACTCAGGGCCATCTTATGTATAACAGAATGAAACGTAACCCCGTCCCGCACCATCTTCAGGATCATCAGCATGTTTGAGTCCATTGTTGTGACTATTGTGTCAATCCATCTCATGGAGGGTTTTTGCTGATCCTTTACCTGATGTCCTTTTCTAGCAATTGGTCTTTCCTGATATGTCCAAAATAAGCAAGCCAAAACCTTGCCATCCTCAGTATGAGGAGCATTCTGGCTATATTTCTTGTAAGTAGGGCTTGTCTATAATGGAAGTGCTTGTCATTCCATGTTTTATATGGATTTCTTGATAATGTTAAATATTTGTGGCTGAATTACTATGAACTCTTATTAGAAAGTCTTGATTTTTACCCCAAAATGTGGCTGATGATGGCCTAGTTGGAGTAGGAAAAGTGTCGCTTCTGAGATTTTTTTTATTACCTTGTAATTGCAATAATTACACTGGCAAAAAACAAGGCTCCAGGAATTGAGGGAATACCAATTGAGATGTTCCAACAAACAGATGCAACACCTGAAGCACTCACTTGTCTATGACAAGAAATTTGGAAGACAGCTACCTGGCCAGCCAACCAGAAGAGATCCATGTATGTGCCTATTCCAAAGAAAAGTGATCCAACAGAATGCGAAACTATTGAACAACACCATTAATATCACATGCAAAAAAAGTTATGGTGAAGATAATTCAAAAATGGTTGCAATAGTACATCTACAGGGAACTAGGAGAAATTAAGCCAGATTCGGAAGAGGAGGTGGAATAAAGGATATTGTTGCTGATGTTAGATAGATCTTGGTAGAAAGCAGAGAATACCAGAAAGATGTTTACGTGTGTTTTATTGACTGCAAATGCATTCAACTGTGTGGATCATGACAAATTATGGATAGCATTGCAAAGAATGGGGATTCCAGAACGCTTAATTGTGCTCGTGAGGAACCTGTACATAGATCAAGAGGCAGTTGTTCGAACAGAACAAGGGGATACTGAGTGGTTTAAAGTCAGGAAAGGTGTGCTTCAGGGCTGTATTCTTTCACCATACTTATTCAATCTGTATGCTGAGCACATAATCCAAGAAGCTGGACTATATGAAGAAGAATACTGCATCAGGATTGGAGGAAGGCTCATTAACAACCTGTGCTATGCAGATGACACAACCTTGCTTGCTGAAACGGAAAATCATTTTACTTGAATCCACAATCAACGCCCAGGGAAGCAGCAGTCAAGGAATCAAATAATGTTATTGCATTGGGCAAATCTGCTGCAAAAGACCTCTTTAAAGTGTTAACAAGCAAAGATGTCACTTTGAGGACTAAGGTGTGCCTGACTCAAGCCATGGTATTTTCAATCAATTCATATGCTTGTGAAAGCTGAATGATGAATTAAGAGGATGAAAGAAGAATTTATGCATTTAAATTATGGTGTTGTTGAAAAATATTTAATATAATATGAGCTTCCAGAAGAACGAACAAATCTGTCTTGGAAGAAGTACAGCCAGAACACTCCTTAGAAGCCAGGATGGTGAGCCTTCATCTCACATACTTTGGACATGTTATCAGGAGGGACCAGTCCCGGGAGAAGGACATCATGCTTGGTAAAGCAGAGGGTCAGTGAAAAAGAGGAAGACCCTCGTTGTCACAGTGGCTACAACAACAGGCTCAAACATAGCAACGATTTTGATGATGGCGCAGGACCAGGCAATGTTTTGTTCTGTTGCACATAGGGTTGTTATGAGTTGGAACTGACTCAACGGCACCTAACAATAGTTGCAGTAATAGTAGTATCTCAACTCATGGTTTTCTAACAGAAAATATTTAAAGCTGTTTGCCCATATGTGAGGTTTATTCTAGTTAAAATTAGATAATATAATCTACAAATTCACTTTACGAGATTCTTATAAAATGCCGCACTTCACAATACTCCAAAATGAGGGTGACCATCCTACGTAAGGACCAAGTGTAAGGTGCTAGTATAAATTCATGTATTGAATATTGGAAAGCTTAATTTCTTTATTATTTAAATAAAAATAAATACAAATAAAATTTCTAGTCTTTTCTCCCTGCACCCTAATAGATAACCTTGCTCATCTTCAGAAATGCACATATGCCACTTTGGAGATAAAGAGGGGGCCATAGGGATCTGGGACATTAAGAACCTATAGCATGAACCACTTACCATCAAATGACAGCACAATGTCCCCTTCCCAGAGACATCTTCCATTAGAGCAGCCTCCACTGTGGCACAGACACAGCCTAGCGTGTCACTGCAGATAGTATTTACCCTTCTCTGGAATTAGCTAGTTTATATATATATTTTTTACATATTGGTTCACTTCTCAATTAGTGTATTATTTCCCCCTTGTCCGCCGTTAGAATATAAGTGCCATGAAAGCAGATAGCCTGTCTGTCTGTGCCACCCCTGTCCCTTGACTTGACAGTCAGTAAACCTTTTGATTACTTTAACTTTGTTGGGTAGCCATTTACTAAAAAACTAAAATAAAATAACAACAACAAAATCAGTTGCTGTCCAGCTGATCCCGACTTACGGCAACTCCAGGTGTGTTAGAGTAGAGCCGTGTTCCATAGGATTTTCGACAGCTGATTTTTTTTTTTAAGTAGATCGCAAGGCCTTTCTTCCAAGGTGCCTCTGGGTGGACTCGAACCTCCAACTTTTCAGTTATTAGTCGAGTGCATTAACCGTTTGCACCACCCAGGGACTCCAGCCATTTACTAATGGTCCTCAACACAGTGACACAGCTACAATAGCTTTACGGTGCTAAGAAGTACGAGCTGGCATTCTTTAGACTTTCCAATTATCTTTTCAGTTGCTGAAATGGATAGTCACAAAATGATAGTTGGCTTGCAATTTGGGGAGGAATTCCTAGCTTCCACCACAAAAACCAAAAACTTGTTCCAAGTTCCTATCTTACAGAGAGCCAAACCCAAAAGTAGCCAAATAAAAATTATATGCAGGATGAAAAAAAATGTGTTTCCTTTGCATTAATTTGGAGGATAAGAGGATACAAACTAGGAAATGATTTCATGGATCTTTCTGAATCACAAAATGACAGCTGAAACTTAAGTGGTTATAATTACTAGTATCGAAATATTTATTTTTCTTAACTTAGGGAAAGTAATGTGTATAAAAGTGATACGTAATAAAGATGGAACTGAGTACATTCTACATCAGGAATTTTATCTGTATAGGAAAAAAAAAAACCCTAGCCCATTGCCGTCGAGTCAATTCCAACTCATAGCAACCCTATAGGACAGAGTAGAACTGCCCCATGGGGTTTCCAAGGAATGGCTGGTGGATTCGAACTCTCCACCTTTGGTTAGCTGCCAAGCTCTTAACTACTGCACCACCGCTGTGCCACCAGGACTCCTTATCTGTCTTTGTCATTTAAAATTCAAAAATTTAAACCCTTTGAAGTGGTGATTTTTGTTCCCATTTGACCTGTAAACATATCAAGGCAACAGAGCATATCTACATTTTCCATGGCCTTGGGAGAAGTACTAAAACACTCATGAAATCCTTATGTTTTTATTTCCATCATTTTTCATTATTTGTATTAGCAAAGGCAAAGATTTCTAAATTTTTTAATAATTATTTAATAGGTATTGTGGTCAGCAGAATAATGGCCCCCCAAAGATACCCATAGTCCTAGTCCCTGAAACCTGTATATATGTTACCTTACATGGCAAAAGGGACTTTGCAAATGTAATTAAGTTAAGGATCATGAGATGAGGTGATTATCCGGATTATCCAGCTGAGTCCAGTGTAATCACAAGGATCCTTATAAGGGCAAGAGGGAGGCAGGAGGGGCAGAAAAGGAGATGGGAGGACGGAAGCAATGCAGAGTGGTACAGTATTAGAAAGACTCAATGGGCCATTGCTAGCTTCAAAGATGGAAGGAGGGGCTATAGAATGTGGCTGGCCTCTAGAAACTGAAAAAAATAAGGAAAGGGGTTCTCCCCTAGAGCTTCCAGAAGGAATGTAACCCTGCAATAGCTTGATTTCAGCCCAGTGAGGCCCATTTTGAACTTCTGACCTCCAAAACTGTAAGATAATAAATTTGTATTGTTGTAAGCCACTACCAAAAAAAAAAAAAAAAAACCATTGCCATCAAGTTGATTCCCACTCATAGTGGCACTGCCCCATAGGGTTTCCAAGGAGCTGATGGTGGATTCAAACTGCCAACCTTTTGATTAGCAGGCTGAGCTCTTAACCACGGTGCCACCAGGTTCCCTGTAAGCCACTAAGTTGGTGGTAATTTGTTATAGTAGCAACAGGAAGCTAATGCAGGTGCCTTTTTAGAGTACACACTTTTAAAAATTCATCAATTTCTGTGTATAGCTGCTCACATTTAGCTCATGACAAAGTCTGATGGCTTCAATGAAATAGATTGGTTAGAGTTCCTGAAATCTGAGCTCAGATCCTATTAGAAAATCGTTTTAAATCACACCAATTGGATAATAATGCCAAATCCTTGTGGGTGATTATTTATAACTCTGAGTTCCTGTGCAAAAAGACACATATTTGACATAAAGCACTAATTACACCACAAACTATTTGGAAGTGCAGTCCAAGCCTCCTATTTCTTGCAAACTGTGCAAATAGGACCATGCTCTGCAAGGAGTGAGTGCTCAGTAAAGGTTGGTGAATGACCAACACAAGAGACAATGGGTGTCCAGGATGGGGTCTTTAGACCTGCAGATCTTTTCTGTGTTCAGAGTCTGGTGCTTGGCTCTCTGAAACTTCTTCCTGTAATGAAATGTATGGGATCGGATACCCAGCATTGTTTCTCAAATTGTTGCTGTTAGTTGCCCTCGAGCTGGTTCTGACTCATAACAACCCTATGTACAATAGAACAAAATGTTACCTGGTTCTGTGCCATCCTCACAATTGTTGCTATGTTTGAGCCCATTGTTGCAACCACTGTGTCAATCCATCTCGTTGAGGGTTTTCCTCTTTTTCACTGACCCTCTACTTTTCCAAGCATGAGGTCCCTTCTCCAGGGACTGGTCCCTCCTGATAACATGTCCAAAGTATGTGAGATGTAGTCTTGCCATCCTGGCTTCTAAGGAGCATTCTGGCTGTACTTCTTCCAAGACAGATTTGTTCTTTCTTCTGGCAGTCCATGGTAGAGTCAATATTGTTCACCAACACCATAATTCAAAGGCATCAATTCTTCTTCGATCTTCCTTATTCATTGTCCAGCTGTTTCTCAAATAGAACTAGAAATAAGAGCCTGGGAAGTATACTATCAGCTGGAACTGGAAAGAATCGTGATGCTTGAAAAGTTTCACTCCGCGGGGACTATGATTTTCTCCTAATCAAGTCAGGCATTGATATATATAAATATATGCTGTGAAATCTGTGAGAGCCAGAATTTGACAGGACTGCTTTGTTTTTCTGGGTCTCACAAGTTTTCCACCTTTGACAGGGTGCAGTCTTACTGCTATTCTATCACTTTCTATTAGTGGAAAATATTTGAATTTTCCTTCTCTGACAGGTTTCCACCTTACACAGGTTCCAGCTTTCAGGGATTTTATTCTATCAATGTAAACTTCACAGCTGAGTGTACTAGAAAGGATGATCCATCAGTAAAATACTTTAAGAGCAATTCATATAGAAACCATTGGCAGTAATGCATCCTGGGATATGTGTTGCATGGATATGTACAAAAATAAGAACTAAATACCACAAGCTATTTTAATAGTGAAATCATATTTTCCCCCACCACCATCTCTCCAACAAAACACACCAAAGAGTCCTCCCACCCCTCCACCACCCTGTTACTCCCAATAGGAATGTGAATTGTGTATTAATGGGTCAGTTCAGTCATTGTACCTGTCAGGGTCCCAACAGGAAGCAGATAGCATACTCACATGGATTTCAATGAAGAGAATTAATGGGCTTTTTGCAGAGGATTGGGCAGGCTTGAGGGGGCTGATGGTAGAACACCAATGAATTTGCAGTAGTGGGGAAGATGGTACCACACCCAGAAGGGCAAGGGAAGGGAATGTTCTTACTGGTGTCCATGAAAGTGAGAGCTATGGAAAAGGGGTGTCCTGACAGGAGCTGTGGCTATAGCGGAATGCAGCCACTGGCAGGACCACAGTGCTGGGGAGGGGGGTTGTAATTACCATGGCCTCTTCCATGAAGACAGAAGAGAAATTGATGTGTTCAAACTGTGGTGTTGGCAGAGAATATTGAACATACTGTGTACTGCCAGAAGAACAAACAAATCAGTCTTAGAAGTACTATAATCAGAATGTTTTTTAGAAGCAAGGATGCTAAGACTTGGACTCTTACTTTGGATACATCATCAGGAAAATCCAGTCACTAGAAAAGGACATTATATTTGGTAAAGTAGAGGGTCAGTGAAAATGAGGGAACCCTCAATGAAATGGATTTACAGAATAGCCACAATATGGGCTCAAACATACCAACGATTGTGAAGATGGTGCAGGATCGGGCAACTTTTCATTCTGTTTTACATAAGGTCGCCACGACTTGGAACTGACTAGACAGCAAATAACAACAAGAACTTCTTCCACCCTCCCATCTGTTTCTGCCAATGCCTCCTCTTGGTCAAACCCAACCAACTGCAGCTGATGGGGGGTCTGGATGACACAGTCCATAGGCATCACTCTCTGGGACACAGAACTGGGCAGAGGAAGGTGGTGAATGGAAGGTATTTAGAGAATGTCTATGATAGCTGTTCAATTCAGCAAACGTTTTAATGTGCACTTACTGTGAGCCATGCTGTATGCTAGATACTGGGGACAGAAGTGGCCTGGTTGGTCAGGCGAAGCTCAGAAACTTACAGAGGAAGACAAAACTGGCAATGGCAATATGATATAGCAAGTAGAGGGTGCTATGAAAATACTTAAAGGAACAAGCCCATACTTGAGCGCTCAGCAAAGGTTTCCAGGAGGAAGTCAAATCTAAACCAGAACATGAGGAATTCATTGGCCTCCACTAACTTTTATTGAGGGCTTCACACATTGTGACACATTTAATCCTTCTAAGAACCCCATGAGTCAGGATCCATTATTAATCCCTGATCTAAAAATGGGGGATCTGATTCATAGAGATGTGACTTGCCCAGGGTTAGCCAGTAACCAGTTGCCATTCAGTCAATCCCAACTCATGGCAACCCCTCATGTGTCAGAGTGGAACTGCGCTCCATAGAATTTTCAATGGCTGATCTTTTTGGAAGGAGATGGCCAGGCTTTTCTTCCAAGGCAACTTTGGGTGGATTTGAACATCCAACCTTTTGGTTAGTAGCTGAACACATTAACCTTTTGCGCCATCCAGGGACTCCTGTCTTCAATCCAATGGCACAGCTTTTGTCGCCTTATGGTGCTGAGAAGTACAAGGGCTTTCCAGTGAGCCATTCAGTAGCTGCCTGCTGATGAGAATGCAGAGAATTTTTACATACAAATTTTCTGGCTTCAGAAGGAAGGCTTTGAGTATTAGCTAAATAGCTTGGACTATACTCTTCTCTGAGATATACAAGCCACGAAGAACAAGTGTAGCACGATGTCTATGCAGATGACTACCCTCGTACATGTCTATCAGTTGTCTGCACAAGAATAAGGATATCTGGATTCTTGAATTAACCCCCTTTTCCATGTGAGTAGTGACATTTTGGTATCACTTGAGGAATGTTTTGGCTTTGAGGTCCCCTAAGGTAGCTTGAGAGCCAAGAAAATGTCAGTGATCTTTCTACTTTCCCCTCGAGCCACAATAGAATCCAGTCTCTCATTAGTTGTTTGGGCGACACCTAGTCTTGTTTTGATGGAGTTTGGGAAAACAAGAAAGAAGATCCATTTTTCCCAGGGTCGCGAAATGTGCGAAGTGGTAAGAAAATTGGGTTAGGCTGTGTTTCCCCTGCCAGGACATAGAATTCTCCATGTAGTTCAATACCCCCTAAGGGATGGTGGAACCTTTCAGCATATGGTTAGTTAATCTATTTTATGCTGGGTTATCAGTGGGTCAGCTGAAAGGTCAGAAGCCACAACAAGAACATGAGAAGTCTGGGCTTGGAGTTCTGAATTGCACGGTGACTTTTAAGAACTTGGAATGGGGGTGGCGGGGAGGAGGGTTGTGTAGGGCAGGTTAAGAAGGGGACTGTTCTGAAGGTACTGTTTCTTTCCTGCTCTATTTCGGCAGCTTTTCTCGTGTTGCCTTTTCTGCCTCTCCGATATGAAATTTCGCTCTGTGTCTTTACATTTCTGGCAGCTGGGAGGCAGATGTAGTGGAGTTCTGCCCCACAAAAATGTTCTCAGCAAATCACTGATTTTCAGCTGAGACCTGGGATACTTTTGATTTAAAGCAAGAGAGTAGTTCCTCAAGTTAAAATGTCTTGAGAGAGATGATGTGAATCCACACTCTAAGCTGAGCTTTTTGTGCAGTGTGGGACAGATCGATGCTGGGTCTCTGATGTGGCTTCAACTGTGAGGCTTAAGAGCAGGCCAGTTGGGGCGGCAAGGGGGAAGTGTTTGCTTTCACTCTTGATCACACGTCCCCTAGGCAGTATCACGTGGTATCCCTGTGCCCTTGAGAGTCACCCATGGAGCATCTGAGAACATTCCTTATCTACAAAAGACTCTTTTCAAGTTCCACTCTGCCTCGAGTAAGTCATGTTCTGCCGCCCTTTTAATCAGGGACAAGGAGAGAGGACCACATGGAAGGAAGAGGGCCTCGTTTCCTTTCTTATCCTTTTAATTCCTTCTAAGTCTTCAAATCGCATTGTTGGCTTTGACAATAACAGGACTTTTTTCAGTCCAGGCACTTGGGAAGCAAGTAAGCAAACTGAATTCCGTGCCGCCTGATAGGGTGCTGGGTAAAATGCAAGCTAAAATTGGATTACTGGATCGGTATGAAGAGAAAAGATTTAAGAGGCAGATGGAAGGCAACCCAGATTTCTCATGCTGTGTTTGAAGACCTTGCAGCTTGAAATAATGTATCTCGATTCCAAATGACTTTATTTATTAGGGACTTACTGAGAGAGGATAAGTAGAGAATGCTATGTTCTGTTATTGAGAGGCAGATCTGGAAGCAGAAACTGAAAGAGACTTGAGGCTCAGCAAAGAAACACTTAAGAGTGACTTAAAGAACTTTTCTTTTTGTATAGAGGCCTAATTATTTGTATTTCTTTGTTTAAACCACGTCTGCTCATTTACTGCATAATGCTTTTATATTGTGGAATTTCAGGCTTTATTTAACTCACAAGGAAAATGAGTGAAAGTATATTTTTGTGCTAGCAGATTCACAAGTTAACCCCAGTTGCTTCTGACGACAAGAGCAAGAGAGGCACCAAAGCCCTCGACTCTTCAGTTGATCTCTGGCCTGAAATACTAACCCTTAGGGTCTGTAATTTACTGTTTCCCTTAAACTGTGAAGGAGTTTTGGAGGACTTAGTTTCTCTGAGGAAAAATGATTGATTCCTATAGCAATGAAAATCAGATGGAAATGTTGCTACAAATCTTATGGAGATCTTAATGAAACATCAATGGAGGCACTGGTGGCTCAGTGGTAGAATTCTCACCTTCCATGTGGGAGACCTGGGTTCGGTTCCTGGCCCGTTGCACCTCATGCGCTGCCACCACCCATCTGTTAGTGGAGGCTTGTGATGTTGCTATGATGCTGGACAGGTTTCAGCAGAGCTTCCAGACTAAGATGGACTAGGAGGAAAGGCCTGGCAATCCATTTTCAAAAAGCCAGCCACTGAAAACCCTGAAACTGATCGTGGGGGTGGTGCAGGACAGGGCAGCGTTTTGTTCTGTTGTGCATGGGGTCAATGTGGGAATCCAACTCAACAGCAGCTAACAACAAGGAAACATTATTAAAACATCATTTACGGGTAGGCAAAGAGATTGTTTACTTGGGAAATCCTGTTGAGAAAGAAGATACGTTGTGAACACGTATGCTTATCAGGTCTTTTTTTTTTTTTTTAAATAGCTGTCAAATGATCAAGAAAATGAAATGCATCAAGTTTAATATCTGTTTCAATCTCACTAATTTAAAAATGCCCTCTGTAGTAGCACATTCTTTTTGAAGTAACCCTGCCAGATCCCAGGAGAGTTTGGAGAGAATTAAACATTAAACTTTAGCTCTTCTGATGAAAAAACAAAAACAACGGTCCTATCTACAATGACTAGGATTTAAACTGGAAGGAGAAATTGGATGAAGGCATTGGTTAATTTCAGGACATCTTGTAAAGGAGATGCCTGGAGCCAACTAAGATCTGAAAGAAGGTCAACGTCTTTGAGTCTCACCCAGATGAAAGTTGACAGCTGACACGGAGTCCAGGTCATGAGGTGACAGCTCCCTGCTGCAGACTCGCCCTCTCAGACGTGCCCCTACATTCTTATACACTAGCGGTTCTCAATCAGGGCGATTGTGCCCCCCAGGGGACATGTGGCAATGAATGGAGATGTTTTTAGTTGTCACAACTAGGGGAGATGGGTACTACTGGCATCGAGTGGGTAGAGCCCAGGGATGCTGCTAAACAATGCATAGGACAGTCCCCACCACAAAGAATGACCCGGCCCCAAATGTCAATCGTGATGAAGTTGAGAAACCCTATTCTCAAGGCACGATTGATGAGGGGCGTGCGATATGACCTCAGTATAACAAAACTCTAGAAATGTAACCAAAGAGTTGTTTACAAATTAGAAATCAGGTCAAGACTGGATTAGTGTACTCCCCAAACTGAGGAGTGCAAGCATGATCCATATCAGAATTTAATTCATAATTTCAGCCAAACTGACAAGCTTATTATTATCAGTTAACATTTAACAACTCATCAATCGCCTCATCTGTGTTGGAAATAGCATCTGATGTATCTCGCGTTACTCGGGAAAATCCACGTTATACACTTCATAGCCTTAGTTATCATTTGGGTTTAGTAGTGTGCGTTCTCCTATCATTCTGTGGTTCATTCACTCAGTAAATAAGTAAGCAAGCATTGGTTGAATGCCAACTAAAAAAATTTTCTGTCTATGCCGTATTTTTTTCAAATATGTTTTAATAACTGACTTAGGAGATCGTATTCCAAAACTCTGTGTGTGTGCAGGTTAAGTTAAAGATGACATATATTTTAAAAGTCTATATATCAAAGAATAAAACTTAAGAATTGGACTATTTTTTTTAAAAATTGCCAAACATATAAATTCGTAAATTCCATAGGCTCTGAATTAGTTGTATGAGATATCATGTGTGTTTTTTTTTTAATTCAGGCATTTCAAATACAGTATTTTAATAAATTCTAGCTTTCCAGAGTTATTTTTAATTAACCCTTTAAAATCCAAATTGATGACGGTAGATGGATTATCAAACAGTGTGTAGACTTCCTAAGATTTCTTTTTCCCATCCGGAGACCCTGATCCAAGGTATAGATGAGGATGGAGACAGAGAGATTCGTTCATCAACAAATAATATTGGGTAGATACTATGTGTCAGACACACATTTATAGGTAAGTCTAAATAAAAACAACTTAAAAGTTGGAGGAGTTTTCAGATTTATGTCTTCCATATAAAAATTCCATTTCCTTGGTTTTCAATTAAGAACAATGTACACTTGGTGGTATTAAAAAACGACAAAACCACATCACCAGCGATAAGCGATGTGATGTTGATAGCACGTATTCCCTGTTACAATGTAATGAAGAGGGAACTTCACCTCTGTGGTCTTCTTCCCCAAACCCATAAAAAACAAATAAAAAACCCATTGCCATCCAGTCGATTCTGACTCATAGTGACCCTATAGGACAGAGTAGAACTGCCCCATAGGGTTTCCAAGACTGTAATCTTTACAGAAGCAGACTGCCACATCTTTCTCCTGCTGTGTGGCTGGTGTTCTTAACCACTGCACTACAAGGGCTCCTTCCCAAATCCATATTCCCAGTCTAATCATGAAAAAATGTCAGGTGAACCCAAATTGAGGGACAGTCTACAAAATAACTGATCAGTACTCCCTAAAACTGGCCAAGTATGAAAAACAAGGAAAGACTCAGAAATTGTCACAGCCCAGTAAAGACTAAGGAGACATGATGACAAAGTGCAATGAGGGATCCTGGACTAGAAAGGGGTCATTAGTGGAAAAACTGGGGAAATCCAAATAAAGTCTGGAGTTCAGTTCATAGTAACATACTGATGTGTTAGTTTTGACAAATGTACCACAGTGATGTCAGACAATAACATTAGGGAAACCAGGTAAAGGGCATAGAGCTTCTCTCTGAAGTTACTACCTTTGCAACTTAAAAAATAATAATAATCCAAAAATTATTATTTAAAAGATCATTAAAACAGAACAAAAAACAAGAACAACAAACCAATATACCACACTAGTTTTATATTGTGGCCAGAGAAGGAAAAACAAGATGGGGAAAGGATCCATTGGAAGCAAGATAAACAGAGATAGAGAGGGAATGACAGGCAAAGAGAAACAGACTGGTGAACTCTGGGAGGAGGTTAGCGCTCAACAGCCTTGTTACGTGACTCCCTGCTATTCTCTTCAGCTATAGGGGTCAGAAAAAAGGGTCATTCTTTAAAAAAACTGAGAGACTTGACAAAGGTTGGAAACATATATTAGAGTACGGAGAAATATCTCTGCCTTTTTCCATTTTCCAACATAGAGTGATTTTTTCTATGGGATGCTGAAGGTTTTGCGCAAGTGTGAATGAATAGCTTTGATTAAGCACATTTTTCAGGAACCTTGGAGAGATGGCTTGCCAAGCTTTTGACACCGAAAGCTGTCACGTGCCATAGAGTTCTTTGAAAACCCCACACTCTCTAGTGTCCTAATGCCAGCAGGATACATTTAGAATTGGCCTTGACTTCATCCTGATGGGTACTTCTATTTTTAAATCAATCTAGTTTTTGGTCTACCTGGGAATAGATACCATTGGAAGCAAATAAATAAAAGACAGTTTTAAAAACCCCTAAGGTAGATTTTAAGTTTTCACAGTGGCGTGTAGGAAACCTTCAGGGGTTCTGCTCTCAGAAGAACAGTCCCAGTATTTCACAGAGGATTCCCTGATCATTTAACCCTGCAGTTAATCTGCAATTAACACATGCTAAGCATTTCTGCAGACCCTCCTGCACTGACTTACACCTCCCGTGGTGCTTTTCTATAAGAGACTTGAAACAGTATTAAAGCTAAGCCAGGGTAGCCCTGACCAGGTGACATGAGATCTTAACAGCCAATCAAAAGTATTTGATTAGTGAGCTCCTTAATTCAGTTCAAACATGAACTTATGGATGGGATACTCACACCCAGGGCTCCCAATCTTTTATCGATATTGATCAGAGAATCCACATAACACATTGCACAGAGGAAATCTCTACCTAGAAGCTGACTGTGGTTTGGGGGCTGGTTGGCATGTTGAGAGTGGGAGAGTAGAGAGAGAGCTATGGAGAACCTCTCGGGAGAATTCGTATTTCAACTTGCATTAGTTTTGTATCATAAATGTGAAGTTCTCATGAACTTGGATTTAAGCTTTAATGCTGCATATCACATAAACTTTTAACAAGAGCCAAAGTTCTAAAGTGCTCTCTTATATTTGTTTTCCTTTTCCACTGAAACACCATAGCAAATCTGAATCTGATTAAGCCTGCTGAATTTGGTATCAGCACCAGGAACTATGTATTCTGTCCAGAAAATTAACTTCACCTAGAAATGCATGTTTCGGTTGTTCTACTCCTAAAAAAAAGTGTTGATTAGAAAGGCAATAAATCCTGGGAAAAGCCAAATTTCATTTTCCCCATAAGGAACTCCATTTGCCCATCAGCTGAAGACAAGGCTGGGATTCTGAGGTGTGAAGGCACACAACGACTTCAAAAATTTTGCTGTCCCCAAAGACTGTCCTGGTACTCTCTGCCTATTGCAGTGTGTGACACTTAGTATATGTATACATATATAATTCTATCTACCTATGTCAACGAGATGCCCTGATACAAGGGCTGCGATGATGGGCTCAAACATGCAACAACTGTAAGGATGGCACAGGACCGGGCAATGTTTCGTTCTGTTATACATATGGTTGCTATGAGTCACAGTCGACTTGACAGCACCTAACAAGAACAATGTATCTATGAGGCGTCCCTGGGTGGTGCAAATGGTTAATACACTCATTGCTAACCAGAAGGTTGGAGGTTTGAGTCCACCCAGAGGTGCTTTGGAAGAAAGGCCTGGTGATCTTCTGAAAAATCAGCCATTGAAAACCCCACGGAGCACAGTTCTGCTCTGACATACACGGGGTCACCAGGAGTAAGAGTCGACCAGCCAGAAACTGGTTTATGCATCTATGTATCTACCCATGTAATCTGCCTATGCATCTGTGTATCTAGATATCTTTCTCTGTGTCCATCTTCGTATCTGTTATGGATTGAATGGTGTCCCCAAAAAGAAATGCTGAAGTCCTAAACCCTGCACCCATGAGTGTGACCCTGTTTGGAAATAGACTTTTTCCTCTGTTATCATTTAAATTAAATGAGGTCATACTGGAGTAGTACGGGTCCTAATCTTTAACCCCTTCTGAGTGGTGAGGGCAGACACAGGGGTGTCTCATAAAAGGGGAGTCACACAGGGAGAAGGCACCATATGAAGATACATCTAATTATGGTGAAGGAACACCAAGAATTGCCAGGAGCCACTAGAAAGTAGGAGAAAGGTCTGGAACAGTTCTTTCAGAGACCTCAGAAGGAATCGACACAGCTGTTACCCTGATTTGGATTTCTAGGCTCCAGAACTGTGGGACGATAAATTTTTCATCTTTAAAGCCACCCACTGTGGTATTTTGTTATGGCAGCTCTAGACTAAGACAGTATCTATCCATGTATCTATTTCTGAAATTCAGTAGTCTTGGCATTTTGGATCAGATAATTCTCTGTTGTGAAAAGCTGTCCTGTGCATGGTAGGATGGTGAGTGGCATCCCTGGCCTCCACCCACTAGAAACCAGTAGCAACCTCTCCATCCCCCAGTGTGACAATCAAACATGTCTCCAGACATTGCCAAAAGTTCCCTGGGGGGGCAAAATTGCCCTCAGTTAAGCACCACTGATATCTACATACCTATAGAAAAAAAAATGAGTGAACGAATGAATGAATGAGGTTTATAGTAAAACACCCAGGCTTCTATCTGGCATGATCAATTGAGAAGGCAAAAAAGATTAGTGGGATTTATTCCATATGATATCATGTAATATATATATATTTGAATTATAATAATGTATAATAAATACAAGATAATATTTTGAGATCTCCTGTGGTTTTTTTTTTTTTTTTTTTTTTTGGTGTTTCCCTCTTCTGGGCCTTCTACCTGTCACTCTTCTCCGGTCCACCAGGCAGCAACACATTGCGGGCAGATGTTGCTTAGAACACGTAAGACGAATGGTAAATATATAAAGTTGGTAAATATATAAAAACCTGTTGCTGTCGAGTTGATTCCAAATCATAGTGACCCTGTAGGACAGAGTATAACTGCCGCATAGAGTTTCCAAGGAGCACCTGGTGGATTCGAGTTGCGGACCTTTTGGTTAGTAGCTGTAGCACTTAACCATGACGCCACCAGGGTTTCCTGGTAAATACACAGCAGATCATAATAATCTGAAAGCCAAAGCTTTTGATATCTAAGAATCTGACCTTTTTTGGTGGGGCAATGGGATTTTTAAAGTTAGAAAGCTTTTCTTTAAATATCAAGAGTCAGGGGCCAGCTGATTCAGACCAGAGAAATAGGAAAATGGACCGAAGAGATCTGGTTTCTGAAAACAAAGAGAGTTCTACCCTACTTCCCATCTGGAAGGCTGGGAGGAGACAGCCTTGTGGTTGCCCTGTCCCACTAGGGGCAGACACAGGAGAGCAGAAATGGTGGAAAGAGCTTGCTGGCCCCAAGTTTCTCTTGGCTACTATTTGATGGAGAAACCCTGGTGGCATAGTGGTTAAGTGCTATGGCTGCTAATCAAAGGGTTGGCAGTTCGAATCCACCAGGTGCTCCTCGGAAACTCTATGGGGCAGTTCTACTCTGTCCTATAGGGTCACTATGAGTTGGAATCGACTCAAAGGTACTGGGTTTGCTTTTCTGGTTTTACTGTTTGATGGAGAGGAACTTGGAGATGTTTCTGTATGACACAGAGAACATGGTTGGTATTGAGGGCTAGGAACCTGCTCAGAGGCGTGGGTGTGGTGCAACTCCAGACACGGGGTCCCCATGCCAGAAGCTGCGGTGAGAGGCCATCCCAGACTGGGCACCAGTGAAAGGATGAGACACTCTCATGACGATGGTCACCGGCTTTGCCTACCCCACTTCTACCCATGCCAAGCCAATGAGCTAGCCTTCCCTGCTGCCTCCCACAACTGAGACCACCCTTCCTAGGATAACTGCAGAGAAATTCTTGAGTTGGCTGAGTCTGAACCCTGAATGGACCACATTTTGAACCAGAAGTGACCTTTCTCATTGAATTAGCAAAACATTCTTATGCTAAATGAAAACAGGGCTTCAGCTGAATTTAGTTATAGAGAAATAAAGGAGCCCTGGTGGCACAACAGTAAAACGCTCAGGTGCTAAGTGAAAGGTTGGCAGTTAGAGCCCACCGGTGCCTCTGCAGGAGAAAGGCCTGAGGATCTGCTCTCGTAAAGATTATAGCCTGGGAAACCCTAAGGGGCACCTAACAACAACAACCAAAAAACCAAACCAAACCCGTTGCTATCAAGTTGATTCCGACTTAGAGCAACCCTATGGGACAGAGTAGAACTACCCCATAGGGCTTTCAAGGAACGGCTGGTGGACTCAAACTGCTGACTTTTTAATTAGCAGTCGAGCTCTTAACCATTGGACCACCAGGGCTCCAACAACAACAATGGGGAAATAAAGACGAATATATTTTTTGTGCCTTAATGATGTGACTATGTTAAACTCCCTACAAGTGTAGACTTCGGTTAAATAGCTAAGTCCAAAAATGTCAAAGAATACCATATTCAAAACAGAACTCACATTGGTCCAGTTCTATCTGCAGCACCTAGAAGAGGGCCTGGCACTGAAGGTTTTCAGTACATTTTTGTTGAGTAAAGGCACAAATGCTAAGGGAAGGCCACTGAGCACAATTAGCAAACATACAGGGTCTGAAGTCAGATGACCTGTGTTTAAATTCTCTAACAGTTGTTTTATGATTTGGGGCAAGTCGCTCAATCATTCTGAGCCATAGTTTCTTCATTTAAAAGAAGAGGAGACTCATACATATCCCCAGGCAGATTATCCAATAGGCAAGGTAGGCACAGTGCTTACTTTGCTTACCAGATCATCTCTAGTGAACAATTTCACATTTTTTCACCACATCAAAGATTCTGCTTCTAGGTATGGCTCGCAACTACCTCTCTCCCAACCTCACAACACCTTCCTACAGAATCAAAGCCTCTTTTCAAATTCACAATCCCTGATGGAGCGTATGACCCAATGAGCAAGGTAAGCATGGGTTTACTTATGCTTACTTACTATTCTGTAGTGAACAATTAAGCACAAGTAAACCGATGCTTACCTTGCCTAGGGGATAATCTGCCCCTGCACATACCCCGGGGATTACTGGGGGGATAAAATACCAGACCGCATGTAGCGCCTAGTAGACACTCACTCATTACCAACTAAAACGAAACACGGCACATTTCTCAAGAATCCATAACTGGTATCACTTCATTCTAATCTTTAACTATTTTTTTTTTCGTGCTATGGCTTTATTTGGGTGAAATGCAAGTAAATTTGTTGAGTGCCAAGTAAGAAGGAAAGTTTAGAATCTTTACCATTAAATTGGACTATCCTAATAGAATAGAGAATAGTATAGAATTTTCTTTTCCAGATTTCTTTTTTTGTTTGTTTGTTTGTATTGTGGTAACATTTACATAACAAAACATTTGCCAATTCAATCATTTTTACACGTGCAATTCATTGATTAAAGTTCATCATGTTGTACAACCACTACCACTATCCTTTTCCAAGTTATTCCACCACCATTAACAGAAACTCAGTGTCTCCTAAGCAAGGACTTCCCCTTTCCTCCTCTTTCCCACCCCTGGTAACCACTAGTAAGCTTTGGTCTCTATGTATTTGACTATCTCATTTAAGTGGGATCATACAATATTTGTTCCTAACCTTTAATCTTAAGCACAGATCATCATTAGAATATCTTGCATCATTGTCTTTGAATAAAAAGTCCTGGGTCTGCATTCTCATTATGTATCAGACCCCTCTGTACGGAAGCTGCCGCATAACAATTAGACTGCAGACATTAGACTCAGAAGTAGATGTGTGATTTTGAGCAGGCCATTAAAACTTTTTGAGGCTCCTTGATTTGATTATCTGTAAGAAGGGGGGGCGGTATTAATGTCTGTCTGTTAGGTTATTCCTGAGGATAAACTTAAATCAACAAGAACAAGTGCCAATGAATGGGTGTCCCTTTTATAAAAATTTATTAAGCTGGACATATATGTTTAACTTCAAAACACTTTGGCAGATACTTATAATCACGTGTGTCTATATTTTGTACTATGTTCTCTGCTACTCTGATCATTCCA
This sequence comes from Elephas maximus indicus, assembly GCF_024166365.1. NCBI lineage: Eukaryota > Metazoa > Chordata > Mammalia > Proboscidea > Elephantidae > Elephas > Elephas maximus. The sequence goes on from NC_064846.1 coordinate 169,166,879, forward strand.
AAAATGTGGTATCTGAAATATATATATTTTAATTAGGCTAACAAAATTATTTTGTCAAACCACCTCCAAAAATAATCGGGTGTACTGATGAAATGGAAAGCCAGGATTGGGGTTCATCCATCTAAGTCATCTAAAACCCTGAAACAAGATAATTTCCCCAACGAAATAGAATTCACAGCTTTTTTTTTTTTTTTCGCCTTCTTTGACTCAATATTTCCTCTTGTAACATATGGATAATATTATTTGTCTCCCCGAGGTGTGTGGCTATTACTGGAGTTGCTAAGGCAATTTGTTCAAGTGCTTTAATGAGCCCAGTGAACTTGAACTCGCTTCAGAGGATCTTTCTTCCACAGGCAGGTTGACCAAGGGTTCAGAGACTAGTTCATTCATCACAGCACAAGGGGCCTTAGCAGGATCTACCCAACTGGGTAGAGGGCGAGCTCCGTGCCTGAAGTTGCTTGAGAGAAATCAACAAATACATTGGTGAGTGGCTTGGAGGGCTAGGGTGAGTGGGATGGAGAGAGGAAGAGAGGTGGAGCGAGATATAGAAGAAAGCTCAGGTACCAAGTGAGAAGCTTCTTGACAGATGGCTTGGAGGCTAAGAGATTAGGAATTAGGAGAACTAGGGGCTAAGGCTAAATGTAGGGATTTGTATATCGTGGTTACTTTTTAAATACAACACATAGTAAATGACACAGACAAAACAGAACCATTAAAGCAAGGATAATAAAGTAAGAACAGAATAATGAACCAAGAAAAGCAGTTGGATTAGAAAGCAAGTGCAGCAGGAGTGTTACAAGTGAACAAACACGGTGCTGAGCCCCGAGAGTCCTGGCAGCCAAGGGAGGAAGGAAAACAAGACGAATTACATAAATCTCCTCATGTAATAAAGAAAGAGACAAACATTTTTACTAGCATTAAGACGTAGATTTTTTTTTCAATGAATCCTGTGAAAAGCAGGGTAATAGCTTCCCAAGGATGTTCATGTCCTAATCCTCAGAATTTATGAATAGTTTACGTCATATGGCAAAAAAAAAAAACAAAGCAAAAATCCTCACAACTGGACCAATAATGATCATGAGGGTGGCGCAGGCCCAGGCAATGTTTAATTTTGTTGAACATAGGGTCACTATAAGTTGGAACCCACTCGACGGCACCTAACAACAACACTTCATGCCAATAGGAAGGCTATGAGACAGTCTAAAACTGGAGTGTGCTATGGATTCTAAAATAATATTAAATATTATTTCTAGAATTTATTAAAATACTGTATTTGAAATGCCTGAATTAAAAAAAAACACACATGATATCTCATACAACTAATTCAGAGCCTATGGAATTTATGAATTTATATGTTTGGCAAATTTTTAAAAAAATAGTCCAATTCTTAAGATTTATTCTTTGATATATAGACTTTTAAAATATATGTCATCTTTAACTTAACCTGCACACACACAGAGTTTTGGAATACCATCTCCTAAGTCAGTTATTAATTAAAACATATTTGAAAAAAATACGGCATAGACAGAAAATTTTCTTAGTTGGCATCCGACCAACGCTTGCTTACTTATTTACTGAGTGAATGAACCATGGAATGATAGGAGAATGCACACTATTAAACCCAAATGATAACTAAGAATGTTCTAGGTTTGCATTTGGTTTGGAAATTCAACTGTGGTCTTTTAAACTGTGCTAATGAAGTGAGAACTAAACATCTAGGAGTTAAGAAATACAGACCTAGGGAAATGGGGAAGTGGTTTGGAATTAGTATCATAAAATTGCTCATTTTCATTGCCCTTTGAGGATTTTCCCTCCCACATGGTCATTTGCCATCTCATTAAATGAGAAAAGCTCAACTACATCAATAGAAACACCTGCCTGGCCAAAACGAGAGAGGCAAACCCTAGGAGATGCAGCTTTATGTTCTCTGTAGCCCAACCACTTTCCAGGCTTTACCCAAAGCAGGGCATTTTAGCCTGCTGACAGACGAAATTGAAAGATACAAAGCAATGTGAATCACTTACAAATCTAACTTTCTTTATTTTGTGGAACATGCATTTCCTCAAAGCTAAGTTCAAAAGGCCGTAATAGTTCCTAGCCTTTGCAGGGAGGCACTGCAGGCTTGGGGGATGATGCGGGGAGAAGTCAGCTTCTTCTGGGCTAGGGCATACGGAAAACTGAACTGGCACTGTGAACAGGTGAGGGGGGCAAGACTGATCCAGGGAATAAGTAGGACTTTTGTTGTTGTTGTTCCGTTCTTTTCTATGTCAGCTGTTAATAGTTTTAAACTGGCCTGGCATTTTACAAGCAATTCGAAGGCCAAATATCCCTGGGTGGAAAGACTGGATGAGGAGCAGGGAATTCTGTAGTTCTAGTCTTCTGTTTGGAAAGCAAACATTCTTGACTAAAACGAAGATGCAAAACACTTTCTCTCCAAGGCTGCAAGAGATGGAACATTCAGATGATGCTTATATCCGGGAGGGAAAGAAAACTATTTCTCGCCTTTGCTCCTCTTTAGGTTCAAAAAATAGGAAGAAAAAGAATTGAAAGCAGGAACACAGACACTTGTGCACCAATGCGCACTGCAGCACTACTCACACAATAGCCAAAGGGTGGAAACACCCTAAATGTCCATCAACAGTTGATAAACAAAATATGGTCCATGGACTATTACTCAGCCACGAAGAGAAATGAAGTCCTGATGCATGGTACAACGTGGATGGACCTTGAAAACATCATGCTGTGTGAAATAAGCCAGACACTACGACAAATGTTACATGATCCCTCGTATATGAAATGTCTAGAATAGGCAAATGCATAGACAGCAAAGTTGGTTAGTAGTTTCCAGGGGCAGGCAGGAGGGACGGGGAAAAAGGACTCAATGATTAGGGGACACTGAGCTTCTGTTTAAAACCCGTTGCCAACAGGTCGATTCTGACTCAAAGCAACCCTATGAGACAGTAGAACTACCCCATAGGGTTTCCAAGGAGCAGCTGGTGGATTCGAACTGCCGACTTTTTGAGTTAGCAGCCCGAGCTTTTAACCACTGCGCCACCAGGGCTCTGAGCTTGCATTTAGGGTGATGGAAAAATCTGGGAATGGTTAAGGGTGATGGCTGAACAGCATGATGAATGTAATTAATGCCACTGAACTGTGCATGTGCTGCTGAAGTGGCAAAAGTTGAGTTACATATATTCACCACAAGTTAAGAAAATTAAAAAAAAAAAATAGGAAGAGAACCATGGGTGACAGGAGGGCTTTTGCAGGGAATCAAACACCCAAAAATCCATTTGAAAAAGAACATCAAAAATAAACTCCACAGGCAGGACAATTCATCTACTACAGCAAAATTGGGCTTTGGGTACTTGGACACTGGATTGCAGAGGAAAGGTTTCTTAAGATAAGCATTTGTGTTTCAAATTTCCCCCACTCTGCTCATTATGATAACAGCTTTCGTAAATAGCATAGCAGTTGAAACATTTATTATTGGAACAGAAATGCAATTACATGCAGATGTTGCCCTGTGATTCATTGCTTTGGGTTACAAACGTTTTTCAAGCTGGGGGGAAGAACAAGCAGGTCATCAAGTAAACGGGCTGAGCCCTCTTATCTCCCTTCTTATTCTCTTGACTTGGCTTATCTAATCTCTTCTCGGAGTGTTTCCACAATTGAGGCCTCTGTGGCCCTTCTTGGCAGCTGGTTTCATTGTGCAATTACTCCAACTACCATCAAGAATTTCTTTTCATCCAACATAAATGTTCTGTACTTAATCCGAGTCCTCTTCTTTCTCCAACATTCCTGATCTGTAGCATATAAAATGACCACCACATTTATTCTTTCAGGTTTGTCATTGTTTTCTACTTTTTGTCTAGGGTTTTTGTTTGTTTTTTGCTTACTTGTTTTACTTCCTTCAGATTTTTTTTTAATTGTGGTAAAAAAAAAAAAGCCTGACACATTAACCATTTTTAAGTGTACAACTCAGTGGCATAGATCACATGCACCACGCTGTGCAACTATCACCACTATCCCCAAGGGAAACTCAGTACCGTTTAAGCAATAACTGCTTGTTTCCCCTCTCTCCAGCCCTCTGGTAACCACTAATAAACTTTAGTCTCTATGCATTTGCTTCATTTAGGTATTTCATTTAAGTGGAATCATACAATATTTCTCCTTTTCTGTCTGACCGACTTCACTCAGCATGTTTTCAGGGTTCATCCATGTCATAGCATGTATCAGGACTTCATTTCCCTTTATGGCTCAGTAATATTCCATTGTATGGGTAGACCACATTTTTTTTTTTAATCCATTAATCTCTTGATGGATGCTTGGGTTGTTTCCACCTTTTGGCTACTGTGAAAAATGCTGCAGTGAACATCGGTGAATAAGTACCTGTTTGAGTCCCTGCTTTCAAGTCTTTTGGGTGTATACCTAGAAGAAGGATTGCTAGGTTAGCATATACATTTTTAATATTTGCAAGAAATGGCCAGTTCATATACTAAGCATCCACTCAGTGCACAGGCATGTGACCCATGCAGTCACATAGGGCTTCTGTGCCCACAAGGGCCCTGCACTTGGTTTAATGCTCTGCTGTTGCTATCTTCAAATTTATGATAACTTTTGAACAAGACACCCCACATTTTCATTCCAGGTCTCCTAAGTTATGTTGCCAGTCCTGATTACGGGCCAGGCACAGTTTCAGGAAGCAAAAAGACAATGAACACAGCAGGTTAAGGACTAGAAAGACAGTGCATAAGAAAATAAACCAGTGAATGAACTTGGTAATGTCAGGTAGTGATCAGTGCTACGAAGGAAATAAAAGAGCTCATATGATATGGCACCATTGGAGGTAGAGTGGGGGGCAACATCAACCATGGTTGTCATGGGCGGCCTGCTACTGGATAAAACATTTACATAAACTCTGAGGATTGAGGAGTTAGCAGGCAAAACGCTTTGTGCATTAGGTTCCTATGGCTGCTGTAACAAATTACTAAAAATTTTGCAACTTAAGCAACACAAATTTATTATCTTACAGTTCTGGAGGTCAGAAGCATGTGATAGGTCTCACTGGGCTAAAATCAAGGTGTCAGTGGGGCTGTGCTTCTTTCAGGGATGTTATAGATTGAGCTTTGTCCCCCCAAAAATATATTGAAGTCCTAACCCCTGTATCTATGAATGTGACCTTGTTCAAGGGAATAGGGTCTTTCTTTGAAGATGTTATCAGTTAAGCCAACCTTCACACCTGAGTAGAGTGGGTCCCAATCCTTTCTGAGTGGTGTCTTATAGAAGAGGAGAACAGACGGGGAGACAGAACCACACAGTAGGAAGACAGATGTCATGTGAAAGTGCGTCTATAAGCCAAGGAATGCCAAGAAATGCCTGGGGCTATCAGACGCTGTAAGAGACAAGGAAGGATCTTCCCCCAGAGCAGATTAACAGCAGGGTTGAGTAGTTGCTACAGAGACCTTACGGCTCTCAAAGCCAAAAGTCTTTACTATCCGGCCCTTTGCAGAAAACATTTGCTGACCCCGGACCTAGGGCACTTCGTCTTTTAGAAATTTCTGCTTTTCACGGCTGAATTTGCCCTGATTTCTTACTTCTAACCACGTGGATTCCCAGTACAGCAGTATTCTGAGGATGGCCATTTTCCAGTGCTTTCATAGTCAATACCACTGAAATTTTGTACATATCCCAAGAGCCTCTACAAGTAAAAGTGCTAAGCTGCCGGTATATATTCAACTTAGAGGTGAGTGTTAGCTCAATGTATTTTTTTCTACCACTTGTTTTCTAGACCTTTAATGCCAATCCTGTATTTATCACTATTGAACATCGGCTTCTTTCTTCGTGTCATTTTTTTTTCTACTCTTCAAGGTCATTTTGAATTATATTGCAATCCTCTGAGGTGTTTGCTATCCAATTTGGCACCATCTGCAAATTAAATCAACTTGTCTTTTATTTCATCACCCAAGTAACTGACAGAAATTAAGAAGTGCCTGCCTCAGGACATCCTTTTAAAATGTCACTATTTCCCTCAAGGTTCGGCCAAAATCATGAGTCTTTTGAGTCTACCCCTAAGCCCTTGCTCTTGTGGAAATTGTATCTAGCAATTTCCAAACCTAACATGCCAGTCATTATGCCACAAAAGGGTATGGAGTATCCCTACTTAATTGACCCTTTCCTCTAGCCAGTGACCTGCCACGTCCGTCACATCTTCATTTGTCATGTATTCTGGCTCTCCCTCTTTCTCTGAATTTAAGCAGGGCCAGAGGGCTTGCTTTGGCCAATGAAACAGGAGCGTAAGTGTGTCACTCATGGAGCAGTATTTTGAGAACCAGTGCCTAATTTGTCAAGGCCCTGTTTCCTGTCTCAGCAACTGTGGAAGTACGTGTTGAAAGGAACTTCATCCGGCTGGGCTCCTTAGTGGCTCCCGATAGGAGCACCTCCCGTGTTGACCTGTGAGAACGTGTAGCACGAGTGAAAAGCGCACCTTTGTTGTTTTAAGCCATTGAGATTTGAGGTTTGCTTGTTATCGAAGCATAACCTCACCCATCCTGCCTGGTACAGCCTTGAGCACCATAGCGCTTTTCTAGAAATAAGATCCTTAAAGGTAGGGACCATTCTTTTTCTCTGTATATCCTTTTCTAAGTGCACCCTTCATAGGCCCTTACTCATGTTGTTGTCAGCTGCCTTTGAGTTGGCCCCCGACTCACGGCAACCCTATGCACAACTGAATGAAACACTTCCAGGTCCTGCGCCATCCCCATGATCAGTTGCAGGTCAGGCCATTGTGATCCATAGGGTTTTCGCTGGCTGATTTTTGGAAGTAGATCACCAGGCCTTTCTTCCTAGTCTGTTTTAGGAAGCTGTGCTGAAACCTATGCAGTATCCTAGCAACAGGCAAACCTCCACTGACAGACAGGCGGTGGCTGCACATGAGGTGCCTTGGCTGGATGGTACACATTAATTAAATGTTTGTGGTGTAGAAGTGAATTACTAATAGATTGGTCGGTTGATAACTGGCTACAATATTTAATAAATCTTTCCTATGCTTTCCCATCACTTCTTTATGTCCAGAATTAATGACAAAAAGAACTCTACTGAACGTCCCGCTTCCAGAGCATCTTCAAGATGCTTTTCAATTGAACATACTGGTCCTCTTCAATTGTTAGATAAAAGGACGTTGTCATGATACAATGGATGCATCGAATCACATACTTTCCCTGGTATTTACATTATTTGGCTCAGCCCAGTTCCACCAGGTCTAACCACAGTCATGTTAGCCTCTGGTCAGTAAGAGTAACTGCACTAACCGCAGTGAGCACTTTAGCCTGGACGCTTTGTCTATCGATGGTTCCCAATGGATGTACAACTTCAATTAGACATTCTTGTGAGAAATTTAGGGAAACGTTAGCATTTCACATCCCATAATATAGATGTGCCCAGTCTTTCCTGTAAGACTGTAAGCTCCATGACAGAGAGGGCCATGCGTGATTTGTTTATGGCTGTACCCCAAGGACCTAGCAGAATGAGTGGGCCATAAGGAGGATCAACACATATATGTGCAGAGATTGGGAAACAGTCTCAATGGGCACTTTCAGTAATCCATGAGAGGTGCAGCCATTTTTATTTCCATTTTAGGGATGAGGCTCAGAAACGTTAAGTAACTTACCCAAGGTCACACAGCTAAGAGACAGACCTGGGACCGAAGCATCTTCTGACTGTAACCCCTTGTGCTCTTTCTTGGATAGTGTGGTACCCCACAGTGCAGTCAAACTAGTGAACATTTTGGAGTTCGATGGACCGTATTTAAATTATAGCTCAACTCCTCATTAGTTATATGTCATTGGGAATTTCTAAAATCTATCCCCTGATGTTTTCTTTAAACCACAAGCATATTTTCTCCGCTTCAGGCAGGTCCTGTATTTGATTTAGTTTCCCATAAGTGCTATTTTTTTGCACAGTGTAATTATTCAGCTGTAAGTACTCTCTCATTGGTGTCCTCTATGGTTAGGTTAAATTCATGCTGCTACAATGACCCAGCCTTTCCCAAACCATTTCTCGAGGCATCCAAAATGGATTTAGCAGAGGGTTATAGTTCCTCTTTGAAATATGCTACTTTGAGATCCAAATTTCATTTTGACCTTCCAATTCAATAATTATAGCCTGTGATATTTTGTGTTTAAAACCTAAATGGTTGTTTGCTTAGAATTGGAAGAACAAATTTGGAGGCCAGCTTAAGGCATTTAAAGGTTTAGCCTGCCCTGGAAAAAAAATGCATTCTTTGTCTTGCATCAACATGTTAGTAGAGTCTAAAGTTCCTGCACAAACAGACCTTGCTTCAGAGGGAATTATGAGGACAGAAAAGGTACAGGATCATAAATGCAATATGGTTGGTGAAGCCATTTCTCTAGAGTGGCGCGCAGAGCTTTATTTAAGACCAACAAAGCCCCAAGATGAAGAAAGCACTAATATTCCCCGTGCTGGGGGGAGTCAAGTTGAGTCTTAACTTGATGCTCTAGAGATGCATGTACTGTGAACAGAAAAATGTGTGTGATGTTTGCAAAGTTAGATTTTCATAATATTTTACAACCCAAATTTGTATTCAATAAGAATAGATTCCTATCTCATTTTATGATCTTTCTGGAGTCATTTAAGGCAGTCATTTTGAGCAGTACATTATGGCTTTATAAAGTGTATTTTAATCAGTTTGTATATTGCCTTTAAACTCTATGGACATATGATTATTAAGAATTATATTTGAACATGGAAGATTGCCACATTAATGTTCTTCTGTCTCTTAACGTTGGTTCTATTTCTGGAAATGCGATTGGAGTTCAATTCTAGGTCAGGGGTTTTGAGATCTGCCCCAAACTGACCAGGACACTTTGGAGGAGTCACTTGATCTCAGTAAGCCAATCTCATGGCCACGAAAAGGAAAGAGTAATACACACTTCACAGGCTTCCGGCAGAGACAAGAAGAGAAATTGTATGCAAATGTCTTTCCCAATGCGAAATGCTAGTCAATGATTAGTCACTCTTTCTGGAAGTGCCAGCTTTTGAGATGTTCTACTCTTAGCAGAAGTCTTTGTGATTGGTTTGTGTTGGCGGTGACTTAGGTGGTGTGGGAACATTCACTCTGTCACCTTTCCCAAGGAGAGACCTAAAACACAGCACTTAGGTATTTTTGTGAAGATTGTCACTAATCCAGGAGCAGGCAACAGCTGGATGAAATAAAAATGAATGATTCACTTTAAGTTATGTCTTACTTAACAGGCAATCTTCATCTAACATGCAGAGGAAAGTCTCATGACTCTACTTCATGTAAAGATTTCAGTAGAAGTGGTTAGAATTATAAAGAATTACCGTTACTAGGTGGTAGATAGCGGTAAGGGAAAAGAGCTTATTGCTAAACAGATGACATGTTACTTACATTAAAAAAAAAAAACTATGTTTTATTTCTACTCCTAGGTAGATACCCAAAAGAATTAAAAACAGGGACTCAAACAGACACCTGTACAACAGTGTTCATTGCAGCATTATTCACAATAACCAAAAAGTAGAAACAACCCAAATGTCCAACAGATGAATGGATAAACAAAATGTGGTACATACATACGATGGAATATTATTTAGCCATAAAAAGGAATGAGTTCTCATACATGCTAGGACACGGGTGAACCTGGAAAATATTACTCTAAGTGACACAAAAGGGCAAATATTGTATGATCCCTCATATGTGAAATACTTAGAATAGGCAAATGCGTAGAAACAGAAAGTAGATTAGAGGTTACCTGGGCCTGGGAGCAGGGAGACAGAGGAATCATTGCTTAATGGGTTTGAGTTTCTATTTGGGGCAATGAAAAGTTTTGGAACTAGATAGTGGTGATCATGGTACGTGGTGAATGTAATTAATGTCACTGAATTTTATGCTTGAAAATAGTTAAAATGGCAAATTTTATGTTCTTTCTATTCTGCCACAATAAAATAATAATCAAAAAAACAACAACAACTATGTTTTGAACCTAGACTTAGGCCTTCCACAGAGTTCTTTTAATGTCATCATATCTTCTTAAATCCAAGAAGTTGTTTAAAAAAATTTAAGTGTAATTATGCAAATTCACAAGTCCTGGATTTCTTTCCTGAAACCATCAAATAACACTTCAATATGTGGGCTCAGGAGGGTTATTACGGGAATGGATGTCATTATCTGTCATTTTACCCATCCGAAAATACAGTAGCAATTACTGACTTGTAAAGAGAGTGAACTCTAGATGATCATATTGCATTATCTGCTACAGGCCTGGGGAAGTTGAGTAAGTCTTACTACGCTCAAATAAGGCATGTGAGCCCGGATTTCATTGAGGTTTCTTCACATCCCTCTTCCAATCACATGTAGTATTATTCACTTCTTTTGAAAAATAATTTCAAGAGCAGTTACCGTGGTTTTTAAAACCCTGAAAGACTAAAGTCCTCTACTTGGGTCTGACTCCCTAGGATATCTTCGGATAGTATGAGGTTGGTCACAGACCCTGATAGAAAATCCTAGCTGTTGACTCCCAGCCGTTCTAGAAGGGCCAATCTTACAGATTGCCAGGATAAAGATGATTTTAATTAAATTGTACAAATCCCTTTGTACTGTAACCAAACCCTACGCCAGGGGATCAAGGCTGAGCCCTTCTGGCGTATCTAGAGTTAACCAGGTTACCGGGATTCCTAGTTAACTCCTTTCACCAGGAATGCAATTCATGTTTACCTATATAAGGAAACCTGTTCGGCTGACCTGAGTTCGGCGGATTTTTGCGCTGACTGCGAGGCATGTAAGCACACACCCTAGAGAGGGGGAGTGATTCTGAGCTGGACAGAGCACAGCTTCTCGAACGCTCCAGCCATTCAGCTGATCCAGAGGCCGGCAGCACAAGCCTTGCCCAGGGCCGCCTGCTCTGAGCACCTCCAGGTTTGCTTCTTCCCTGGTCACAGTCGAGGAACAGAAACCCCAAGCTGGGAAAAATGGGGAAGCCGGTGAGTCTTACTGATTTCTCTCTGCTTGCTCCTGCTGAGTGGCCGCCTCCCTGCTCTCACCCAGGAAGCAGAGGCAGAGGCGGCGCTCAGCTTTAGCCCTCGGCTCCTTCCTGCACTGACACAAGGCTTTGCAAACACCCCAGACACCTTGTCTGCCTGCTTTTAGCACCTCAGACAGCCCGGAGAGTGTTCTTATTGGGAAGTAGCTGCTCCAGCAGAGCAATGAACAAACTTTCTAAGCTTTGCTGCACTCTCACAGCTTGGCGATGAGCCTTGGGGTGCTTTGCGTGGAAGGCTGCGTCCCTGAGGAAAAAGGAAGGCACAGTAAATTTGAAGTGGGGGCCTTCAAACCACAGGCAGTGGGCTAGTCCGCAGGAGAGTAATTTGTCACCGAAAAGGCAGTCTGGACGTATCGGTTTTCATTCACGCCGCAGCAAAGTTCCTGTAACCGTGCACATTTAAGGAGGGACACCTTCCGAGACACTTAGGGAAGGAAAGAGCCAAGCTGTGCTCTTTGTTCTAGTCTGTGCAAAGAAGCCGGGATGTGCATTCTGACAAGTAGCGTGTGGTTGTTTATATATATGGTGAGAATGATGAATAAATGCTTCGTGCCAAAGGCGCTACGGGTGCTTGAGTTACCATTTCACTGTATTTCATGTGTATACAAAAATCGCAATCTGACTGTAATTAAACATCGAAATGTGAAAGTGTTTAACAGGCTTGCCGGGAACTTGAGCTATACTTGGGGACAGCCAATTATAAGAGGCAACGGGGGGAAAAAAAACAGAAAACTATTCCAACTGAGTTCTGGGGCGTAGGTACAATTTTTGAAAAGAAAGTGATGTTTTAAAGTTGTCGGAAGTGACTGGGAAGCAGGTATGTTTTTTTGGTTTTGAATTGCTTCATGGCAAGGTGGCGTTCTTGAGTTAGCTTGAATAATCGGGTTGGAATAATTTGAATGCTCACCTATCAAAGAAACATTGTCTGTATCCGTCAAGCACATCAACTTAATCCTGAGAGCCTGGAGCACGGGATTGTGCTACAAGTGGCATGATGATCCCATTTCAGATTTTTGATATCCAGATTTAAAAAAAAAATCAATTTAAATAAAATTGATCCAGGCAAACAAGCAGAAAGGGGAGAATTGGGGAGAATGACCACTTTTTTTTTTTTAATTTGCAAGTCATCTTCCATTCCCCAGCGAGACAATTGATTTAATACAGGACTGACAACTGGAGAAAAGCTATGGCCAGCTTTATGCATAATCTTTGACTGCAAAAAGCATAACTTTTCACAGTAGCTTGGTTTAAACGAAGCCTGTGCACCTCAACCTGAATGCAACCTAGAGAAGCAGTGTGCATTGTACAGATGACGTTTTATTAAATAAAACTCTTAATGTATAGCACCAGCAGCCGAACAGAAGGGACAGTGCTTGTTATCACCTAGGTAGCTAGGCAGAAAAACAAGAGTCTGGGTCGCATATTGCTTTCAAAGAGCATCAGTAACCCAGGAGACACACATCGCTGTTTTCAAATATACGGTTAATAACAGATGTTTAATACTGGTTGTCTCACCCTGCCGATGAGATGGCCCCAAGCCAGCTGAACCAGCACCCGCCTGCCGTTTTTCCTGTGAGTTGATATGTACACAGTTATTATACACTAATTACATTAACAGCCAAGGGAATATATAACCAGAAAGATAGATGAGTCTCTTGGGGTAGGGGGGGTAAGGGATACCCATAGGGTTTGGGATCTTATGTTTAGAATACTCCTTCCAGTGACATATGAAATCCCGAAGATAACTGGGAGGCCGGTTCCTGACGCTGCTCACCCCTGGCTTCTCGGCAGCTCATGGGGGCGGGGGGGGGGGGTGCGGTTATAATATCGATGACTGTATTTAACACTTCAGTGTTCCTAGAGTTTCAGGAGGGTTCCCTTTTGAAAATGAAAGTCATTTCAGTGTCCGACTAAGTCCCCCACTGAAAGGAAGTCAGGATGCTGTGTTGTTGCCTTGAACCTTCTCATGTCACTGGTACTGTTTGTGTGGAGGGTTTAACCATTCGACAGCCTTCTGGCACCTGCATGATGCCCTGGTTCAAGGAGATTAAAAAATTCTGGAATAAACCAAAGGAAGCAGGTCTTCCCGGAGCCTTAATATCCCAATATGTTAATAGGTTTTGCAGCTTCCTGAGAGAGGCATGTTGTTATAGGCGCTGTAGGGTCGATTCCAACTCACAGAGATCCCATGTGACAGAGCAGAGCTGCCCCGTGGGGCTTTCTCGGCTGTAATCTTCATGGGAGCAGATCACCAGGTCTTTCTCCCGAGGAGCCGCTGGGTGGGTTTGAACCACTGAACTTTCGGTTAGCAGCCGAGCACTTACCACTGTGCCATCAGGTCTCCTTTTATATATATATATAGAGAGAGAGGCATAGTGTGTGATACATGCAGTATGGTGTGCTGCACACTTACTTGGTGGCTCATCTTTCAGCCGATCATCCCAAAGAACATTCTTTAAGACAGAGCTCCCCAGTGGGTGGGCCACAGAGCACTGGTAGGTCATGAATGGGCTGTAGACACGTCCAGATGTTGATCCCTCTTGGCACCTGGGCCATCAGGGTGTGCCTAGGCTGGGCGTATGCCCCTCCCTGGAGGTTATCTCTGAATCACATGGCTTCTTCAGTTTATCCCAATAATATATATAGATAGGATCAATTTCTATGTCTGTCGTAACTTGTTAAAGTTAGGAGCCTACTTCGACAACTCAGGCCCAGGATATAGATCCACCAAGTTAAAATTCCATACCACTGTGTCAAATTTGGCCTTGGAGCTCACTGTAAAGAAAAACAGCCCATTTTTTATTGTCCTTTTTATGCACCCCTGAGAGTGTCAAGGCCCTCTGCGTATCATTCAGTTTATCCTCTTCATTCCACAACGAAGTTAAAGAGGTGTTCTATACTGTGTGTGTGTGTGTGTGTTGATCTCTTCTTAAAGATCTCCTGGAAAGCTGGTAGCAAAGTGTTTCCTCAGGGATCCTGGTTAATGTTTATTGTTGTTAGTGTTAGCCGCGATGCAGTTGGCTCCGACTCATGACAACCCCGTGCACAATTGAACAAAATGCTGCTAAGTCCTACTATATCAGACAATATTCTGTTGTGACCCATAGGGTTTTCACTGGCTAATTTTTGGAAGTAGATCTCCAGGCCTTTCTTCCTAGTCTGTCTTAGTCTGGAAGCTCCGCTGAAACCTGTCCACCATGGGTGACCTTTCTGGTGTTTGAAATACCAGTGGCACAGCTTCCAACATCACAGCAACACACAGCCACCACAGTAAGACAAACTGACAGACAGGTGGCAGTTTTAAAGTTTAGTTACCACTTACACTTCCCTTTCTCAAACTGGTATCAGGATTTGTTTGGCTGGGATTCTCTTGCCACTAGTGTGGCCTAGTCCAGGGGCAATGACATAAAAGAACCCAGTTTCAAAGATTGTTTATTAAATGCAAACTCTTCCCTTGGACACTGTACCAAGTATGTATACAGCATTCCCATCCCCAGTGAACTTGCTCTGGCTTTCTCTGTGTACCATTTGACATCAATTACCTTTTCAAAACCATTTTACGTTATTAATTCTTGTTACATTCGTTCAGCAAATATTTATTGAGTGCTTTTTGAAGTCCTACACTAAGTACTCTGGGCAGGGAGAGGGGAAAGACATATAAGAGACAGATGAATTTAAGCCAAGCCTTCATGCAACCCATAACATTTCTGCAAAGAGAGATCTCATTACCTGAATGGGGCATGGCATGTGAAGTATGGTTTCCTGCAAACGTACTTGGTGCTCATTTTTTGCTGACCAGACAGAGGGACATTCATTAAGACAGAGCTTCCCAACTGGTAGGTGTAAAACATTCGTGTCCGGTGAACGGGTAACAGACGTGTCAAGCTGTTCGTGCGTTTATTGACCTGATAGCTTTTATGTCAGAGGATGCCACAGAAATACCCATGAGCTTATGGGGTAGGGAGAGGCTTGCAGGGGGAGGGATGCCACCTGACTCCCTCTTGGAGTATCTATAAATGACAGAGAGCTATTGTAAAGGCGGATTGTGCCGCCTTATATTTTGTGATTATAATTTGCAAAACCACGCTCTTGGGTTGTCAGGGATTCCTCGAGCACCACACAGAGAAGAGATGTTTCCAGAGTACTGGGTAACTTGAGAGCTTTTATTATTGTTGTAACTGCTGTAAATTACTAAGGTACAAGTATCAGTAGCAATTCTTATGAAGCAGACAAGAGCAGCCACCGTTACTTCTAAGACTTAGAATTAGGGACCACCAATTAATAACTGGTTTTCACCAGTAGGATTTTCCAGGTATCTTTTTTTTAAGGGTATGGACAAAACCAAGTTTAAATATATTTTTATTTGACAAAACGTTAGCTGGTGAGGTGATAGACAGGATTAAAGACTCCTAGTTAAATGTAAACGTATATTGCCATTTTTTAATTAATTTCTTGTAATCACATATAAGGGAATCTTCGGTGAATGAAGCTGTCAGAGAAATTGAGTTCCTTTGTCTATTAATGCCAAGGGTTCGGTTAATTTTCGTTTGTATTTAAAAGGAAAATAAAAATGGATAGCAGTGCTTTGCGGAATGTTCAGCTCTCCGATATTGAGTCGAATCTTCCTAAAGAATGGCCCTAACTATTCATGTGCAGACATTCACACGCTCATGTGAGTCCCTCTTCACTTGTCTAAACTTGAGACAGAAATGAAATTAAGCAGAACCTCCTCAATTTGACAGTTTTGAGTTTTAACACGTGATGGAATTGGAATTTCAGTCAAAGAGCTTGAGCCAGGGAGGGCTGCATTATTTATAGGTATTGTTCCACGACTGGGGCCTTGGTTACTCAAACCAAAGTTATGTTCCCCCCTGAGTATCTAACCGCGCAGTTATTTAGATCTGCACTGACACACTCATCATGCATTGCCTTGGGGAACAAAACAGTATATAAACTACGAGAGAACGAATAACGAGTTTACTCGAACTGATATCCTTGGCTTAAAGTTAGGAAACAAAAGCCCAGCAGTGTTGCCCCAATTTCTTCCAAAGCAGCGGGTAGGGGGTTTGGCCAAGGCACCTTGAACTTCTTGGGGATTCAAGTTCCTCATCTATCAACAGAGACATACACACTTCGTTGGGCAGTCGTAAGTATTGGAAATGGTGCTGTATGGGAAAGTGCTTGGCATAATGCTGGGCACGAAGCCAATCAATAAATATTAGCTGGTTCTGAAATGGGGTGGACTAGGGGTCTTCAAGTAAACCATTAAGGGGGTTGAAAAAGGAGAAGCAGATACACCCTGGTGGCCTACGAATTGAATTCAGTCTGTTACTTAATTTTGCATAGTCGGTGATCGAAAATTTGCCTTTTAATGAAGCATGACCTACCTTCTAGTGCCTTCTACCAGGTCCTCTTTGCTGTTTTGTGTTACTTGATTGTCCCCTGTAGGTTTTCGTGTGTGAAACCCTAGTTCTAAAGGCATCTTCCTTCTTCTGTAGCAGTCTATGTTATCTCAAGCTTGAGTTTCCACCTTGGAAGGTGTTTTTCCGAAAGTAAAATGTTTTATAAACAAAACAGAACTCACTTCATACTTATTAATTTGACACCTTGAAAGCTTTTCCAGCAGCGACAGCATGAGGAAGTGGGCTAGAAAATTCATTGATAAAAGCCACTTATTAACAACAAATAGAAAGTTTCCCTGGCTTCCATTTGTAGCAGTGTTTTTGGGGAGTCTTGTTTTTTTTTTTTTTGAGGATAGACCTCTCTCAGAGTGTTATATCCCCACGAGTCTCCTCGGCCCTCACTCTCTTTCTCCCATTCCCCATCCACCACACCCCACCCCACCTCTGTGGATGTTAACATTTAACCTAATGTGGCTTCTGGGATATGGAGAAAATGTGTCCCAAGGGCTGACATGCTCTGGCAAGAGTTTCCCCCTGGCTGAGGCAAGTGGAGACCATATGTTGTTGGCGCGATGAGGAACCAAAGTGGCTTGACCAAAACACAGATTAAGTGACTACTTATTGCTTATTTTCCTTGCCCCTCAGATGCCATCTATTGTAAGTTACAATGCCAAGAAAAAAAAATGCTTCCAATAAGAAAACATTGGCACAATGTTTTCTTAGCCTTTGAATGATTTATTCTACATTTATTAAAAGAATTTTTAGTCTTGGTTAGATAGATTTTTTTTTAAAGCATACATTCCTCCTTTGCATACATAAAAAAGGAGAGTGTAGGTGAGATAAACTTTTTAAGACTGACTTTTCTAAATCACTTTCCAGCTGAGGTTGTCGATGTCTGTGCTTTTCTGTAAGGTGTCCCCACGCTTTGTGCCAAAATGCAGCCTTTCTTTAAACAGTGCTTCCCTGCTGTCTCTGAACGTCTTCCAGAAGGTAACAGTCAGGACTATATTCCTCCCTCAAATGCTCTTCTGAGGGAGTGTAGCCTTCATTCCTCCTGAGATATCCACCAAGTTACTACACTTCTCAGGAAGCAAACCCTGTAACCCTTCTAACGCATGTCCACGAAAGCACTAAGAGCCAGCATGCTTGGGGGGGGTCCATGGGTCTCCTGGGTATGTATCCAGACAACTTCCAGCCAGTCCCACCTGAGCCCTGAGTGGATGTCCCTCTGGCCTGAGGGAAATTCCTCATCTTTCCTGCTTCTTTGAGAGGCTTTGCCTGGTGTGTGAATTCTTTTTCTTCTCCTAATGGGTGAGGCTTGTTTCAAATACTGCATAAAGGTCCATTGAAGTGAAAACAATAGGAATTGCAATGACCAAGTGGGTTCATAGGCTAGGAATGATAATTATATCGCGATTGCAAACTGAGCAGCAACAAGTGGAAGGTGCATCTCAAAATCGGCTAGGTTAAGTTGTGAAAGAATTTCCCCTGAGAGTGCAAAAATAGAATGTCTCTCTCCCAAGCCAGTGTGGTGCTTTGAATCTCAGCAATAGAGAAGGATTCAGTTGTCTTTGGAAGCATTAAGAGTGTCCTATTTGAAATCAAATGGCTCAAGGTAGAGCAACCCCTGGAGTTGTATATTTACCACTTTGGCATGGATTTCTTTCCAGTTAAGACTAAGTAAATAAAAGAGCAAGATCCCATGAGGATGGGACAAGAAACGAGATAGGGATGAGGGTGCGGAGTGGAGGAAGGGCAGGCAATGGAGAGAAACGAGAAGGAGAAGCCCAACATTCATTCACCGGTATTTACCCAGTGCACACCCTGAGCCGGGCGTCGTGCTGCATGCTGAGGCTACAGAGGAGGCGGTGTTAAGGTAGATAACAGTCTAGCATGGGAGACAAATGTGGATGAAATAGCACACAGGAGTAAAAGTGTTAATCAAGGGGGGAAGTCAGAGAAAGTTCCCTGGAGAAAGGGATGCTTGAGTATGAGCTCCCAGGTGAGGACATAAGTCCATGTGTATGGAGCGGTGATAAACAGCCAGACTGTATTAGAATGTACTCAGGAAGCAGTGGTATTTGTCTTTTGAAAAGACTACGTTGGAAGCTGCCCAGAGAATGGAATGAGGGGTGTCAGGGTGAAAGTGTGTGGGAAGATGATGGCAACTTGTGCTAATATGGTGGTCGAGGTGAAGAGAAGTGGATGGATTCCAGATATATTTCAGAGGTGACATCAACAGGAGTGGGTGGTGAATGGGGCCTGGGGAATGGTAGGGACAAGGAGGTTCACAGAACTAGAGAAATAGTGGTGCCATTTAGTGATGTCAGGGACAGTGAAAGTTGACCTGGTTTGGGGAAGGGAGAGGAATCAAGAGCGTTTTTAGCCTGGTGCAGTGGAAATTGCATGCACTTTGGGGCTGAAAGCCTTGGTGTGAGTTCAAATCCTAGTTCATCCATTCTCTAGCTGTGTGATGCTAAATTTCTCTGAGCCTCAGTTCCCCCATCTTTAAAAATGAGGCCATTGACATTCACCGGCCAGGGTTGTTGGGACAATCCAATGAGGTCTGTAAAAATGAAAATCACTTCATATATTATTGAGCATCCTACAAACATGAGTAACTGTTGTTGTTGTTGTTGGGTGCTGTCGAGTCAATTCTGACTGATAGTGACCCTATAGGACAGAGTAGAGCTGCCTCATAGGGCTTCCCAATCTTTATGGGAGTAGATTGCCAGGTCTTTTCGCCTGTAGAGCCATTGGGCGGGGTCGAACTGCCAACCTTTAGGTTAGCAGCCAAGCACTTAACCACTGCGCCACCAGATCTCCTAAGTGACCATTATTACCTCCACGGATTCGCCAGCAACAAAGCCTAGAGGGAGAAGAGTTCTTTTCAATAACTTCCTGAGGGGGCAGGGTGGTACGTGAGCATCTTGACAGCCAGGATCTCAACACTCTGTAAGTTTACCTAAGTGAAGTTTTCTCCTTGTTGAGAATGTACAGGGCAGCTATTAACCTCACTTATCTGGTGAATTCCTTCTGTTTCATTCCAACTTCCCCCTGCTCCCCCCACCAACCTGGATTACGGGATCCCATATAGGAACAAACGGCATTGCTTTTCTCAGCTGCAATCCCTTATCTCTTGTAAGAGGACTGTAAGATTTAGTAAAATGTAACCGGAGAGTTCGCACTAACAGATGAGCGCACTCTATTAACCTCACACTCCCTGTGGGGTTTGGGTGAAGGTTTTCGCATTTTGTTTTTCTAGCATCAATTTAGTGAGAGCATTTTATACTGCGCGTGTAATTCCACTGCCCTTGAGTGACCTCAGCAAATTCCTTTCTGGCTTCCAGATATTCTCTCATTAAAAGGAGTCATTAGTCTGTGAAGGCCGAGCCATACCAGGGTTAGGGAAGCCTTGGAATGCACAGGTGAGAGCAAGGAGGGGGTTAAGCCCTGTGGAATCCAGGTATTTGCTTCCCTCTCCAGGTGTCCTGGCATTGTATGGACCCAAGGCACAATCAAAATTCCCCTTCCTTTGCCTTGTTCCACTTCTTCCACTTTGTCCTTGCCACATGCTATTAATTCTCTTTATTTTGGAGTTGAACTGTATGCGTACGGCTTGGGTGGTGTTGTTAGTTGCAGTAAAGTCGCCCCCAACTCATGCCATCCACACACAACGGAATGAAACCTTGCCCGGCCCTGAGCCATCCCCCTAATCAGGTGTGGATTGGGCCATTGTGATCTACCCAGTGCCGTCTAGTCGATTCCGACTCATAGCGACCCTAGAGGACAGAGTAGAACTGCCCCATAGAGTTTCCAAGGAGCGCCTGGCGGATTCAAACTGCTGACCCTTTGGTTAGCAGCCATAGCACTTAACCACTAGGCCACCAGGGTTTCCAAAAGGACAGTCTGCCAGAACAGGGACTTGAACCCTGGACCCTCAGATTAAAAGCCTGGTGCTCTACCAACTGAGCTCTCTGGGCTCACCATTGTGATCTATAGGGTATTTGTTGGCTAATTTTTGGAAGTAGATCAGCAGGCCTTTCTTCCTAGTCCATCTTAGTCTGGAAATTCTGCTGCAACCTGTTTAGCATCCTAGCAACTTGCGAGCCTCTGCCGGCAGATGAGTGGTGGCTGCACGTGAGGTGCACTGGCCAGGAATCGAACTCGAGACTCCCACATGGAAGGCCAGAATTCTACCACTGAACCACCACTGCTCTCCTGTGATCTGGGTCTATGGGTGTAAAACCACATTTATCTCTCACCGAACTATTAAGAAGATTGTTTTCCATCGGGACGTCACTCATTTTTCATGCATTTATCTGCAACAAGCACTTGTTTTTATAGAGAAAAACATATGGGAGGAAAAAGGAGGGGTTCCTTGTAGTGATTTCACTTGTGTATGGTTGGAGCCCTGGTGGCGCAGTGGGTAAGCGCTCAACTGCTAACTGAAAGGTTGGCAGTTTGAACCCACCAGCCGCTCCGCAGGAGAAAGATGTGGCAGTTGTTTCCGTAAAGATTACAGCCTTGGAAACCCTTTGGGGCAGCTCTACTCTGCCCTACAGGGTCGCTATGAGTTGGAATCGACTCAAAGGCAACGGGTTTGGGGTTTTTTTGGTTAATGTTTGGGTGCAAAATTATGAAACATTTGTATGAATTTATTCAGATAACTGGAGTGTACTTGATTCTCAATCTGGATATTTGAGATTTTACTCAGGTTGGGATTTGGGTGTGGGGGAGGGGTGGAGACAAAAGCAAAGGAGTGGAAGCTGTTATCTGAAATGGAAGTCTTAGGCCTGTTTTTCAGCGCTTCCTCTTCCACTACCTTCCCTGCCTTTGTGATGTTTTCTCCCTGTGCTCCATTTTGGTGCATATGCATTTCAAGATATGTGTTGTTGTTGGGTGCCATCAAGTCGATTCCAACTCGTAGCCACCTTAGAGGACTGGGTAGAACTGCCCTATAGGGTTTCCTAGGCTGTAATCTTTACGGAAGCAGACTGCCACATCTTTCTCCTACAGAGCAGCTGGTGGGTTCGAACTTCTGACCTTTCAGTTAGCAGCCAAGTGCTTAACCACTGCGCCACCAGGGTTCCTTGCTTTCAAGATACAAGGGCAGTTTAAAAGGGCAGTTGGAATGGGAATTGTATTTCCCAGAGGGGCTGCCATTTTCACCTCATAAAGACCCACTGGGCTGGCCCTTTGCCGAGTACAAAGTAAGAGCATTCCACGAAAACTTCCAATTAGCACCTGCGGTAGCAGTTGGTCCAAGTCGGGATGGTTTAGGAGTCACAATGCACCAAGAAGGAAGCTGAGCTGGACAGTGTCAAGGCAGAGAGCACGCTGTCTTGCCCGTGAATGTAGTTGCCTGCCAATAAATCAGCTGCTGATAGTCTGATAATAATGAAGGGACCTGGTTGAATGACCCAGAGTAAAGATTGTAGCAAAAGCACATCAAACATTGCAATGAATGAAAACTGGGTGAGAACTTCTCTTTCCAGGCCCCCATATAAATCTCTGGCAGAGATAAAGATGGAAGCCTTCCCCACCCTCAGGCCTTTTGGTCTGTTTATCCTCCTTAGATGGATTGGAATTGGGGAGGAGGACGGCCTCAGCCAGCTGACCCTAGGTCGTAAATCTGTTGATAAACTCTGTCCTGCGCTATCTCTGCAATAGCCTATTTTACATATACCCGTCCTTTGGATTTCTTTGTCTCTCTGCTTACTCTGGGCTCTATTTTGGTAGCATAAGTTAATATATGAGTTTTAGATAATACAAGAGTTTATATATAAATGACCTGCCTGGTTTCTGTGAGAAAAATAAGAGATGTGTGTGGGTGTGTGCACACATGTTATATACAATTTAGTGCTGTTGACCAGAATTTCTAAGTTAGGTTTAGATTTTAATGTACGCTACTAGTAATTCCAATGAAACCTGTGTATCGGTATATTTAATTAAATAAATCGCTTCCACAGCCTTTTCAGGGTTTTTATAGTGGCATAGGACCAGGCAACATTTCATTTTGTTGTATATAAAGCCAACCTGAGTTGGAGCCAACTGGACAGCAACTAACAGTAGCAACATAGCTCTAGTAGCTTATTTTGCACATTAACATTAGTATAACCAGTTCTTGTTTTCTCTACTACAATCACTATCAATGATAAAGCAACACTATGTATATTGCCTGTATTCAAATATTCAGACCTGTGCCATTTGTGTCAGTTTGAAAGTTTCTGCATATTAAGGAGGGTAAGCTTTAGCCATAGTTTATTGATTTTCTTTTTTTCCCCCCAGAGTGGTCATGAAAGATTTTAAAAGAGAAAATGTCATTATTTTTTCAGATCAAATATAATGCTTTAGAAGATAAGTGTAAGTCCAAAGAGGTCAGGGGAAGGGAAAGGAAGGGAAGAGAGGGGAAGGGGAGGAAGACAAAAGAAAGCAAGCAAAGCAGAAGATGTTAGAGGAGGGAAGGGAGAAAGGGGGAAATGGGGGGGTCAGAGATTTTCTTGACAAAGGGAAGTCCCAAAGCAACCCAAAACTAATCTTCCTTCTCCCAGCCAAGCCTCCCTCCCCCATATATAAACAAAAGCCCAGCAAACAAACAGAGGGGTAAGGGATCAGGAAAAGAAGAGACAAACCACAAATCGTTACAAAGTGCCAGAGATAAAAATAAGAAAGAGAACAAAATAAAAGGGTGAGAATGAGGCTTCAGGAGAAATGCCTGGAAAGTTAAAGGAAATGAAAAAAAAAATTTTTTTGAAGGTTGGGGGGAAAGGAAATGAAGAAAGTAAAAAATAAAGAGGTAACATTAAAATATCAAGAAATATGAGAAGAGACAAAAATGGGCATTGTGCTTGAGTTGGTGGATGGCCGGGAAGAAACTGTTCTCTAGGCATGTTTATGAAAGGAGGGGACGAGACAGCACAGAAATGAAGCGGGAAGTAGAAGAGGGCAAGAAGCCTATTCCTGGAAAAGGTAAAGGGGTGCTGTTAACCCGTGAGGAAATAGCCAACCAAGTAGTGGGTCCCAGGGAATGGTTACAGGATAATGTCCTGGTGGGGTTCATTCCAGTGAAGCTGACCAAAAAAACCAGTTGCCACCAAGTGGATTCTGACTCATGGCCACCCCACGTGTGTCAGAGTAGAACTATACTCCATAGGATTTTCAATGGCTGCTTTTTTGGAAATAAATCACCAGATCTTTCTTCCAAGGCACATTTGGGTGGACTTGAACTGCCAACCTTTCTGTTAGCAGTTGAGTGCATTT
Organism: Elephas maximus indicus; assembly: GCF_024166365.1. Classification (NCBI taxonomy): domain Eukaryota; kingdom Metazoa; phylum Chordata; class Mammalia; order Proboscidea; family Elephantidae; genus Elephas; species Elephas maximus. The sequence continues at coordinate 169,190,619 of NC_064846.1, forward strand.
ACCATTTGTACCACCCAAAAGCCCAAACCCAAACCTCTTGCCGTTGAGTTGATTCCAAGTCATAACAACCTCACAGGACAGAGGACTCCCTAAAGATGACAGGGCTGGTCTAATCTTTATAATTAGTCCAATTCTGCAATAGTGGTGTGAATGCAATTTCCTTTCTAAATGTCCTTACCGTCAAAGGCTTATGTGGCAGAAATCCGGTCTTCTAAGCAGTGAGGCACTCCAGAAGAGGCTGGGGATCCCTGACTGAGTAAACAATTATTCCAGAGTGGTGAAGGATAGCTTGGTGGTCTAAAAAGAGTTAATCCCCAAATGTCTTCCATCCTCCCAGCAGTGGTTGACTGAACCAGCAGTATGTGGCTTCATATTGACAAAACACTTTGAATTTCTGAAGGGGAAGAGGGAGGGAGAGGGCGTGCCATCTGAATGGATTTCCACTGTCAGCCTTTACCGAAGTACCCCCTGCTTGATCTGGTAACCACCAGGTTTAGCACTGCACGTGGAAGTCCCAATCCAGTTTCTTGTGGGTTTGGTCTTGCTCATTTATTTTTACTGTGATTTTGCCCATAATAACTTATGTTTGTAATTGAGGAACCTGAGAAACTGTTTCTATGGCAAGTTTGGATCTCAGGGTCAGTCATACACTTCGAGGCCCATTTCAAGAGATGAGTTTGACTCAGCATGTTACTGGTGAATTATTCATTGTTACCTGCAGGAGGGGATGATACTCAGTGTGGACAGGGAAAGCCTCCCAGTCATTGACTCAAAGTTAGGCGGCTGTATTTAAAACTCCAGTGGGCAGCTCTGAAAATGGGAATTTGACTTTGGTACAATGCCATAGCACCTCCATTAGTGCTTTACTTAGACTGCAAACATCTGCTTGCTTTTATTGCCCATGCGTTACTTAAGACATTCTGTTTCTTGATGACGTAAATCACTGGAATCTACTGACTATTTTTAAAGACTCTTTTCGTGTTTCCCTGAAAAGATCACTCTTTATGCTCGTTTAATAGAGAATTGGCCCTTTAAAAAAAATTTTTTTTTAGGTACACAAAAATTATAACAATCAGATTTTCTAGTTCCCCAAGCCTTTTCCAAGGATGACATTATAACTAAGGTACCCTGACCTACTACAGAAGTCATTGTCACTTGGGGCTGTAACAATCTTAGGTTCATGTTAGCACATTAGGTTGAAGGAAACTGGGCATTTCCAATCACTGAATAGGAGCCAGTCAGCTGCTATGCTCTGCTCACTGACCATAGCTTTGTGGCTTTGCCTGGCTCAGTTTGCCCTGCAAGGGCTCGGTGTTTCCTTCTCTGCCTATATCTTTTGCCCTCGCGAGCTGCTGGGCATTCTGTTTGCCCTCTGGGTTGTGCACGTGTCCAGGGAGGCAAGGCCCATCACTTTAATTCCAATAGACTGGCTCCTTCCAGGGCTTCTTGGTGAGCAATTTTATCTTACTGTTATGGTAAGTAAAGACTTGAAGCTGTTGGGAGATCTTGAGGAAATGAGAGCAACAAAACAAAGGTTCTACCTGTGGGAAGAAAAGACAACCGTCAATCATGATCCCATATTTGGGAAAGGTTGACATAATGTCTAATGAACAGTCAAATGGGCCTCCTTAGCCCACTGATTAGAAAGGCTTGGAGAGATATCTCTATGCCTACAGGGTCCTATAACTTGTAGGACATTACAAAGTAAGCCACCTGGAAGAGTACTCGAAAGATATTCCATAAAATATGGCTCTTACGCATGTCCTAGAATTGTGTGGGGGCAGGAGGCACCCTTGGAATCCCCAAGGGAAGAATATTGGAAGATCCTCAAATGAGGATTGTGAGAGATCCTGGGATCTGACAGAGAATTAAGACAAGGACCATCTGGGAAACTCCTAGAGACCAGAAAGAACAAATGTGGAAATATTAGTGATTTCTTTCCACTTAACATCTATTTGTTTCTTACTGTCTCTGGGTTCCGAATATTGGACTTAATAACAATGGAAGGGAGGAAATAAGTGTGTACCAAAGAGAAGCAATTGGGGTGGCAGGAGAGGATACTCACCGCCTAGTGAGTGTGGAGAGGAAAAGAATGCAATGGAGAGATTGGAGGTCACTGTAGTAAATGCGCCAGTTGTGACCTAGTGTTTAAGAAAAAGAATCAAGTGTTCCACAAGTCACATAGAGGGGTGGAGTAGGAAATCAAAATTACAGTTCAAAGTAATTTCATTTAATTAATTAATTTCATTTAATCAAAAATCCTCACAACTGGACCAATAAGCAACGTCATGATAAACAGAGAAAAGTTTGAAGTTGTCAAGGATTTCATTTTACTCGGATCCACAATCAACACCCATGGAAGCAGCAGTCAAGAAATCAAAAGATGCATTGCTTTGGGCAAATCGGCTGCAAGAGATCTCTTCAAAGTGTTAAAAAGCAAAGATGTCACCCTGAGGACTAAGGTGCGCCTGACCCAAGCCAAGGTGTTTTCATTCGCCTCATATGCATGCGAAAGCTGGACAGTGAATAAGGAAGACTGAAGCAGGATTGATGCCTTTGAATTGTGGTGTTGGCGAAGAATATTGAATATACCATGGACTGCCAAAAGAATGAACAAATCTGTCTTGGAAGAAGTATAGCCAGGATGCTCCTTAGAAGGGAGGATGATGAGACTTCATCTCACTTACTTTGGACATGTTATTAGGAGGGATCAGTCCCTGGAGAAGGACATCACGCTTGGTAAAATGGAGGGTCATCAAAAAAGAGGAAGACCTTCAATGAGATGGATTAATACAGTGGCTGCAACAGTGGGCTCAAGCATAGCAACAATTGTGAGGATGGCACAGGACAGAGCAGTCTTTCATTCCGTTGTGCATGGGGTCACTATGAGTTGGAACCGACTCGACGGCACCTAACAACAATAACAACAGTAAAAAGTACTAGATCAGCGGTCTTCAGCCGATTTTAAATATTTTATCCTCTCTCTCATTCATACACACACACACAAAGGTGCACATGCACAATGCAAATTATCCCTCCATGAATAAACCAAAATAAAATGCACGTGTGTGTGTGTGTGTTGCTACCCATCCCAGCTAAGGAAAAACCAAAAACCAAACCTGTTGCTGTCAAGTGGATTCCAACTCAATGCAACCCTATAGGACACAGTAGAGATGCCCCATAGAGTTTCCAAGGTGTGCCCAGTGGATTCAAACTGCCAACCTCTTAATTAGCAGCTGTAGAACTTAATCACAACGCCACCAGGGTTTCCAAAGGAAACTAAGATGTAGAAAAGAAGACCTCACTTCCTTTTCCCAACCCACAATTGGCCACTGCCATCATCACTAGCTGTCTACTGTCTGTAAGGATGTGTGGAGTGGCATAGAGGTTAGGAGGACAAACTATGTACCATGCAGACCTGAATTAGAATCTCTGCCACGTCACTTGCAAGCTGGTCTTCCCTCTCTTAACGCTTAACTCTCTGAACTTGGTTTCTTTCACCACTTGCCTCCCTAAGTCATTGGCTGTCATAGATTGAACTGTGCCCCTGCAAAATATGTGCCAACATGGCTAGGCCATGATTCCCAATATTATGTGGTTGGCCTCCATTTTGTGCTTTGAGTAGCCTCCATTTTGTGATGTGTTGTAAATCCTAGCTTCTATGCCTGTGATTAGGGTCCCATTTAGGAGTGAGCTGTCTGTTATGTTGATGAGGCAGGATTGGGTCATGTTAAGGAGGATTAGGGTGGGATGCAGCACCCTTCCTCAGGTCACAGCCCTGATCCAATGTAAAGGGAGTTTCCCTGGGGTATGGCCTGTATCACCTTTTATCTTACAAGAGATAAAAGGAGAGATAAGCGAGCAGAGAAAGAGGGACCTACTACCTCCAAGAAAGAAAAGCCAGGAGCGGAGTGTGTCCTTTGGACCTGGTGTCCCTGTTCTGAGAATCTCCTAGACCTAGGGGAAGATTGATGCCAAGACACATGGAAATTTCCAAGGAAAGCCAGGCCCACAGATATTGAAAGGAGACAAGGACCTTCCCCCAGAGACACAGGGTGAAAATCCTTCCCCTGGAGCTGGCACCCTGAATTCTGACTTCTAGCCTCCTAAACTGTGAGTGAATAAATTTGTTTGTTAAAGCCATCCATTTGTGGTATTTCTGTTACAGCAGCAGTGTGTAACTGAGACATTGGCTGAGAGTAAATTAGGTGATGCATGCGCAGTATTTGGCACAGAGAAAGCATTCAATAAATGCTGCTAGTATCATCCCCTTGAAGCTCTTTGGAGGTTATGGCCCAATATTGGGTAAACATGGGAACTGTGGAGCTGTCGCTGTGAAGGACAAATGTTACAAAACACACAACCTCTGAGGGAATAGGTGCTTGCTAAAAGGCTTTTGGGGTGTTGGTTAATACTGCTTTTACTCAAAATCACTCAGAATTGTTTAGACGTCCTTCAGAGGCCTGTGGACTAAGGGAGGCCCTGGGTTCTGTTTGTTAATACAGTGAAACCTGTGAGAACCAAACTCAGTGGGACTGCCTTGTTCTTCTGGGTCTCACAAGTTTTCCGCCTTTGACAGGATGCAGTCTTACCACTTTTCTATCGCTCTCTATTAGTGGAAAATATTTGAGTTTTCCTTCTCTGACAGGTTTCTGGAAACCCTGGTGGTGTAGTGGCTAAGTGCTATGGCTGCTAACAAAGAGGTCGGCAGTTTGAATCCACCAGGCGTTCCTTGGAAACTCTATGGGGCAGTTCTACTCTGTCCTATAGGGTCACTATGAGTTGGAAGTGACTCAATGGCAGTGGGTTTGGTTTTTGGTTTTGGACAGGTTTCTGCCTTATGCAGGTTCTGGTTTTCACAGGTTTTACTGTATAGCTAATGAAAAGAATTGAGAACATGTCGAAACAATCACCTGCCAGAGTTGAATGTGGACATTTGTTTTCGATCAACCTGTCCATTTAGTTCACGATAGACAGTTTTATACCTTCAAAGAAGCTTTCCGAAGAATATTTCCAAGACTAGAACAGCCTGAAGTTTTGCATGTAAAATATTGCTCAAATAAATCTGCACTAATGCTACTGAAATATTCTGTGATGGCAGGCAAACTTTGTAATATTTGTTATCTCAAAACTGGCTTTTAAGAATCTTGCCTGGAGACAAATTCTCTGTTAAAATGCTTGAACAAATTAAACATAAAGTTAAAATTTGTTTGGAAGATGATGTTTTACCCCTTCTGGTTTTGTGTTTCCTCTTGGATCAGAAGCATGTTAGTCATTTATACATGTCCTGAAGACATATATGAAGAGGGCAAAAACTCTAATCAAAAACAAAATCCTATTTCTATAAATACACACAAAAAAGGCACCAATATTGAAGGACAGAAATTAATATATATGGCCATTTCCTTTTCCTGTCACTCTCAAGGAAGTATTCTTTGTTTTTGATGGAAAAGAAAACCATATTGAAGTCATCCTAAAGGTTATTAATAGTTGTAGGAGATTTCCAGAAGTGTTTCATTGCTGAATGCTGTTAGTCACCGTCTAGCCAGCTCCATTTGACAGAACGACACGTTGCCCAGTCCCGCGCCTGCTTCATGATCGTTGGCATGTTTGAGTCCATTGTTGTGGCTACTGTGTCAATCCATCTCATGGAGGGTCCCCTCCTTTGTGTTGGCCCTCTACTTTACCAAACAGGATGTCCTTTTCTAGGGATTGGTCTTTTCTGATGAGATGTTCAAAGTAGGTAGTTGAAGTCTTGCCATCCTCACTTCTAAGGAACATTCTGGCTGTATTTCTTCTAAGAGTGATTTGTTTGTTCTTTTGACAATCCACAGTACATTTATTGAATAATTTTATTCTACTTGGATCAATAATCAACATCCATGGAAGCAGCAGTCAAGAAATCAAAGAACGTATTGCATTGGGCAAATCTGCTGCACAAGACCACTTTAAAGTTTTAAAAAGCAAAGACGTCGTTTTGATGACTCGATGTGTCTGACCCAAGCCATAGTCTTTTCAGTTGCCTCATATGCATGTAGAAGTTGGATAATGAAAAAGGAAGACAGAAGAACTGATGCATTCAAACTGTGGTGTTGGTGAAGAGTATTGAATATAGCATGGACTGCTGAAGTCTACTTATCGTAAACACTTAATTTTACGTTTTTCTCTGCTTAGAAGGATAGATAATTGATTTATTTACTTGTTTTACTGAAAAATAAATTACAAAATTTAGATGCCTCTGAAGGGTTCTGTAACAAAGACCACTGCCAAAAACACTAGGAGTTTCCCACCTCTTCGTCATCTAGTACTGCTGTAACAGAAATACCACAAGTGGATGGCTTTAACAAAGAGAAATTTATTCTCTCACAGCTAGTAGGTTACAAGTCCAAATTCAGGGCGTCGGCACCAGAGGAAGGCTTTCTCTGTTGGCTGCGGGGGAAGATTCCTTGTCTTCAATCTTCCCCTGGTGGAGGAGCTTCTCAGACACAGGGACCCTAGGTCCAAAGGACACGCTGTGCTCCCAGTGCTGCTTTCTAGGTGGTATGAGGTCCCCAACCCTCTGCTTGCTTCCCTTTCCTTTTTATCTCTTGAGAGATAAAAGGTGGTGCAGGCCACACCCCAGGGAAACTCCCTTTACATTGGATTAGGAGTGTGACCTGGGTAAGGGATTACAATCCCACCCTAATCCTCTTTAACATAAAATTACAATCACAAAATGGAGGACAACACAGAATACAGGGAATCATGGCCTAACCAAATTGATACACACATTTTGGGGGAGACGTAATTCAATCCATGGCACCGCCCTTCAAATGGGCTGTACGAAAAGAGTACAGGTCTTCCATGCTAAGCTACCTTAGAGCCTTGAGCACAGATACTGTTTTTTTTTTTTGTTTTATTATTGTAATTTAGGTGAAAATTTACAGAGCAAATTCGTTTCTCATTCAAAAATTTATGCACAAATTGTTTCGTGGCATTGGCTGCAATCCTGCATTGTGTCAGTACTCACCCCCTTTCCCTTTCCACCCCGGGTTCACCGTGTCCATTGGTCCAGTTTTCCTGTCCCCTCCCGCCTTCTCACCTTTGTTCCTGGGCAGTTGTTGTCCATTTGATCTTGTATACTTGATTGAGCTAAGATGCACATTCCTCACATGTGTTATTGTTTGTCTTATAGGCCTGCCTAATCTTTGGCTGAAAGGTGAACTTCAGGAGTGGCTTCAAGCCTGAGCTGGAAGCGTATCCGGGGGCCATAGTCTCAGGGGTTTCTCCACTCTCTGTCAGACCAGTAAGTCTGGTCTTTTTTGTGTGAATTTGATCACTTGTTCTACATTTTTCCCCCACTCTGTCCGGAACCCTTTATTGTAATCCCAGTCAGAGCAGTAGGTATTGGTTGCCGGGCACCATCTAGTTCTTCTGGTCGTGGGATCATGTAGGCTGTACTTCATGTGGCAGATACTTTGTTTTTCCTTCACACATATTTGATCCTTCAAAGGTGCTCATTTGTCAAAATACCTTTCTAAGGACATGTTGGTTGCTTTCAGTCTTGCAGAATAAAGCACAAGGCAGAAAAACCTAAAAGTTTAACATCAAGTCGCTTGAGAAGTCCCTACTTTAATGCTGGAATTGGATTATCTAGTGAGACCGTGTAATTCGGTTTCTTAACTAGAAAAATTGCAGTAGAAGCTGGAGCCCCTCAACTCACCTGGCTGAGTATCTATTGCCCCTGCTTCTCCTACATTGTTCTGTGAGTGACCCTTATGAAAGAAGATACCTCTGTCACAGGTGCCTTTGTTCACCTGCTAGACTCTCCAAATATGCTCTTAAGTTCCATTTTGTAGGTAACGATGTTTGTTAAATGAGATTCCAAATGGCACATGCTAAAATGCTAAATTAGTTTTGCCCACATGTACATGGACATAATGTCTGTGGTGAAATTATTTGGAGTTTTTTCAGAAATGCCAGAGATGCAATTTAGTTAGTTGTTGTTTATTCAACAACATTTGTGAGCCTATCATGTTCAGGAGGCAATGGTGGCTCAGTGGTAGAGTTCCCATCTTTCATGTGGGGGACCCAGGTTCGAGTCTGGCCGGTGCACCTCATGCACAGCACCAACCCATCTGTCAGTGGACGCTTGTGTCTCTAATGATGCCAAACAGGTTTCAGCGGAGCTTCCAGACTAAAATGAACTAGGAAGAGAGGCCTAGTGATCTGCTTCTGAAAATCAGCCTGTGGATAACAATGGTCCAACCTGCAATAGATCATGGGGATGGCGCAGGACAGGGTAGCATTTTGTTCTGTTGATCATGGGATCTCCATGGGTTAAAGACCAATTCAATGGCAGCTAAAAACACAAGAAATTGTGTTCAGGGACGTCTGCTGGATACTTAGGGATAGAGAGAAAATTTTCGGGAATCCAGGACGAATAAAACCCACATCTTCTTCAACCTTAAAGTCTATTGTTTAGTAAAGGGCTAAGCAACTGTAATTTAAAACAGAATTCATTCATTAGTTCAACAAACATATATTAGGCACCTATTTATTAGGCTATTGAGACACACGTTTCCTTCCCTCAAGGAAATTACAGTTTGATAAAGAATGTTAAATAGGTGTTAAGTAGAAATACAAACTGAACATTTTCATTAGAAACATAACTTACATATAGCATGGGCGAAGAAAGCTACAATCTGTTGAATGTCAGAAATAACAACTCTGCTTTATGTTTCTATCAAGACTGACTTCATGAACACTGTGTAACTGGCAGAAAAGGACTGAAACCATTTTGTTGGCTGGTAATTTTTTATACTTATTTTCAATCTTTGACTTACATTTCTGTTGTCTGCTTAAAGTAGCTCTGAAGCAGTTGAAGACAATGTTTCTCAAGTATTAGTGAGCTTCAGAATCTCCAGGCAGATTCCTGGGCCTCATCTACAAAGTGTCAGACTCAGTAGGTCTGGGGTGGGGCCTGAGAGGTTTCATTTCTAACAAGTCTGCAGGTAATGCTGATGCTGCTGGTCCCCGGACCTCACTTTGAGTGGCAATGGTTTAAGATACAGATGCCCTGATACAATGCCTCCTAGATTCTGAGGTGAGAGTAAAGGATGGCAGGATTTCTGCACTTCTGGTTGGGGGCCAGTGGAGTGAAAAAACCAATCGCAAATCTAACACAGAAACAAAATAAACTCCTCTTTGGCTCGTTCAGGACCTCAGAACTTGTTTGCTAAAGCTTTAGATATCAGGAATTGAAATTCATACCATGGACTGCCAAAAGAACAAACAAATACATCTTAGAAGACTTACAACCAGAACACTCCTTAGAAGCAAGGGTGTGAGCTTCAGCTTGCTTACTTTGGACACATCATCAGGAAAGACCAATTGCTAGAAAAGGACATCATATTTGGTAAAGTAGAAGGTCAGCAAAAATGAGGAAAACCCTCCATGAGATGGATCCACACAAGAGCCACAACAATGGACTCAAACACCAACAGTAATGAGAATGGCACAGGACCAAGCGACATTTAGTTCTGTTGTACATAAGGTCACCATGAGTTGAAACCTACGTGACAGCAACTAACAGCAGCAAAGTTCAACTGTCTCTAAGTCTCTAATCGGCATCATCAACTTGCTAATCACAGATCTGTATAACCCCCTGGGTCTGATGAAAAGTTTGGTTTGCTGTGGTCACAGAGCCTTAGAGTTTCAGTTCCCATGCAAAACCCAGAGAATTGGTAAAGTTGTTTGCTTGTTCACACTTTGCATCCCTGATCACTCAGCCCCAGCAGTGAGGTAGTTTCATGTTTTGAGTGGAGAAGCCACTCAAGACTCCATGGAGGGAGGCTGTGGTGAGGACAGACTATGGAATGTGAGCTCACCATCTCCCTAAGAGCCAAGGAAAGAATGTTCTTTCCCCCATATTTGTGGCAGCTTCAGCCTGTATTTTACTGGGCCTGCGTGTTGGGTGGAAGCGCTAAATATGGAGGACAAAGAGTTGATTTCTCGTCCAGCCTCGGCCCCCACTGCATACTCTGTGACTTGGGACCGTGTTGGGTCCATGAAGTTCTCTGCTCTAGAATGTCTGGGTCTATAAAATGAGAATGCAAGACAGTGGGGAGTTCCTACAAGGACTTTACCATGGTGTCATTTGTTTCTGTGTATTTTTGAAGTAATGTGAAAAGACAGTACTTTGAAATATGTGCAAAGGGAATTTTTTTTAAAAAGGAATAAGATATAATCACTGTATGATCCAGAAATTGCACTCTTGAGCATTTATCCCAGAGAAATAAAGAACTTAGGCTCACACAAAAACTTGTACACGAACGTTCATAGCAGCTTTATCTGTAATAGCCCAAACCTGGAAGTACCCAAATGTCCTTCAGTGGGTGAATGGTTAAACAAACTGTAGTACATCCATGCCATGGAATACTACTCAGCAATAAACAGAAATGAACTATTGAGACATATAACAACATGGATGAATCCCAAGGGAATTATGCTAAGTGAAAAAAGCCAATCCCAAGACAAAAGCTTACATAACATATGATTCCATTTATATAACATGTTTTTAGAAATTTTAGAAATGGAGGCAGATTAGTGGTTGCCAGGGGTTAGGGATAGGCGAAGAGAAGGTGGTGGGTGTAGCTAAAACAGGGCAACACAAGAGACCCTTGTGGTAATGGAACTGTTCTGTACTTTGACAAGGGTGACGGATACACAAACCCACATAAATGATAAAATTATAAAAAACCAAGTACACACGAGTACAAGTAAAACTGGGGAAATCCCAATAAGAATGACGGATTGAGTCAAGGTCAATATCCTAGTTGTGATATTATACTCTAGTTCTGCAAACTGTTACCGTAAGGCAGACCTAGGCAAAGGGTACAAGGAATCTCAGCATATTATTTCTTACAACTGCATGTGATTCTACAATTATCTTGATAAAAAGTTTAATTAAAAAAGTTAAAAAAGTAATAAGGATCTTTGTTTATTGTGAGCTGCCTAGTGATCAAAAACTGGTTTTAATGTGATTTAAAATGTCAAGTTATAATCTAGTTTACACTAATTACTTATCAACAGACCTTCTCTTACACTTTTGTAAACTTTCTGAAAGTATCTAACATAAAGGAAAAAATAAAGTAACGATTTCAGTCACAATTTCAGAATTCAGTGTCCATAAATAAAGTTTTATTGGCACACAGCCACACCCATTCATTTACGAAGTATCTTTGGGTATGACTGCTTTTGCGCTACAACGGCTGAGGTGAGTAGTTTCGACAGAGACCTTTTGGCCCGCAAAGCCTAAAGCGTTTACTATCTGGCCCTTTACAGAAGAAGTTTGCCCACCTCTGCACTTGGGATAGTTGCGCAAGATTTTCTGGGCCGAGAGGGTCTCCCATTGTCACGTGGGTTTCCTAAGGTGGCCCTGAAGAGTGATTATTTTAGTTCTCAGGCATTCCCTGAGAAAACTGAAGGAAATAATGCTAACATTTCACAGCATAAACTCTACAGGAAAAGGTCCTGAATTAATAGCATGTGCCTTGTGTTGCTTTGCTTGTATAGTCTGCGCTGGCAGCTCACAGGACAAAAGGCATCTGTTTAGAGAGAGAGAGAGCAGGGGTTTCTTGTGGGACACGGGAAAGAATGTGGTTTCAGAGCGAGACAGACTTGGGTTCAAGTTCAAATCACCATTTAGTCATTTGTCAGCTATGTGACCTGGGGCAATTTAGCCATCTTTCTGGATTTTCTCTACCCTTCTTTAAAATAAGGATGAGAATACCCAGTTGCAGGGATGTGGGGAGGATTCTGTGAACTCCTCTGTTAAGTGTCTGGTATAAAAAAAAAAAAAAAAAGCCTGGCAAATGCTGTTCCAGGACGGGAGGCCACCTTGTTGTCTGGTTTTGTGTCTGTACTCTCCAAGCCTCACGTCCCTCAATCTAACTCTGGACTCTACCAAGAGGCATCAGAATCCTCTTTTAAACATCACTCAGTCGTCCACAAGTGCCTATGCAATGTCTTTTTCCAAAATTAGACCAGCTCCCTGCTGCCTGGACCCGTGTGGAGGCTCCGACACAATGGAATATAAATCAAATCTATTTTTCAATTAGAGGATGAAATGTATCTTCAGTGCTGGGGGAAACCTGCAGATTGATGTGATCCCAGTAGACTCAGCACTAGACTCCGGGAATAGGCCAATTCAGGTTGTAAACTGTTTCCAGGCCTTGAGGTTATAAAGACAACCTTAGTGCTGAAATCCATACAGTCTAAAAGGAAACACCCAGGGAGACCAGCTTGCCTGCTCATCACAGGCGAACATTAGCTTCAAAGTGCCCTGGCCTGTGACTCGCTGTTAAAATTGATTCAACGGGGGCTTGGTGGGGTCTGCACACCAACTTCTCCTAGGGCAAGTCAAGACAGCTGAGAGGCCAGTGTTCCATGCTGCACACTCAGGAAGGGACATAAAGCCAGTCTCAGGTGTCCTTGCCCCCCTCAGCCAGACAGAGCAGGACTGGTATGAAAACTCCAGTGCTGACCAAAACATGAGACCCTAATCGTCACTTTGATCCCTCATATATGAAGTGTAGGAGTCCCTGAGTGGTGCAGACAGTTAAGCACTCAGCTACTAACCAAAAGGTTGGTGGTTCAAATCTGCCCAGAGGTATCTTGGAAGAAAGTCCTGGCTATCTACTTCAAAAGGTCACAGCCATTGAAAACCCTATGGAGCACAGTTCTACTGTGACAGACACATGAGGGGTTGCCATGAGTCGAGGCTGACTTGATGGCAACTGGTTTTATAGAGATAGAAATCATAAGAAGGAGACTTAATGGTTATCAAATATAATTTCATCATAGAAAGGGACAACATAAGATTATTCTAGAGAAGTCTATCACAGACAGGAGCATCTTAGAGGCTTTCATGTCGGCCTCTCCTCTCTGGACACTGGATCATGTGCTTCCTAAGAACAGGGGTGGGTGCTATTCATCTCTACCTTTCCAGCGTCTGACGCATACTCTGGCACATATCAAGTGCTCAATCTTGTTTGTGGAATGAGTGAATGTATACCATCTCTTCTACACACAGTCTTTGAAAAATGTAGAACCTGTTACCCCTTTCTTCTCTTCTGAAGACTGAATTAGCTTAGTTCTTAGAGAAGTTTTCTATGTGCTGAATATTCCTGACTCCTTCCCATCTTGAGATTCCTCTGGATGCCCCCCAAAAGATGTCCCACCCTAATCCTCAAAACCTTTGACTGTGATGAGATATCCTTCCATGATTATGTTATATTAGGTGGCACAGCTGGGTGAGCATGATCTGGTCCCATAAACCCTTCAAAGCAGAGAACTTTTTCTAGCTGGTGACAAAGAGATTCAAAACACAAGAAATGCATGCTTGCTGGCTTTGAAGATAGAGGACAGAACAGCAGCCTCTAGGAGCTACGAGCAACCTTCTGCCAACAGCGAGCAAGAAAATGGGAACCATAGTCCTACAACCACAAGGAACTAAATTCTGCCAACAATTTGAATAAGCTTAGAAATGGATTCTTTCTCAAAAGCCTCCAGATAAGAGCCCTGCCAGCTGACACCTTGATTTTGGCCTTGTAATACCCTGAGCATAGAACCCAGTCGAGCCTGTGCAGACTTCTAACCTACAGAGTATGGTTGTTGGCAGGATTCAGTTCCTTGGGGACTGTTGGCTTCACCTCCTTGCTGGCTGTTGGCCAGAGGCCACCCTCATTTCCTTGCCACATGGGCCTCTCCAACATGGCAGCTTGCTTCATGAACATCAGCTAGGGAGAAATCCTGCCAGCAAGATGGATGTCACAATCTTCCATGACCAAATCATGAAAGTGACATTCCTTCAAGGTTGCCATGTTCTATTGTTAAAAGCAAGTTACTTAAGGGGAGGGGATTATACAAGGCCATGAATACCAGGAGGTGGAGATCATTGGGGGCAATTTTAGAGGCTGCCTACCACAGTCCTCGTGGTGGTTTGAAGGGTAGCATAAATTCAAAAAACTAAATCCATTGTCGTTGAGTCGATTCTGACTCATAGTGACCCTGTAGGACAGGGTAAAACTGCCTCATCAGGTTTCCAAGGCTGTAAATCTTTACAAAAACAGATCACCACCTCTTTCTCCTGTGGAGCAGCTGATGGTAGGTTCAAACTACCAACCTTTTGGTTAGCAGCCGAGTGCTTAACCACTGCACCACTAGGGCTCCTTGCAACATAATTAGGTAACTATTATGTTTTTGCAACCCCTGCAAAATTGAAAAGACTTCTAGAGCCAGAAATGAGTTGAATCCCAGTTCAACCACTTCCAATTAGTCCAATTAGGTCTTTGGTAAAGTTCTTTGACTTCTTTAGGTCTCAGTTTCTCCTTTAGGAGAAACAGGGATGACAGTACTGGCTTTGCCTAATAGTTGTGAGAATGTAGGGAGAGCACCTGCTGGTCTCCCACATGGTGAATGTGAGTGTCCACTGGACATTCATATCCCTTCACTTCCTTCATTGCTGCATTGAGATTTTAAATATCCTGTTTGTTATTTCAACCCTGCCCTAAACATCCTGAAATTTCTGGAAGTATGTTGAGTTGCCATGATTTTTGTGATCTCTCATCCCAACCACATATTGATTAACTCAGTACTGAAAAAAAACAAAAGCCAAACCCATTGCCATTGAGTTGATTCCAACTCATAGCTTTTTGGTAATAGTTGTTTCCAATGATGATATTTTTATAAAGTCAACCAAGGGATTCAGTTCTGAACTTATGCTGTCATAAAATTTGTTTCTGGCACCTTCGTGCCATGGCCTACATACATAATTAGAAACCTAAGTTTCCTTTAAACTCTGTGATATTTGTTGTCCCTCACTGGACTCTCCATGCTGGTCAATAATTGATCACTTTGCCCAAACTCAAGTACTGTTCAAATCCTTCATTGCTTTGCTTACAACTACAAGATGCTCATTATTTATGATAGGTTATTTTGGAAATTACATGAAGGTTATTTGGGAGCATTTATACTCCTTCTTCTGAAGTGAATTCATAATCTCATATGCCCCAAGCCACTGTTGACTTAATTGATGGGAAACCTATAGAAAGGAAGGAAAGGTGTTTAAATTAACATTAACCAAAGAGCTCAAAGGGCCTTGAATAACTGTTGCGCTGGGGACCTAGACTTTCCCCATAACCTACTGTGATGGTTAAGGTTGTATGTCAACTTGGCTGGGCCATGATTCTCAATGGCATGCCAGTTATGTAATGATGTAGTCTGGCAGTTATGTAATGATGTAGTCATCCTCCATGATGTGATCTGATGTGATCAGCCAATCAGTTGTAAGGGGAGTTTCTTCAGGGCCGGCAGCCTGCCGTATTGCCTGCTGATCTTGGGTTCATCAGCCCTTGCAGCTACCTGAGTCAGGAAAAGCTCCAGCCTGATCCCTGACCCACGGATTTGGGACTTGCCAGCCTTTACAACCATGTGAGCCATTTCCTTGAAATAAATCTCTCTCTCTCTCTCTCTGTATATATATATAATATGTATATGTATATATAAGCTTCACTGGTTTTGCTTTTCCAGAGAACCCAGCCTAAGATACCTACACTCCATGTTTGTGTTGAGTCCCACAGTTCTTAGAGAAGAATGCTGGGTACGTGCCTGCTTTTCTGTTGAGCCACATTCCTTCCAGCTGATCACCCTGGACATGGCCTAGTTTGGGTTTTGTTTATGAGAAAGGCAAGGTATTAAATAGATCACAAGATGCAGGCTACTCATAGATGGCTTAAAGCAAAGCCACAAATTAGATTGCGATGGATTTTGTGTCGAATGTTTTTCTTCAGCCCAAGCAGAAATTGGGGCTTGCAGAAAGCAAGTCATTAACCCATCAGGGAAAAAAATAATAATAATAAATAATGATACTAATCAACTCTTCGCCTCTCTATAAACAACCTTTAAAAAAATTATACAATTTATGCCAAATGTGCATCTGGTGTAAAATCAATAACCATAAAATATCATACAAGAAAATCGTGAAAACAAACAAAATCACACAATGCTGTGACGAGGCCATAGGAGTGTGCCACTTTGGCCAGCCGCTTCCATAATGTGAAATAATCCCTGTAGGATGGTTGACAGCAGTTAAACTGCACTTTTCCAATGAGAATAAATTATTCCTGGGCAACTAATAAAATTTATGAAAACCTTGAAGGAGAGCTTTTTCTAAATCCATGTCAGCTTTTCACGAGAAGGCGGGTGGAGATTTATGTCAGACTTCTTACTTACCCTTCCTTCCCACCTACTGCCTCTTGGTGAGCAAACTCAGAGCCTCATTCCTCCATGGGAAAAACAGTGTGTAGAGTTTTGGTTGATGGCCTTTACCGAGTAAAGGCAGATAAGGAGTTTTATGAGTAGCAAGATTTAGACTTGGAGGATTTGCTCCTGGATTATAACCAAGACAAGGGAATGAGGCAGTTGGAACACATTTTCTTTAGGTTGTCTTTATAGATTGTTTGCTGATTAATGGCCTTTTCAGAGTTGTAAAATCTTGTAAGGCAGATACCACTGCTAGTTCTGCTCTTTCTGTTGTTAATCTAAATACATCGTCATTAAGAGAGGTTAGTTATTTTAGCAAAAGGCAGAGACAAACGACTTGTTTTTTCATTGGTTTCAAACTAAAACCAGCTCTTTCCTTTCCCTTTAAAGAGCTCCTCGTACAAATATTATGATCTTTAAATGTCTGGTTTGAAACCACTTTTAAGATTGTTCCACCACCAGCAAATAATGCCGAGGCTCAGAGGCAATTATTTATGGGTCCTGGTTGTTTTTAAAAAATGTAATCTTGCCATACAATTCTTGATGATGGCTTAAAAGTCTGTGATGAGTTTCAGAGAGTTTTAGTGAGAAAGAGAAATCCTGGCCTTATGGCATTTCAGAAAGACCCTGAACAACATCCACGACTCAAACGCAGCAACAAATGTAAAAGGGCCTGTAGCTGTCAATTCTGGATTGATAAATTTATAATGTCCAAGAAATACAGTGTGCCAGCATAGGTTCAAAGAGGAAAATAATTGGAGGGCATCAGCTTGTCTTTTTTCTTCTAGTTTTTGTATACTAGTGTTTTGAACAGTGGTTTTCATCTGGGGGTGATTCCCCCCAGAGGACACTGGGCAATATCTAGAGGCGTTCTGGGTTGTCACAGCTGGGGAAGAGGGTGCTACTGGCTTCTAGAGGGTGGAGACCAGGGATGCTGCTAAAATCCTACAATGCGCAAGACAGCCCCACCACAAAGAATGATCTGGTTCAAAACATCGGTCGTGCTGAGGCTAAGAAACCCTGGTCTAGAATCATCACTAAGTCCATGGAAAGCTCTAACTGTGGGGAGAGGGAGAGAGAAAGATGTTTTCATTGGCTCAGTATGTATGTGAATTAAGAAAAGGTCAAAGGTTTGAGATTTTCCACCTTTGAATCTCTTAATGGATCAACTGTTATTTCAAAGATTAAAATGAAAAAAAAAAAAGCCATAGGTAAGTGTTGCATTTATAATAAAGTCATGTCCCTTCCTGTCTCTCGATCTGCTTCCAAAGAGAAGAGAAAGGAAATCAGCCACAGACTGAAGCTGGCACTCACTTTGTGCTTGGGTTCTTTAAACAGTGAACGGCAGTCTCCGTTTGGGGGGGAGGTGGTGTCTGTGTCTGTGTTATAGTTTTCCCAGAAGGCACAGCACTTGGCCAGTGAGTTGGCTGCTCCGAGGTGCTGGTGCAAACTGTCATTGGACTCGGTGATTTATCGGGTGTGTCACCTTCCGTCACTCGGTTCGAGTTCCTTAGCTGTGGGCCGACTGCCTGGTTTCCATGCAACGATTGGGCTTGTGTTGGGAGCAGCTGGTTCCTCTTAAGTGCCTGTGCCTATGTTTGCTACATTTCTGTGACAATGTGTTCACACCAATATAATTATGACTGCATTAGCACTTGGGCTGTAAACCACATGATTCAGGGGTTTACGAGTAGGTAATAAAAACTCACTTCAGGCTGAAACTTGTCTCAGGCCTGGCACTTTTGGGGGTGGGGACAGTTGTCAGTGGTTGGTGTTGGTTAGGCCCTTCTGAAGTTTGTGGTCATTAGAACGCCCATTGACTGGTTAACCCTCAGCATAGCCAAGACTATGTGCCATGGGATTTAGATCTTTAGTCATCTAGCTAAACATAGGGCCTTTGCCAAGTTTCTTTGGCATTCATTAATTCTTTCAACAGATATTTGTGTGCCTGGAGTGGGCCAGGGGCTGGTGATGCTTCAGTGAGCAGCACAGAGGTCATGTTCTCATAGAGCAGATATTCTTGTGAAGGGAGGGAAGGCAGTCAGAGAGGGAGGGAGGGAGGGGAGAAGGGAAGAAAGAAGAAGAGGCTAAGGAAGGGAGAGAGCAAAGAAGGGAGGAAGGAGGGGAAGAGGAAAGAAGGAAGGGAGGGAGGGAGGGAGGGAGGGAGGGAGGGAGGGAGGGAGGGAGGGAGGAAGGAAGGAAGGAAGGAAGGAAGGAAGGAAGGAAGGAAGGAAGGAAGGAAGGAAGGAAGGAAGGAAGGAAGGAAGGAAGGAAGGAAGGAAGGAAGGAAGGAAGGAAGGGAAGGAGGGAAGAAAGGAAGGATGGGAAGGATGGGAAGGATGGGAAGGATGGGAAGGAGGGAAGAAGGGCAGGAAGGAGAAAGTTGAAGGAAAGGAGAAAAGAAGGAAGGCAAGGAGGAAGGAAAGAAAAAAAGAAGGGAAGGAGTTAGGAAGGAAGGAAAGAAGGAAGGACTGAGGGAGAAAGGAAAGAAGGAGGAAAGGTATTTCAGGCTGGTCTCTGCAGGAGGGGACCTGAATGAGGAACCAGCCAGGTGAAGAGGGTCAGCTAGAACAAGCCCCCAAGGCAGGGAAGAACTTTATGGGAAGGATGGCCCAGAGACCTGGTGCAGGATGGGCCAGCGCAAAGTGCCGCACACGTGATGGCCAACGGAACCAAGGCATCTAAAAAAAAAAGGCATCTAGGCCCTTCTAAACCCAGTAGGGAGCAGGGGAGGGGCATGATCTGATTGAGGCTGTAGATAGATCCTTCTGACAGTTGTGGGCAAGACAGGGAGCAGGGAGAGCAATGGGAAGGCTGCTGTGGAAATCCAGATGGCGGCTTGATGAATTTGTTTGTTGGGCCTTTTGTGCACCCCCTTTCGGAGACCAGAACACCGCTGCGGTCCAGGAAGTGAGATGTAGGCCAACCACCTCCTCCTGCATGAGACACTGTCCACCTGAGACCAACAGAAATGGGGAAAACATATGGGCTTTGCTCATCAGTTTCCTTATTTGTAAAATGGGGTTTATAATGCATGGGCTGCATGTTGTGGGAAGGATCAGAGCAATGTATGAAAGCCCGGCAAGAATCACTTTACGTCCAGGTAAATCTGTTGTTGACTCATAGACACGGATCAAGTGCCTGTGGCCATTTCCCAGTCATGTTGATAAGGTAAAATATTGCCTTTTAATTGCTCTCAAGACACTATAGTGTCTTTTCGTGAATGAATAGATGGGTCTAGAGTTCTCCCATTTGCTGAAATGATTTACTTGATTATGCAGCTCCTCAGTTCCCACCTCTTCTTAGGTCTTCTTCCTCCCTGCCACACACCCACCCACACATTTTCAAGACTTTTAGTATATATTGCCTCAATTTGCCTTCCAGAAAGATGGTACCAAATTGTACTCCCACCAGCAACGTATGAGAATGTCCTACTCCCTCTTTTTTTTATTTGACATATAACTCATATACCACAGACTTCACCTCTTTAGAGTGTGCAATCCGGTGGTTTTAGTATATTCACAAAGTTATACAACCATCACCATTATCTAATATCAGAACATTTTCATCACCCCAAAAGAAACCTTGTACCTATTACCCATGACTCTCCATTCCCTTTCTTCCCTGTCCTAAACCAAAAACCCGAACCCTTTGCTGTTGAGTCACTGTCAACTCATGGCAACCCCATGTGTTACAGAGTAGAACTGAACTTCCACAAGGTTTTCTTGACTGTAATCTTTCCAGAAGCAGTTCACCGGGCCTTTCTTCCGCAGCACCACTAAGTGGGTTGAAACCAACAACCTTTCGGTTACAGCCAAGTGCAAGCTGTTTGTGCCAACCAGAGACCTCTCCCAGCCCTAGGTAACCACTAATCTACTTTCTGTCTCTATGGATTTGACTATTCTGGACATTTCCTATAAATGGGATCATACAATATGTGACCTTTTGCATCTGGCTTCTTTCACGTAGCATAATGTTTTCAAGGTTCATCTATGCTACAATTAGCTCCTATTTCTGAGCTATATACAGTGAAACCTGTGAAGGAGTGCCTTGTTTTTCCGGGTCTTGCCATTTTTCTGCCTTTGACAAGGTGCAGTCTTACCACTTTCCTCTCTCTCCTTTTAGTGGAAAATATTTTAGTTTTCCTTCTCTGACAGGTTTCTACCTTACACGGCTTCCAACTTTCATAGGTTTTACTGTATTTATATTTTTCTGATTTTTTTTTGTATAGTATTATCCTAGGCAGGAAATTCTACCAATAAGTTTCATTTTATCACAAGACAGAGTACGCGTTCTGTTGGTCAGTATATTGAGTCTAGAGTCTATTGATATATTGTTATTACCTTCTCTATAGTCTAGCACAGGATTGGCAAACTAGCCTACGGGCAACATCTGGCTTGGCGCCTGTTTTTGTAAACCACGTTTTATTGGAACTGGACCCTGCCCATTCGTTTGCATATTGCCTATGACTGCTTTTATGTCATGACAGCGTTGACTACTTGCAACAAAGAGCATACGGCCCGCAAAGCCCAAAATACTCACTTACCAGTTGCCGTTGAGTTGACCCTGACTCATGGCAATCCTGTGTCAGAGGAGAACTGTGCTCCTCAGGGTTTTCAGTGACTGATTTTTTCAGATGTAGGTCATCGGGCCTTACTTCTGAGGTAACTCTGAGTGAACTCACACCATCAACTTTTCGGTTAACAGCGAGCACGTTAACCATTTTGTACCACCCAGGAACTCCAAAAAATCCACTAGCTGGTCCTTTACAGAAAGTGTTTGCAACCCCTGGCTTAATATCTAACTATTTGGCTCAGACCGGAATGATTAGGACTCATCATGACCGCTCCAGGCTGGGGCAATGCATCGAAAAATCATGAAGATGATAAAAGCATTTGTTGAAATAACTGTTTTCCTCTCTATAGTGGGTGGAAATCAGGAGGGTAAAGAAATTATTTGAATGAAAAAAGGTGTTAGAAAATTCCT
The DNA here is from genome assembly GCF_024166365.1 of Elephas maximus indicus. Classification (NCBI taxonomy): domain Eukaryota; kingdom Metazoa; phylum Chordata; class Mammalia; order Proboscidea; family Elephantidae; genus Elephas; species Elephas maximus. Next base: position 169,211,910 of record NC_064846.1, read on the forward strand.
TAATATTCCAAGGCAGAGAAAGAACATTGGTGAACAGAATCGCTAACTTGAGGGTTGTAAATGTCATATTGTAATCACACACACTCATGCGCACCACCTGGCTGTCTTTCCTTCTTGAATTTGAGGAGCAACAGAGACTCTGCATGTTTCCTGAACAAAATCGAAACAAGCCCTTGTGTAATTCCTTGTTTCTAGTTACCTACCTTGCAAACCTTCCCCATTGGATAGCAACCTCCTTCTTGAGCCCATTATACTCCTGGCTCACAACCCTCTTATAACCCCTTTCTCTGTCTTCCCCATTGGTCTCTGAACCTTTGAGGAAAGAAACAGTTTCCTTTTCATCCCTGTACTCCCAACACCTAGAGTCACTGGATGGGGCAAACTGTTAACACACTTAGCTGTTAATGGAAAGGTTGGAGGCTGGAGCCCACCCACAGGTGCCTCGGAAGAAAGACCTGGCAGTCTACTGAAAAAGCAGCCACTGGAAACCCCATGGAGCATACATAGTTCTACTCTGAAACATATGGGGTCACCATGAATCAAAACTGACTCCACGGAATCTGTTTTTTTACTCCCAACACTTAATGACGAGTGACACTCATGAGGTGCTGTACCAGTATCAGCTGAATATATGCATAAATTTAAATTTTCAAGCATTTTTCTCCACATATGTTTTTATTCATCTGTTTTTTCCTTATACTAATATTGCTTTTTAGTAATGATTTATTTCATGAAAAATGCAGGTGTCTATCCTCATCGATGACATTGCCTGCCCCTGAGTCCATCCATCCAACCATCATTAGCAAAATAACCATGGTCCCTGTGGAACTTACACAATTGTGTGGGGTCTGGGGACAAGTATTCCACAAAGAATCAAAATACCAGCACACGCACACACATTTATAAAACACGCTAAGAGTTGGGAGGAAAAAGTACTGGGCATTGTGGAAGAATCTGTATGAGGGATAAATGGTTTAGATTGAGGAGTGTGAATGTCAGGGTGCTGACCAGAAACAGAATTCACTCCAGGTAGCTCAAATGCAAATTTGTTAACAAAGAGACTACTTCCAAAGGTGGGGGACAGGGTTTAGGAAGCACAGGAAAGATGCCAGCACACCCAGAGACTGCATCAGCTGGAGGGACAAGGGAAAGAATAGTGGCACCAGGGCTTAAAGAGAGCTGGAGCTCTTGGGGTAGGGGGAGAAAGAAAGTCGCTGCCAGAATGGTATGCACATAAGAGAAGGGGTGGAAATACCTGGACCTCCTTCTCCAGTCCTTAGCTCTTAGCCCCTTGGCTGAAATGCCCTTCACCTGGCTGGCTCCTCATTCAGGTCTCCTCCCACGGAGACCATTCTTGAATATCTTCCCTCTTTCCTTCTTTCCTCCCTCTCTCCTTCTCCCTTCTTTCCTTTCTTCCTCATTCCTGCCTTCCTTTCTCCTTCCCTTCTTACTTTTTTCCCTTCCTCTGTCCCTCCCTTCTTTTCTCCCTTGCCTCCCTCCTTCCTCCTTTCTTTCCTTCAGCTTTCTCCCTCCTTCCCTTCTTCACTCCTTCCTTTCTTTCTTTCCCTCCTCTCTTCCTCCTTTCCTCCTTCCTCTGTTCTCCTCTCCTTCCTACCTCCTCCTCTCCTTCTTCCCTTCTCCCCTCCATCCTCCTTTCTCCCCTTAATGATACTTCTTATTGGCCAAACCAAATAGGAGTCAGCCAGCAACGGCACCTGAGTCACACAGGGGTTAGCCTCCAGGAGCACAGAGCAGGGTGGAGAATGGATCAGGAAGTGGGGGATAAAAGGAGAACAATTGGCATAGGAAGTTAGGGAAAGCCTTTGCTAGGGCATAGGTTGTGATATCAAACATAAAAGGAGTCCTGGTGGTGCAGTGGTTAAGGGCTCGGCCGCTAGCTGAAAGGTCAGCAGTTCGAACTCACCAGCTGCACCACAGGAGAAAGATGTGGCAGTCTGTTTCCATAAAGATTTGCAGCCTTGGAAACCCTATGGGGCAGTTCTACTCTGTCCTACAGTGTTGCTACAAGTCAGAATCAACTCCACGGCAATGGGTTTGGTTTGGGTTATAAAACATAAGAACTTAGTGTTGTGTGTGTGGAGGCGGGGGAGATTTCCAGTTAGAGCAAACAGAGTGTGTGAAGCCGCCGCTGTGTTGGGAAAGTACTTGGGGATCATTGTGGCTGACACGGAGTGAACATGGTGAAGGTGGTGAGGTGGGCAGGGTCCAGGTCACGGTGGCCTTGTAGGTGTTGAAAACAAATTTGAATTGTATCCCCAGTGCAGTGAGAGTCTGTGAAAGAGTGTTGAGAAGAGACAACCTCATCCTGGTGTGCAGCAGTATAAGCAGGGAGAGCTGATGAGGGTTTGGCCGAGTGTGGTGCAGATGAATGGAAGCTCACTCCCCTAAGAATGGAGAGCCCCCCACCCTTCCTAATTATGTATTAGCCCACTTCTAGAAAATTATACTTTGTCTTATTGTGACAGATACAAAATAGGATTAGAACATTTCATTTCTAGATTATTTACATTTTAAATTCACTCTTTGTCATGGGATTTTAAATTCCTTTACTTTCGCCAGCATAACCATCTTCATATGAAATCTGCAAAGGGTGATATGCCTTAACACAGGGTTTCTCAACCTTGGCACTCTTGGCATTTGGGGCCAGATGATTCTTTGCCATGGAAGTTGATCAGCGTATTGTAAGATATGTAGCAGCATTCCTAACCTCTACCCACTCGATGCCAGTATCACCCCCTATGCCAAGGTGTGAACACTAAAAATGTCTCTAGACATTGCTAAATGTCCCCTGGGGCTGGGGCCACAATCGCCCCCGATTGAGAACCCCTGTAGCTTAGCACATACCCTGGTGTTGCTGTTCTTTCATCTACACAAGGTTATTATTTTCCGCCTACTTTCCCAGTGATCTCAGGTTCCATGAAAGCAGGGATGACAACTCGTTCTTCTCCTGACTCCAATACCTATGCACACAATATACAACATAGTAGGAGCTCAGTACATATATGTGCAAGAAGTGAATGAATAATGAATGGACTTCACCATGTGATAAAACTGTGAGCATGGGATTGGGGTACAAGGTAACCCAAGTCCTTCTCTACCGTGACTGGTTCCATTAAATAAAGAAAGGATCCCTGGAGAGACTGTGGAGAGAAGTTATTAGAGACCTCCAAGACTGTAGAAAGTATTACTTTTGCATGCATAATTACTTTAAGTGAACTCATTAAACTTTATGAAGGCATTAATTATCTAGATTGTTTTGTTTATCTTCTCTAGTCAATTCAGCTAGTCAATTTCTCTGATCTGTATCTCCTTGGGTTGAGGGAATGTGGTGGCTAACACCTGAGCTTTGGAATCAGAATTGGAATGAAACGCTGGCCCTGAAACTTACGGAGTGAAATCAGCCAAGTGGTTTAATATGCCTGAGTTTCTGTTTCCTCATCTGTGAAATGATGATGGTGATAATATGATATATAAATAAATGTGATAATGAATGTAAAGAGCAAGTTCTAAACCATGAAGTACTATATAAATATTCATCATCATTAATGAGAGTTAATCAAAGGGCAATGAGGAGCCTTGCTTGATTTTTATTATGTTTTCCTAGAACGTCTTTTTTAAAAATATGCTTTTTTTTGTTTACACTATATTTTAGGGGGAAAATCCTATGTCAGGGAAAAAGTTGTTTATTTTGCTTTGCTTTAAATAGAATGGTTTTTATTTTCTTAAACAACTCTTACTTTCGGTTACACAAGTAGTGTGTGGAAACATTCTTGTTATAAAAGATTCAGACTAGCAGAAATACATAGAGTAGATTATAAAAAATGTGTCCCTCACTTTCCCCCACTACCAGTACTCACTTGCTCGTGGAAAACCAGTTCTAACAGGTTGATTTTCAAATTTTTTCCTATGCTTTGACATATATTTGCTTTATTTTTTTATATAACTAGAATTATATCTTTTTATTTCACTTACCTGTATGTCTTAAATATATATATATATATAGCCATTATGTTCTAACAAATGGTGGTTTATGAGATAAGTATATTGTCTTTTCTTTGACTTATGGGCCTATTCCTGGTTTAAAATATGTGCCCACAGTAAATTACAAAAGGATGCCTGGAAACCTGCATCGTTCCAACCTTCTCAGAATTGGTTGAGAAGAACATCAAATGTGCCGTGTTGGTGCTTCAGCTTGTTGAGTCCTGTGCTTTTTCCACTACAGCACAATCAGACAACCTCAACCTTTTGAAAATACAACTCGTAAGTGGAGTTGGCATTGATGTTGGTTGGTGATTTCCCATAATGAAAGGCACACAGAAAACTGTCAATTGTATTTGACATTCAGGTTTTCAAATCTAGTATGAACACTGCTGTTGCCCGTCGTTGGAAAGTAACATACGTTTCCCATTCCCTTTTGTGCAAAGGCATTGTGAAGTGTCAGTTCTTCGGAGTGCTGCATTTGTGAGTCAGTGTGGTATGTAATCCCTATAAAAGTCTAATGAGGCTTATTACACTGGTGGCAGAATATACTTAATTATTAACTATCTTAATGTTTAGTTTGGTGTGGTTAATTTCGTGTATTTTAATTTTATAGTTTTGTAAAAGCAGGATCAAGTCTAGAACTCTGAAATGAAGAATGCATTGTACTTTCTTCTCACCTTTTCTATAAAAATAAACATTGTTTATTTGTAGCAAAATGTTGACCCACTCAGAAGTCAGAGATCTTTCATGAAATTGATGGGGAACTGCTTTTATGTTACTAAGAATATGTTTCTGCCCATAGAAATGCCATTAAAAAACAAAAAGCTACAAGTCTGGTTTTAATCTCAAATTTAGTTAAGGAACAACCCCGATGGAGGTAAAAGGGTTGCCAAAGGAAAATGCTTTCCCGCTGGGAAAGAAATGATGAGGCAGGCGCTGTGTTTATTTTCATAACAATGGATTTTGATCCTGTGACAAATGTTTCAGCATCGCTTTAACATTTTTCCTGTTCTAAACTAAATTGTCTATATTAACATTCTGATCTGTCTCAACTCCTAAGAACACTAGAATATATTGTTGGCGTTCAGGACTTTTCTTTCTGGTTTCGTGTAGGTTTAATCAACTTCATGGCTGTTGAGTGTCTCCCATTTGGAAACTACCGGCTAGGTGCTGTCTCTGAATGGTAAGAGGATTAAACCAACAGTTCTCCACCTAGGAGAGGGTAAAAACCTGTTGCCATCGAGTTGATTCCGACTCTTAGCGACCCTGTAGGACAGAGTAGAACTGCCCCATAGGGTTTCCAAGGAGCAGCTGGTGGATTCGAACTGCCGACCTTTTAGTTAGCAGCCGAGCTCTTAACCACTGTGCTGCCAGGGCCTCGGGCACAAAGCTGAGGGTAATAAGTTCTATAACAGAATTATAAAAGTACTGTAAGAGGAAAACAAAGAAGGAAGTTAATTTAAACAAGGAAGATTCTGGGGGTTTTCTTGAAAGAGGTGACAATAGAGATTTACGTTGAAAGATGGATGAAATGTAATAGATTACTCTGCGAGCACTGGGGTTGGAAGACAGATATTCCAACCAGTTGCCATGGAATCCACTGTGACTCATGGCAACCCCATGTATGTCGAGGTAGAACCATGCTCCGTAGGGTTTTCGTGGCTGATTTTTTGAAAGTAGATTGCCAGGCCTTTCTTCCAAGGCACCTGTGGGTGAACTCGAATCTCCACTCCTCCAGTTAATAGCTGAGCCCATTAACCATTGCACCACCCAAGGACTCCTACATATTCCTAGGTGGACTGAAAAACTCGAAATACGGCATAGAGATGACTCTGTGGCTGTCTAAGAATGTAATTTAGGGAGCCTACCTGGGCTGTTCAATATGGTAGCCACTAGCCACAAGTGGCTACTTAGATTTAAATTCACTGCAGTTGAGTAAAGTCGAAACTTCAGTTCCTCAGTCAGACAGCCACATTTCAAGTATTTAATAGGCCCCAGGGGCTACAGGGGGTTGAAGGAGTGGTGAAGGATTGTTAATCAGTCTTTCTCAAACTTTAGCATGCACCAGTAGGACTTGTGAAAACGCAGAATCCAGGGACCCAGCCCCAGAGGTTCTGATTCAGTCGGCCTGGGTGGGGCCTGAAATCCTGCTTTTCTCACAAACTCCCAGCTGATGCTGATGCTGCCGGTCCAGGTATTATGCTCCGAGTAGCACAGTTGTAGAACAGCGTTTCTCAGACCATCACTGATGTAAATTTCCAATATGTCCCAGACTGGTGCGTATATTTTCAGCAGTGAAATTATTCTGTATAATACTGTAATTGTGGACTAAAAAACAAACCAAACCCACTGCCGTCGAGTCAATTCTGACTCATAGCGACCCTATAGGACGGAGTAGAACTGCCCCATAGAGTTTCCAAGGAGCGCCTGGTGGATTTGAACTGCCGACCTTTTGGTTAGCAGCCGTAGCTTCTAACCACTCCGCCCCCAGGGTTTCCTAATTGTGAACACATGACATTAAACATTTGACAAAACAGATAAGACTATATGCAAACAATAAGCCCTAGGCAAATTATGGACTTTAATTCATAATGATGTATCAATATTGGTTCATCAGTTGCAGCAAATGTGCCACCCCAATGCAAGATGTTAATAACAGGAGGAACAGTAAGCAGGGGAGATGGGATATATGGGAACTCTTTGTACTTTTGGCACAATTTTTCTGTAAACCTAAAACTGAAGCATAAAGTCTATTTTAAAAGAAAGGAATTAAAAATATCAAAAACCTACAAATTAAAAACTGTACTGGTAGACTGAACACACATATTCCAATAACTATAATCCGCATGAAGATACCATGGGAAAAAAGGAAAGACTGTGTGAAGAAGGTATAAATGATTACTTTCTGTTTCTCTATGTGACTCCATCATGAGTGGACCAAAGGGCTGGCAGACCAGTCCTGGTCCATGGACCACACTGTTGTAGTTTGAATACCAGCTTGAAGATTCTGCCCTTTGTGCCGCTTGTAATAGGAATTCCACACTGCTTTTGAGCAAGAAAATGGTATCATCTAATTCATAGAAAGAGAAATGGAGTGGGAGGGGAAGGGAAAAGGATGCTTCCAGAGCTAGAGAGGCCAATTCCAAGACCATGACAAAATCCAGACCGATGAAACTAAGGGTGGTGGATGGGAGAGGTCAGATGCCAAACATGTTGAGGTCATAGAATGAACAGGATTGGGCAGATAATTGGAGATGGGGTGTGAGGAAGAGGAAAGATGTAATGATGACTTTGGGGTTTCGATCCTGAGCAACTGGAAGGATAGTGATGACATTAGCCAAAATAAGAAACACACGCGGTGCCTGAATCACTTTACACTGAGGAGCAGATCAAATCCCTTTGTTATCCCTAAGATCAAATCTAAGCTTCGTTCATCTCTGTGGTTATTCTTTAAGGCATTAGTGGCCACTGGTTCCTGAGGTGTGCTTTATAAGTCATCGTTACACACATCAGGAAAACATGCTGTTGGGTGAGCGACTCATATGTAGATGATTTGCCTTGGAGATGGACATTTAAGAGAGTACAGATAAATAATATTCTAGCAATCCAAAGTCCCTAGGAAAAACACTGTACAGCTCGCAGGTTTAGCAGTGGTCCAGAGTTCTTGAAACGCCTTAAATCTCTTGCTATTTGGAAAATGTTTTGTTTTATATAGGCAAAATCACATCTCCAAGAACAACAGATAACACTGATCAAACTCATTGAAATGTAGTCCCAATTAAGCAAAAGATCACTCTAAATACCATTTATTTACATGTGGAGGTCATAAAGGTAGGTACTGTTTTAAACCCACAAAAGCAAGTGATGCAATTGCCTTTGAACTTGATTTCTTAACAATTTCCAAACACTTAATAATTTTAAAAATATACCACAAATGCACCATCTACACCACTTTTCCACCTAAATCGGAGCCCTGGTGGTGCAGTGGTTAAGAGCTCATCTGCTAACCAAAAGGTCAGCAGTTCAAATCCACAGCCACTCCTTGGAAACCCTATGGGGGCAGTTCTGCTCTGCTCTATAGGGTCACTACAAGTCGGAGTCGACTCCGCAGCAGCAGGTTTTGGTTTCTGCCTCTACTGTTGAGAAAAGGAAGTATTCTACCCAATATTTGCAAAATGATGTCTCTGACTACACTTTTAGTGGCTGCATTTTTTTTTTATATGAAATATTTGGGGATTTCAGGAACCACAAATTAATGTCATATGATGCATTAGAAAGGCTCTGGGAAATATACTCAAGTCACTAAAAGAATTTGATGGTTTTCTTTCTTGTTCAGTATCCATAACACATCTGTCAGATTAAAACTTACTAACAGCAGTTGGGAGTCTTCTTTCTTTGAGGCAGCCATCTTGAGAAGATTGTTTTGAAGGGCCCTGTACTCACGGGATGTACACTGGGAGTATCACTAGATGTTTTGGACAAATTCTCATTATGTCAGGCAAGGAGACTTTATTTTCAGACATAAGTCTTACTCTTCACACTTTTAGAAAAAGTGGATTGTGCATTGTTTATTACCTACATCATGTAAAACTCATACGTTCACAAATTAAAGGAGATTTGATGTTTTTAAAAGTTTTGATTAACTGAAGCCAAAAACATGCTTTGTGTTATTTTGTTTTTCTGTCTTATCCAGGCCATTTCAATACTCTAACTCTTAGCTTAAACTGTAAACACCCAACCCAGGGTAAAGGAACTCAAGAATTCATTGTCACTTTCTCCATGTTTCTTTTGAATCTGGTTGGCTTCATTGCTTCTCGCCTCCCAAACTGCATTTAAAAATATGCTTCCGGCTGAAATTAATGTTTCAACAATTAGTTTAGTTTAACTCCCAAAACAAATTAAAAGATTAATCTCTCTATTTAGGACCAAGTGCCTGGATTAAGTTTTTTACTTCTCTCTGATGCTCCCTGCCATTTGTACAAGTACAATCCCTACTTTCAATTCTCCACCCTTCCACACCCCTTCCACCGTTAGAGCCCCTGGTGATGGATTGAAAGTAATGAGATAAATTTTGAAAACCACAGGATTGAGAAGACACAGGATCTAATTTTCTCAGGTAATGGACACTTACAGTTTATCGTAACCCCAGCTGGACCTGAACTCCAAGTAGGAGCATCACAGGCACTCAAATTCAACATATGTAAAACTGAACTCCTTATTTCCCTGTTTTCCCCCCTATTAGTTTCCTATTGCCACTGTAACAAATGACTACAATCACAGTGGCTTAAAACAACTCAGATTTATTCTCTTATAGTTCTGGAGGTCAAAAGTCCAAAATGGGTTGACAGAGCTGCCTTCCTCCTGGAGGCTCTAGGTTAGAATCCATTTCCTTGCCTTTTCCATACGCTAGGGGTCACCTGAATTCCTTGGCTCTGGTCCCATCCTACATCTTCAAAGCCAGTGGTGTTAGTTAACTTCGCTAAGTTAGGTCCTTCTTCAGTGAAACCTCTCGCTCTCCAGGTAAGTTTTACAGCTCCTTCCTCTGGGATCCCACTGCTCTGCTCCTTGTATGACATTTCTTCGTCCTAGAAGTAACTTTATTGCATGCCATTTGTCTATTTGTGTATGTGTTTATTCCCTAGAGATCTATGTATCCCCAGCACATAATAGCACAGTGCCTGGCACATAGTAGGTATTTGATATACATTTATTAGATAAATGATTAAAAATAAGTGAAGTACCTGGTATGCCAGCCTCCACCTTCCCCACTTGGAAAAACCTAACTCATTTAACTGTTTATTTCCCTTCTTGTCTCCCACACTAGACAATGGGCTAAAAGGTAGGGACTATGTCTGTTGTTGTGTGCTCTCAGCCTAAACATATGAGCTGACATCCTTGGACCCATTCCCCACAACAGAAAGTCCAGGGGACAGCCCGTCTTCAGAGCAGCCAAGGTTAGCTCGTAGAGTCTCATGTGTTGCAATCCCTTGACAGGTGGAAAGAAACTTCCAATACTTCTGTCTGATGCAGAGGCTTCATTAATGCTAGAGTTATTCTATTTTAAAATACTCAATGCTACACTTTCATCATGAAACTTTTCAATCCAACCAACCCCCGCCCCCCCCCAAAAAAACCCACTGCCGTCTATTTGATTCTGACTAATAATGACCCTATAGGGCAGAGTAGAACTGCCCCACAGGGTTTCCAAGGGTGTAAATCTTTGTGGGAGCAGACTGCCACAGCTTTCTCCCACAGAGCAGCTAGTGGGTTCAGACTGCCGACCTTTCAGTTAGCAGCTGAGTGCTGTAACCACTGTGCCACCAAGGGTTCCTTTCAATGCAACATCTAAAAACAAATCATTCATGACTCAATTAATGAGCATTGACTTGACTAGTATATAAAAATGCATGAAGACTCCCTGCCTCCTCACCTTCCTTACATGCCAGGAAGCAACTAAAGCTCAGCTGGACCATGTGATCTTTGGTGTCCAATCTGGAGGCTTACCTAATGTGAACTGAAGTCTCATGCCCCAAATTTCCTGTCTTCCCTCTTTCTAATCTGCCTTGCTCTTCCCTCTTCACCCAACTAGCCCTTCTTGCAGCTCTTTTTACTGTAATCTCTTCTTCTCTGATCCACATTCTTCCTCCTTCTCACTCCTATCTCCTGCCTGGTGACCTTGAAAGAAACTGCCTTTGTTCTTTCTTTGTCTTTCTCTGTCTCTCTTCACCTCCTTTGCCACGCCCCTGTCCCACTGCCCCGTGTCACTCAGGAGCTCCAAAAAACCCACTGATTATGTATTACGCTTCTTGCTAAGAATAAGAAGCAAAGCATTCTGGAGCTGGAAGACAGTTTCAAGATCATCCACACCAAACAGAAGAGTAATTAGAACTATACCACTTTAGCAAAGAAAACAAATGCTGTGGAGACTTGAAGTGAACTTAGATGTAATAAAGAGCCAAGGATGCCAATCTCTAAAGCCTTTGGAAGTGATTGGAAGCCCGCATTAGAATTTGATAAATGTCTTTGGCCACCTCCATGTTCTCTTCTAAATAAAGCTGCTTTTTCCTGGAGTACCAGAATTCAAGTTAAATTAATTTAAAAAAGTGTTCCTGTTAAACTTTATTTTTTGGTTTTAGTTAAGTCAGAGGCTCATACTATTATTTTTTAAAGATTTTCTCACAGCAAATATGTTAATTGTTAATTGCAAACTGGCTGTTGGAGGAACTTTTTCAAAAGGTGATTCTGAAACTCTTGAGCAAGTTCACCTCAATTAGAATTTACATGTAAGCTTCTAAGATGGCTCCTCCCAAGGACAATTGGATGTGTAGGTTCTATCGTGTCCATTAATATTCACTCTCAGAGTTCTATGTATTATTATTTGTGTATCACAGAACGTGAAATATAACCAAATTAACACCCAACCAACTTAAACATCAACTATGAATATACAACTCGTTTGTAAGCTGGGGCCTGCATATATTCTATATGAACTCTAAACTCTTCAACTTGGTTTTGGAACAGTTATCAGGAGTTTCTTTTGGTTTTATGCTTCCATGCCCTCTGTGAACCTAAATGAGGAATTTTAAATCATATACTCCGATACCTGAAATAAACCAGGACAGATGTGAATGAAAAAGGTGAGAGAGGAAGTAAACACAGACAGATGATTTAATGCCATGGTCACTGGCTTTAGGGAAAGAGTTGAGTCCCAGGGTGACCATTTATTAGATCTGTGACCTTGAGCACTGTACTTAACCTTTCCATGCCTCAGTTTCCTTACCCATAAAAATGGTGTGGTAAATAACTAACTAATCCAGCTGTTATGTTAAAATGAGCTGAGATAAAATACCTAGCATGGGATTTGCATAACTCAATGTTAGCTTTCTTCTTCTAAAGCATAAATAGTTAGTATTAGTCTGAGATAGTTAAAGAAAAATTCCCCTAAGATATGTGTGTGATATTCTTGATAGACTTATGCTATTGTTTCCTAGGTAAGCTATATTACATTAGTTCTATATATTCTAATAGCTAAAGATGGCTTCTTATTTTTTTCTGGTTGCTGTTGTGAAAGGCATTACTTCTTCACTGTTTTCAGAATCTCAGCAGTGATGTTGTACATCAATGCTATTGACTTTTGTATATTTATCTTTTATCTTTCAACTTCACGTGATTCTAATGAAGACTAGTTTTTTAAAGTTAAGTCCTTTTGATTGTCTAGATACAGAATTATATTATCTCCATAAAGTCATAGCTTTTTTGAAATTTAATATCTTGCTTTATTTTTTAATTTCTTAGTAATTGACATCGGTAAATATTAAACCAACAAAAGTAATAGTTAAAACGTACATTCTTGCCCTCCCTACATTTTGAATAAAGAAACATTCTCTAGGGCTGTATTGTACTTTATGGTTGCCACTAGCCACCTGTGGCTTTTTTAATTTAAATGAATAATAAATAAATAAAATTTAAAATTCAGTTGCACAGTTACACTAGTCACGTGAAGTGGTCCGTAGCCACACTGGCTAGTGGCTGCCATATGGGACAGGGCAGATAGAGAATATTTCTGTCATCACAGAAAGTTCTACTGGACAGCATAGCTCTAGAGTGTCACTGTTGGTTTTCAGTATAAAATAGGTCTGTGGTGACACATTAAAAAAAAATCACTGTCAAGTCAGTTCCAACTCATGGCGACCCCATGTGTTATAGAGCAGAACTGCTCCATAGGGTTTTCTTGTGTGCAATTTTTTTTGTGTGCTTTAGATGAAGGTTTACGGGACAAACTAGCTTCTCATTAAACAGTTAGTACACATACTGTTTTGTGACATTGGTTACCAACCCCATGACATGTCAGTCCTCTCTTGTCTCAGCCTTGGGTACCTACTACCAGCTTTCTGTCCCCTCCTGCCTTCTAGTTCTTGCTCCTTGGCTGGTGTGCCCCTTTAGTCTCGTTTTGCTTTATGGCCTGTCTAATCTTTGGCTGGAGGGTGAACCTCAGGATTTGTCTGTAATCTTTGTGGCAGCAGATAGCCAGGCCTTTCTTCCCATGTGCCACTAGTTGGGTTCAAACTGTTGAACTTTAAGTTAATAGTCAAGTGTAAACCATTTATGCCACACAGGGACCTTGATAACACATTAAGGGGCATTATTTCTATTCCTATTTAATTTTTTAAAGTGTGCATTCATTTTTAGCAAATAACTTTTATTATCTATTGAAATACTAATATGATTTTTCTTATTAGAGTAGAAAATGCTCCGTTGGTTTCCATTTATGGAGCTGATCTAATATTTCTGAAATAAGTCATACTGGATTAGAGATGGAAACCCTGGTGGCGTAGTGGTTAAGTGCTATGGCTGCTAACCAAAGGGTCAGGAGTTCGAATCCACCAGGCGCTCCTTGGGAACTCTATGGGGCAGTTCCACTCTGTCCTATAGGGTCGCTATGAGTCGGAATTGACTCAACGGCACTGGGTTTGGTTTGGTTTTTGGTGAATTGCGGATAATTATTTTTTTCAAACCTTTGCTAGATTCTATTTATTGTTTTAGATTAATGTTTCCTTTTTAAGTCCATGCTTGACTTGGGCCACTAAAAGTTTTTCATGGTAAGCTTATTGGATTTTAGAATGAAGGTCATTGTCTTAGTTATCTAGTTCTGCCATAACAAAAAATACCACAAGTAGGTGGTTTAAAGACAAGTAATTTATTTTCTCACAGTTCAGAAGTTTGAATTCAGGGCATGGCTATAGGGGAAGATCTTTCCTTGTGTATTTCAGCTTCTAGTAGCTGTTGGCGATCCGTAGCATTCCTGGCCTTGTAATGCATCTGCTGTGTGTGTCTGTCTTCATATGGCATCTTCCCCCTGTGTGAGTCCCAGTGTCTATTCTGCTGTTTATATAATTCAGAAGTGATTAGGTTTAGGACCCACCCTACTCAGATATGATGTCATTAAAATAACAAAAGAAAAAACTATTTCCAAATAGGGTCATATTTACAGGTACAGGGTTAGGATTTAAACACATATTTTTTTTTTGGAGGACACAATTCAAACCATAACAGCCATAATTATCTCTAGAAAGAACTCAGTAGCTTCCCACCCATCCTCTTATCCCAGGCAGATTTTGCTAACATGGGGATAGCTACTCAGAGACTTTAGAAGAATTCACCACTAAATTCATTACTTCTTGATATCTTTTAGAATCCTGAGTTGAGGATGGAGGAGGATTTTTTTCTCTTATCCAACAGTTGAGGTTTTCTTCTCTTTATTGTTTGATTCTTTATTATTATTATTTTGTTTTGAACCATAGTGAGTTCTCAGGATGGCGGGTATACCCACAGTTGAAATACACCAAATACCCGATAAAATATAAATAAATGTAACCTTTTTTTTCTATTATTTTAGATAATTACTTAAAACTTAGATTTGATTATGCAGATATTGCTGTAACTAAGGTATTTATGACATTCATGTCAATGAGGATATAATTTATGTTTTAATTAAACAGTTTCAGGAAAATTAATGCTTTATCAGATTGTTTTCATTTCAATTTTTAATTAACTTGGCATGATTTTCTGATTATTTAAGTTTTTACTAAAATGCCATTTATAGGAGCACTTTTCTCACATTTCAGTGATTCAGCTTCAAGTAAGTGAAGGCAGGAAAGATGAAAATATTAATTTTAAAGGTTTGACTAAAGGAATGTTAGAAGGAATTGGAGTTATTTGTTCTGGAGAAAGGACGATTTTGTTCAGCAAGTATGTAGCAATCCTCTGTGAGGGATTTGTTACATACCTCACTCTGTGCCAAGATGAAACAGAGGTCTATGGGAGACACAGAAGCCACCAACAAGAGGCTCCCAATAAAACTGAGCAGACTTACCTAATACACAATAAACAATAGTGTGTAAAACAAGATAAAATATAACCAGGAAAAAATCTTGAACTGAAATTCAAAAAGATCAACTGCACAACTGTAGAACCAGAGATATGTGAATTCACATCAGTCCTAGTGAAAAATGCCTGGCAGCATCAGTTGACTAAAAGCCCTAATACGAGGCACAGTGTGACTTGGAGGCCAAATAGGCATGTACTCTGAGGCTGCATTAATACAATTATACCATCTAAAATGGCAAATCATTAGAGCTGCTGTTCCCTGCACTGGTCAGAACACAATGGTTAGGGGAAGGGAGGTAGAAAATAACCAGATTTCAAACACATGCGTACACACACACACACACACACGTGCACGTGCACACACCCAAACACACACGCTCAATGCTCTAAGTCAACTCATCAAAAGTTAATATAAATTTACTGATTAATTAAAAATTGGCTAATTAAAAATTGGCCATAGATTGTTCCAAGGACTGTTTGAACAACTTTCACAGAATTATTCCACCTTAATATCAGATGATGAGTTACATGTACTTTTTCTTCATAGCCAATTTAGTAATTAATAAAGCACATTAAATACATTCAGAAATGCATGTTTCATTATCGATAATCAAAATACCAGAATTGGTCATTTTTTTCAGTTTAAACAAAATTTTTGAATACTTTTTTAATGCAATTTGATTTTATACTCATCTTTCAGCATTTTTAGGAGTTTTAACCAATTTATTTTTTTAATCCTTCATTTCCAATTACACAATTATAGTTCATGTATTTCAAAGATGAGCTGCCGCTCATTTGGCCCTTCGAATTTGTCCCTTCTGGGCTGCCATACTCCCTTTTCATTGATTATTTGATGTGATTTTACAACTTATGCTATATCTTTCAAATAATCTCAACTGCTCTTTCAAAAATATGTATATATAATCATAAACCATATGGTGAAAATGTTTTGATAATTTACGAATTTTTTGCTTTTGAATTTAAATTTAAATGCTTAGTTTGAATTAAATTTAAACTTTTTCATTCTAAAATCTGGCTTATCTGATCTATTTTTGCATTTGTGTTTAAAATTGTACTTCCATTTATTTAGATCAAGTTGAATTTAGTTTAATGTAATTAATATTTATTTTAAACTTAAATTCTAAATTTAAAAAATTTGAATTGCTAGGTATACTAAGACTGATGGTCCATTAAAAAAATTAGATAAAGTGTGAAACAAAGGAGGGAATGACATTTAAGAGCATTGTTTAGACAATATCTGAAGTAACTGAAACAATCCTGTTACATATAAAATGCCAAGTTTTTGGTAAGAAAAATAGTTTTCTATATGATAAGTTCATGCTTACTTCTCTTTTGCGAGACCTTAAAGTATTGATACTTTTTTGGCTACCCTTAGTTTACTTAACTTTCAGAAAATACATGTCAGTCAGTAAAATCAAATATTCCGCTTAGAACTATTAATGTGTGTAAACCTAAATTTGGTGAATTTGGACTCTTGGAAAATGAGCTTTTGGCTAATTTGGCTAATTTTGATCTCCTTTTTTCTGTGAAAGCTAGGTAGTGACCCTAATTTAAGCTTATAATAAGGTGTAAGAAGAGAATATCACAGAAGATAGTTCTGAACTGTTTTCTACAATTTTGAGACCAGGTAAAAAAGAAATGGTTAATTATGATACAATGAAAGGTTTGCATTAGTGTGAAGATTAATTTTCTCTCATAAGGAACACGAATATCAGGCACATAATTGATGAAAGGCACATATCTCCTGGGTTTTAAAACTAATTGGCTTGCCTTGCCGAGTTTAGTCAGAAAACTCCGTCAGGTTTTTCAGTGTGATCTTCCAAGGAACAGAGAATCTTTTGCATACCTTCTTACTAAGTTAAAACTAGCTCCTATAGAAACACTCTTCTCACGTTGCATCGCCTCTCCCGGATCTGCCGAGTTTGGGTTCCAAAGTGGGAATGGTCATGGTCCCAGCTCCTTTCCCTGAACAAAGGGCTCTGCATGAGATCCCTGGGCAAACAGAGTGAGCGAGCAACTGAGTGAATCCATTCTGCGAAGCAGGTCTTCAAAGGCCAATGACATTTAGAGAAAGAAAATCAAAATCTGCATAGTTTTTCATGAATGGGATCAGTCTTAAGACCCTTCCTTATAGCCCCAAACTCCCTGTTTTGAGTGTGTTTGCCACGTTACAACATTAGCAAGTGCAATGCACACTGTTTCCGAATGGAAGAGACGTGGCTGGCCCCTCGCTGACGCGTTGCCATGGTGATGACATTTGCGCTTCTTTGGAGTGGAGAATCTGATTAGTCACTCGGTGTCTTCCCTCATTTCACTTCATTACAAAGGAAAAGAAACTCCTACATACACTGTTTCATGAGTATTTGCATTCGATTAAAATAGAAATGTGTCATGCCCACTCATCTATGGAAATGGCAGCTGTACCATCTCAGCTAAGAGTTTACACAAAAATCGGTTTGCTAGAATGAGGAGGAAGCCTCGCCCTAATGCCATGCGGATTGAAACGTGAAGCCATCAGTAGAAACAAACAGGCTTCATGCTAGAGCACTCCCAACTCAATTATTTTCGCCTCCTTCTGTCCAGGCCGCATGGAGCGTCAGCAAAAGGTTCAGAGTAGCCGCATATTTGCCTTGATGGCGTGGGGGAACTTGTAGTTAATCTTGTCACTGAGAAGAACAGGAGTGGCAAAAGAAAATGCAGAAGTTAAAATGGGATCTTTGTTTGCTGAGAAATGTATTTGTTGATGGCCAAGCAGAATTCAAGGTATTTTTGGTTCTTGTGCTTCTTGAAAGGAAGAAAGAAGGAAGTAAGGAAGGAAAGAAGGAAGAAAGGGTCCCAGTGGAAATAGGAGTGCTTTCTCTGTCTTAGAAGGCAGCCTGGCCATCTCTGTGTCTCACAGGGCATATGACAGGCAGTCCCAGGCACAGGGGACATAGTGAGGAGAGAGGTGTTTCTTGCTCCTTGCCTCTCAGTTGCCATTGTTTGGATGAATGCCTATCAGCGAACAGTCAGTAGATGGCACTGTTTGGTTTAGTGCTAAATTCAGAGGTCCGTTTTTTTTTTTTCCAGAGGAAGTAGGATAAAAAGGGTTTGCCTGTCATAAAGTTTGTGTAAACACCAATTCTAGCTGTTATAAAGCTCATCATGGTCCATTTGGATCCATTTTCTAAACAGGCACAGCAAGAAAGGAAGGAAAATAAGATAATATGCCTCTTTTGAGGACCGCATTTTTGGGTCATGATATTATGTAGCGCAGTCTTGGTATTATTTTCAACCTTTTGGAAATGATAGAAAATTAGATGAAAAAGTAGATGCTACATCTTTACTATCTCCTTCTGCATGTATACGCGTGCACACACACACATCATCGTCGGACAGTTCTCAGTAGTGTTGTCGCCATGTACCTTTGTTTCCTGACACTCCATTGCTCATCTGCTCATACAGAAAAGGAATTCATTGAGGTTTGTACTCGCTGTTTTAGAAACATTGACAAATATTGCAAATTGAACTCTGACAGATCCCCAGAAGGGGGAAGCATGTATGAGTCACCGTGTTGGAATCGTCTTCCAAAGTTGGTGCAGTAGATGGAGATTTGGCGCTGCGCCCGGTGACCAGTCGGGGATGGCTTCTTCCTCCGGAAATGAGGAGGAGGGTGAGGCACGTGATCTCTAAGGGTCCTCCCAGAACTGACATTCTTTTATTCTATATAATGGCACTTGGGAAACCCTGTAGTGGTTAAGTGCTACAGCTGCTAACCAAAAGGTCAGCAATTCGAATCCACCAGGCCTCCTTGGAAACTCTGTGGGGCAGTTCTTTTCTGTCCTGTAGGGTCCCTATGAGTCAGAATTGACTCGACGGCAATGGGTTTGGTTTTTTGGGTTTTTTTGGAATGGCACTTGAGCGCACAGAGGGGACTATCAGCACCACTGGCTCACCTGCCCAAGGCCACAAAGTCCTTTGTGATTCCCTGGAGGTAAATGGGGCACAGAAAGTTGGCTCCAGATGGAGCCAGTGACACAGGATGATAAAGCAGGGGCTGATTCCGTATCCTCAGCGTCCTCCACACATGGCATGTGACTTGCCTTCTAGAAGCATCCCCTTTGCTCAATAGGAACAACCTGATCTGCTGATGGCTAAAAGACAGGTGTGGCTGTCGTGAATGATTTTTTAAATGTCTAAGGCTGGCATTTTCTTTTGTTTGTCCCTTTTGGGGGAGGTGCAGAAAGGGCTATTTACAATTATGTAGGCTTTAAATTGACATTAATGTAGTGGAATTCAAACCAAAACCAAACCCACTGCCATTGAGTCGATTCCGACTCATAGTGACCCTATACAACAGAGTAGAACTGCCCCGTAGAGTTCCCAAGGAGCACCTGGAGGATTTGAACTGCTGACCTTTTGGTTAGCAGCTGTAGTGCTTAACCACTACGCCACCAGGGTTTCCTTATTGGAGTTACAAAGTAAAAATATTCCTCAAGCTTTTACATTCAACTTACAAATCTTATTTTTCTGCTTATAATTCTAGTATCTGTTTGTATAAGAGCAAATAGTTTCACAGAGGGTTTTGGTTAACATTCAGTCAATCTAAGTTGAACGACCTAAACTCAAACAATTGCTCTGATTTATAAATGTAATTAGCTAAAGTTCTTTATACATTTTCATCCACACTTATATATTTAATATATTCAGTTTTCTGTTGAAACACTTTGGGTCTCTAACTGGGCAAACTTACAACCCCAATAAAGTCTTTTAAAAAATGTAAACAATTTTTATAAATCTAATAAATGCATTCATGTATTCAACAAGTGTGTATATTTAACCTCATTACCATTTAAACTTCTAAATATTTAACTTATTACCATTACAACTTCTAAATATTTAGACTTTTGCCATTTAAACTTTTTAAATGTTTAAATTTATTAAATATTAAAATTTTCATACTTAGAGAATTGATACTTCACCTGAAGGTTCCAATACTATTTACCAAACAGTAAAATTTTCTTATATTTTCAACTTAAAATTGCAAGTCTAAAGTCAATTGCACATTTCAAATTGGGATGAAAAGGCTACTATACTTATTCATTTGACAAATATTTATCGACTGAGTGAATATATCCATTCTCTTAGTATGCCAAAATGTCTTAAACATTAAAAATGTTTTTAATCATATACCCAGCTGGCCCTTATGGTGACTAAATGTATTCCTAAATTTAAAACAAAACAATTAACACCATGAAATTCATTTACTGTCCCCAGTGAGTTTCCATCCCAGGCTAACTGAGACTGCTAACGTGGGAGCTCTATCAGTTAGAGACTTGACCCCGGATGTGGGACGTAGAAGCTGCTGTCACCCAGGGTGTGTGTCAAGCATCCCAAGGGACATTCTTTTTTAAGAGTCACTGTATCAGCATATGACTGCCGATCCATTTCCTTACCTAATTCTTCAATCTGATTTGGGTTGAAAAAAGTCAGCTTTCTTTTACAGACTTTTCTAGCAAAAACTCTTAAGAGATCTTAACTCTTCTCATTTAACTCTAAAGATATTTTGAAACCATCCTATCATATTCCATATTTGGAAGTTTCCCACATGACCGCACCAACTGGCACCTCCGGACATCTGCCTGTATAGAGAGGCTGGTGCTCTGAGGGTCACCGTATCTCCCCCTTCCCACCTCCCCAGGCCAGGCAGGGTTTCTTGGCATTCTGATATTTGGGGAGCCCTGGTGGCACAGTGGTTAAGGGCTCAGCTGCTAACCAAAAAGCCTGGCGCTTCGAATCTACCAGCTGCTCATTGGAAACCCTATGGGGCACTTCTGCTCTGTCCTAGAGGGTTGCTATGAGTTGGAATCAACTCGACAGTAATGGGTTTGTTAGTTTTTGTTTTTGACATTTGGGGCTGGATCATTCTTTGTGGCGGGGGCTGTCCCGGGTATGGATGGATGTGTAGCAGCATTCTACACAACCTCTACCCACTAGATGCCGGTAGCATCCCAGCCCCCCAGCTGCACCAACCAGAAGTGTCTCCAGACATTACCACGTGTCCCCTGGGGAGCACAATCACTCCTCCTCTTTACACTCCCTACCCCCCCACCCCACCCCACACACGTTGAGAACCACTAGCCCTGGTTACTGTCCACTGAACACAGAGGGAGAGTGATGGGACCATGTACAGCACAATTAACCAATACCAGTTGCCATCAGGAAACCCTGGTAGTGTAGCGGTTAAGAGTTCGGCTGCTAACCAAAAGGTCGAAAGTTCAAATCCACCAGGCGCTCCTTGGAAACCCTGTGGGGGCAGTTGTACTCTGTTCTATAGGGTCGCTGAGTCAGAATAGACTTGATGGCAAAGGGTTTTCTGTTTGTTTGTTTAGTTACTATCAAGTCGATTCTGACTCCTGGCGCCCCCATGTGTGTCAGAGTAGGACTGTGCTCCATAGGGTTTTCGGTTGCTGATTTTCCAGAAGTAGATCTCCAGGTCTTTCTTCTGAGGGGCCTCTGGGTGGATTCAAACCTCCAACCTTTCAGTTAGCAGCTGAGTGCGTTCACATTTTGTACCACCCAGGAACTCCTTCAGCACAATTGTGTTCTTTTTCTTCTCTCCCATGGGGGTCTTCAGCCTGCTCCCTGCCTGGCTCCCTGGGGGTGTTGGTGGGCATGCCCCCGGCTCAGACCCTGAGGCCCCAAGCTCTGCTTCTGGGAATTGAACACCGTTTGTTTTTCTCTTTGTCACTCAGCATCCTTGACATTAGACAGTATGCTTTCTAGATAAAAGGATTCTGTGCTCAGCTTTTAACTTTGTATTCACAATTGTTACACGATTCCTACTATTAAAAACTTCCGTTTATTTTCCTTTGGTGTTGGGAAGGGGCTTTTAAAAACGCTGATGTTTCTACACATGCCCCTTGTGCAAACCAGGAGTCCGGTTTCACATGAATCCCTGGCTGGATCCTTCTTTACATCAACGGTGATCATCTGGGATAAAAAGCCCACACTGGCAACAGTTTTGACTATAATGGTCTGAAACCAAAAACAATGAAAATCTGGGCAGTTAAAAAAAAAAAAAAAAAGAAAAAAATACAGAGTCTTAAAAACTGGGACACAGACAGACAGGCTCAGAGATGAAAGGGAATGCCGTGGCTTGATCCACCGCATGCTACCTGATAAATCTTTTCTTTCTGAAGACAGAGGCGCCTGCATCTTGCCTCACAGGACGAATATACTGCGCTGTCTTGCTTTCTCTTCCAACACCACCCTTTGAAATTAAGGACAGATTAAATTACCTGATAAAATAAATGCCACACTGCGAGATGGCTGAAACCCATCTTGATCAATGAAACGTTTTTCATGATGGAAACCTGGAAAAAGTGCACCTTGAGCTAGTTGGCTGCGCAACAGGCTCGGTGCTACCATGGAGGTCTTCCCCAGCCCTGTGCCGACATCTGCTCAGCACGCTGTGCTGGCCCGGGAGTGCTTCCTCAGGGTGTCGGGCGGCTGGGGTGGGGGCAGCGGCGGACGGGCGACCTTTCTCTAACGTCTTTCTTCTGGGCTGAGCATCTTCTCAAGAGTCAGCCACAGTGACTCGTGGCTTCATGTGAGAGCCTGTGAACATGACAAGGGTGAAAGAAAACTGTTGTTAGAATACGCCTAAATGATGAGCTTTCAGGCAGCTCCCAAGCCGAGGAGAGGTTCCACGTGAAAATCTTGGGGAAAAATATGTATTCCCACTGGTTGTTGTCGTTGTTAGGTGCCAGCGAGTCGGCTCTGACCCATGGGGACCCTATGTACAACAGAAGGAAACACTGCCCGGTCCTGCACCATCCTCATAATCGTTGTTATGCTTGAGCCCATCGTTGCAGCCACTGTGTCAATTCGTCTCCTTGAGAGTCTTCCGTTTTTTCACTGACCGTCTACTTTACCAAGCATGATGTCCTTCGCCAGGAACTGATTGCCACTGGTAGTCCTGTTGATTCCAACGTGGAAAATACAAAGTGCACTGCCCAATAAGGTCACTAGCCAGGGATAGATTCCCCAATACGCAAGGTATGCACGGGCTTAATTGTGCTTACTTACTAATCTGTAGTCATGAGACCCATGTGAAATTGTGCACTACAGATTAGTAAATAAACACAATTAAGTCCACGTGTACCTTGCTTTCTGAAAGCCTGCTTCCTGGTTGATCCACCCCTGTCACCAGCAAAATAAGATGGAGTAGCAAGCAGATAAGAGGAAACGCTAGTACGTTGGGGCTATATAGACTCTGTGTTAATACATGTGAAAATAGCAGAATGAATGTTCTGAGCAGAATAATTACATAGAAATTGAATTACTTCAACCTGCCAGGCAGGATTTGTGCTAAGAAATTCTGTTCTGCAAATGTTGGAAGCCTTTGGGCCTATGGAGATACGTGTTGCTGTTAGCTGCCGTTGACTCAATGCGACCCCATGCATGCAGAGTGAAATTCTGACCAGTCCTTCGCCGTCCTCATGATCGGTTCATGATGATCCGTAGGATTTTCATTGGCTGATTTTTGGAAATTGATTTCCAGGCCTTTCTTCCTAGCTCATCTTAGTCAGGGAGCTCCACTGAAACCTGTTCAGCCTCATAGCAACACTGAAGCCTCCACTGAAGGAGGGGTGGTGACTGCATGAGGTGCGTTGGCTAGAATCGAACCTGGGTCTCCCACATGGTGGTAAAGAATTCTACCACTGGACCACCACTGCCCCCATGGGGATAGATGATAGATACAATGAATAAAACCCAACCTTATGGTTGCTCTACATAGAACTTGAAAAACAATTCTAATATTATAAGGTAAGCCCAAGAGATATTTATATGTAGTATGTGTATTATATTAAAGCACATATCGGAACTTTAGTGTGGCTAGTTTTGCATTAATATCACCTGATTTTTGTCATATAATTTAATGTTTATACCAGCGGTCTACAAACTAAGGCCTGCAGTTTTTGTATGTAAAGTTTTTTTGGCACACAGTCATGCCCATTCATTTACTTAGTGACTATCGCTGCTTTCATGCTACAATAGCAGAGTTGAGTAGTTGTGACAGCGATCATATGGCCCACAAAGCCAGAAATATGTACTCTCTGGCCCTTTTCAGAAAAAGTTTGCCCACTTCGGTTTGTACCTTTCCTGTATAACATGGCAAAATCATTTGACAATCCTTTCCAAACTAAGATTACTTTTGTAGCTACGATGGGAACGAAGCCATCAGCTTGTTGTCACTGCTTTATACGCAGTAGGCCGTGGGCTCGGATGAGAAAACATGTCCGATACATCCCTGAGGGAGTTTATGGAAGACAGCGGAGAGAAGAGAATGTTCACTTTTTAAGGAAGACATTTAGTAATCTGCTATGCTTGATTTTCTTTCAAAAGAACTTTTTGTTTGAAAATTTGTCCCCAACATGAAACTTGTGTCCAAAGCGATATAAATAGCTCAATGGGACTTATCACTTTTGGTAAATTCAACCCTTTTGGGCACTGGGCAAGAAGAATGGCAGACTTTATACTTGAAATTTTCAGAAGACCTAAGGCAAGGAAAAGAGGGGACTTTTATAAGTGAAACCAGAAGAAAATGAGCAAAAAAAAAAAAAAATTAAAAAAGAAAAAGTCGCAGAACACAAATGATGACTCAAATATAAATAGACTTTCCCTTGCACATTGTACTGAACAAAAATAATTAAAAAAAGCTGAAGTTGATTGTTCTACCATACACTGGGTATACTGCATACTTCATCCATTCAGTTCTACTCTTCAAGTTAAGTATTGCCATTCTTGTTTTGCAGATGCACAAACTGAGGCTCTGGGAGGTGAGAGAACTTTCCCTGTGTGTGAATATACCGCCATGTGACTCCATAGCCAGTCTGTTTCTATTAAGCTTCGTTTAAGATTATATTGAGTAACATTAATATTTTGTTATATCAACCTAAGTAAATAGACCTGTCTTCGTTTCCTAGCACTGCTGTAACACAAATACTACACGCGGATGGCTTTAAAGAACGGAAATGTTTTCTCTCACAGTTCTGGAGGTTAAAGTCCAAATCAGGATCTTGGCCATTGTCGATTCCTTCCTTGTAGGTAGTTCTGGGCATTCCTTGGTTCCTTGGCTTGTGGACAGTCTGCATTTGGTATCTATCTTCCCCCTCTGTGTCTAATCTGCTCTGTTTATAACTCAGAAGTAATAAGATTTAGAACCCACCCTACTCTGGAATGATGTAATTAATACAACAAAACCGTACTTCCAAACATTACATCCACAGGTATAGGGGTTAGGATTCCAACATATATTTTGGGAGGACACAGACCACTACCAATCAGTGCTATAAACCCAGCCTGCCTGATAGTGATGAAATGATACAACAGTTAGGTAATGCTGTACAACAAACTAGCCCCACACTTAGTGGCTTGAGACAACTATTATTTATTGTCTCCCAAGTCTGCAGGTTGACTGGGGTTGGCTAATCTGGCTTGTCTTGGGGAGGGCTCTGCTCTAAGTGTGTCACATCCTCCTCCTGGACTAGTAGGCCAGCTAAGCATGTCCTTCTCAAGACAATAGCAGAGTTTCAAGAGAGCAAGTGCAAACGCACAGGGCCTCTTGAAGCCTACTCTTAGGACCGCCCCACCGTCACTCCTGCCTCATTCCATGGGCCACAGAAGTTACACGGCCAAGTCAAAGGCAGAGAAGGACACCCCACCCCCTGACCACAATGTCCTGTGGCAAAGGGCTAGGATCCAGGGAGAGGTGAAGGATTGGGGCCAATCTTCTACTCACAGGTTTGATGAAATTTATGAGTCCTTTATTCCAAACATCACAGGTTTGGATTGTTTGAAAATCAGGCTGAGTTGTGCTTATTTTCCATTGCAATTACCCTGTAACCAAAGAGGCGGCCAAATACTGTTCCCCACCAAGGCCTCATGAGAGCAACATCTGAGGTCCACATGGGAGATCCTGGGAAGACAACCTCACAGAGTTCCTTGGGCTCTTTTCAACCACCTGAGTCCTGCATTTTACTAAGCTCTGCCCCAAGAGCACTCCAGTGTTCTTGGCCAGAGAACAAGAACCTGTTGGTGCCTGGCAGAATACATCGTCATTGATTAAGTAAATAAGTCTACAACTTAAGGGCAGCAACATTTTCTTCATCTATAAAAGGTTCAATAGTGCACGTGTGTGTGTGGATGTGTATGTGTTTGTGTGTGTGTATAATGATGGAACTGAACACAGATTCCCCATAATAAAACTCCTGTAACAGTTCACTTGAATGTATTAGTCTTCATTGTAGTTAAGAGAAGTCATCTCTTTGCTGTCAGTCGTTCGAAGTAAGAGATAATGGTTGATCTCAGACAGTGATAAGATAATCACTTCCTGCTGATCTCAGGCACTTATACAGTCATTAATAGAAAATAAAAGTGAGAGTGAAGTGGAAACAATTAGTTTCAAGGCAGGAGGCATTGATTGGTACAAATATCCTATGGGTTCTATGCATGGTGCAAGAGCAGGCAAGGCAATTATGGAATTTTCCCAGTGACGAACAGCAGCTTAGGACAATTCAGGTTTTGTGAAATTTGTGCAGTTTTCTTTTTGTTGTTGTTGTTTGCTTTTTGGCAGGACAAACACAACTTCATCTGAATAGTTTCCTCCAACAATGCAGTCACAAAACCCCATGATCATGAAATGTTTACAGCGGCAGTCTAAAAAGGCAATGCGACATTTTCATTTTCTTTGCTGTCTAGGTCATATCCAAGAAAAGAAAAGTCATTTTACAATTGTGGAGTGAAGAATATAAGTGCTATTACATTCGTCCATATCTTTGAGGAAAAGCACACCAAACCCGCTGCCACCGAGTCGATTCCGACTCACAGCGACCCTGTAGAACAGAGTAGAACTGCCCCATAGGGTTTCCAAGGCTGTTACCTTTACAGGAGCAGATTGCCACGTCTTTCTCCTGGGGAGTGGCTGGTGAATTCAAATCGCTGACCTTTTGGTTAGCCCCTGAGTGCTAACCAAGGGCTAGCACGACGAGGGCTCCTTATCTTTGAGGAAGTGGGGACTCAACTAGGTAAACCAGCAGAAGAATGAAGAGAGAATGGCAGGCAGTATTTGCAGTAATCAATATGGAAATGGTGTAATCCGGTGTACTCTTAGGTTCCTAAGACAGATCATGCAGTTTTCTTTCCCCCTGAATAAAAGCTGTCACCTGTCCTTGACCATCCAGGGCTTGCATTATGTCATGCGCTGAGCATTGATCCGTTAGAGGTAGGGTTGGTGGTTGACTCGATGTAATGTGGTCAACTCAGAAAACAGATTGGCACCAAAATGTGTCTCCTAGAATGGAATCGTGCTTGTGCTGACAAAGGCCGTGTGTGCCTGGAAGGGGAGGCTTTAGGTGGCGTGAGCTGCGACGTGACAGAGCACATCAGCAGGGGACTGGTGTCCTCAGGAGTCAGCCAATAACTCCAACCCAGATTTCTTTTTGGCCTCTTCTTGCCTGAGTGGTGCAGTTCGTGTGATTGGCTGCTAACTGAAAGGCTGGAGGATTGAGTCCACCCAGAAGTGCCTTGGAAGAAAGGCCTGGCGCTCTATTTCTTAGAAATCAGCCACTGAAAACCCTGTGGAGCACAGTTCTACTCTGATACACGCAGGGTCTCCATGAACCAGAACTGACTCCATGGCAACCGGGGTTTTTTTTTTTTTTTCTTTTTTGGTTTAATATATCAAGCATCTAAGTTCACTTGCTTATAATAATATTTGTTCCATCTTTAATGTGTGCTTTACAAACCACACAGACATTCCTTATGCTAGAGAGCTTGAATGCTGCATTGTCCCTGAAGACCAAACCAAAAACCAAACCCAGTGCCGTCGAGTCGATTCCAACTCATAGCGACCCTATAGGACAGAGGAGAACTACCCGTAGAGTTTCCATGGAGCGCCTGGCGGATTTGAAATGCTGACCCTTTGGTTAGCAGCCATAGCACTTAACCACTAGTCCACAGGGTTTCCATGTCCCTGAAGAGAGGAGTCAAAAATGGAAAATTTCTGCAAAGGAGATTGGTGCATAGATGCGTGTATCAAAGGTGACTGTTGTGGGCTTAATTGTGTCCCCAAAAAGATACGTTGAAGTCATAACCCATGGTTCCTGTGAACGTGACCTTGTTTGGAAATAGGGCCTTTGCAGATGGAATCGAGTTAAGATGAAGACATACTGGATTAGAGTGGGCCCTAACATAAAAAGCAGAAACGCTGGTGGCATAGTGGTTAAGAGCTATGGCTGCTAAACAAAAGGTCAGCAGTTGGAATCCACCAGCTGCTCCTTGGAAGCCCTACGGGGCAGTTCTACTCTGTCCTATAGGGTCGTTATGGGTCAAAATCAACTCGATGGCAATTTTTTTTAAAACCTAAAAGCAAGTATCCTTATAAGAAGAGAAAAATGTGGACAGAGACAGAGAGGAGAACACCATGTGAAGACACAGGGGCACAGAAGGAGACACAGAGGGGAGAGGGCCACGTGAAGACGGAGGCACAAATGGGAGTGATGCATCTACAACCCAAGGACACCAAGGATTGCTGGCAAGCACCGGAAGCTAAAAGAGGAAAGGAAGGAGTCTTCGCAGAGCCCTCAGAGATCAGGGCACTCCTCAGAGAAGGGAGGAGTACCTAGGTGCTCCCAGGCGAGCAGCGGGGTGAAGGCAAAGGTGCAAACAACAAGGGGGAGGAAAGCGAGTAAGGCCGTCTCGGTAGGCTGTGTGGGTCGCCAGGACTTCGGAACTCAGACTTGGTGCCCTGATGCAGTCATGTTTCGAATCCTTCCACTGCAGGAAAAAGTTCTGAAAAGAATCAGAGCATTTGCCCCGCATTCTAGAGGCACGACACGGAAGATGAGCTTCCACGCCTCATCACCAGTGTTTCCCTGATCTCCTTCACATATTAAACTGTTGCGCAGCGTGGACAACAGTGGTGCTTAGAAGGGGACTTCTTGGGAGCCTCGTTCTGTATGAACACCACAGCACCCGTCTCCAGGGTAACATGGCCTGGGAAACCGCATGGTTTTATCCGTGCCTTCCTCGGTGTGCAATTCGAACACCGTGCATCCATGTTTTCAAGGTCCCTTGCAAATGAACTATATTCTATCTGAGAGCTACTGAGACAGAAATGAGGGTTTTACCAGGTAAAAGATTCCAAATGGTAAAGGTAACATCTTAGGAACATCTGCAGTCATTGGCCTGCCAGAGCAAAATTAATGAACTATGTTACAGATTTTAAGTAGTTCGCTTCGTCTGCTTATTATAGAGATATAATTTGTGATTTGCGTTCTTTAAAATTGTGCAGCTTTTCGTAAAGCTGGACAAACAAGGTGTTCAATCTATTTACATCCCATTGGGAAGAGAGTGACATAGTCAAAAATACCACTTAAAGATCGTTCTCACAAAGACAGGGAGCCATTCAGAGGCCTGACGAAACTCTTTGCCAATGGCCAGTAGATTCGGATGACGGTTGATAAGGAGAAAGAATAAACTGATTCAGAACAAGGAAGCGTTGCATCTTGTCATGACAAATGAACTGGTCTTTAATAGAAAATATAAAATGAGTTATGAGTGCAATTGATGTACATCAATATGGTTTAAAATCATTACCAGGATTGAGAAATAAAATTTTGGGTTTCCCACAAATTAAAATTTTTTCCTGTTACAAATTAGTCAAGATAGAAAACCTGTTTTATAAATAACTACATTGTTCTGAATAGCATGCTTTAGGAGAACTCTTATTTCTTCATTTCGATGCAGTTCCTTTTTCTGTTGAAAAATAAAACCCATGAATAAGAACACCTAAGTTTAAAGTATGCAATGCTTTTCTTTTAAAAAAGGCGAAGTTTCAATGATGAAAAAGTTCTTTTCTAATGAAGTAGTTTCAGGAATGCTTAATTTAACCTCCCAAAAAAATGGCTTCTAAAAAGTCCCACACTTCTTGGAACTACATCTGTAAACCTCACGATTACGGCATTTCACAATTACAGTTTTCATTAATGAGACAACTTTTTCAAGCAAGTTCCATCTCATTGATCTTGCATATGGAGATCATTGGAGCGCCTTTCTGGAAAATTCTCTTAAAGGATGCTTGTCAACATTTTCCTGATGCTAGAAGCCTCACACTGTGTCACCATTTTCATGCACGCACCCATTACCTGGTCAAATCAAAGAGCATCCTGTTTATCAACCAATTCAAGTGATCCAATTGCAACCGACCTAAATTGTACTAGTGCTCTGCGCTCTACCCAAGTGTGATCCAAGGACCAGCATCACCTGGTAACTCGTTAGAAATGCCAATTCTGGGGGCCCAGCCAGGCCTGCTGAATCAGGAACTCTGGGAGTGGGGCCCTGCGACCTGGGTTTGAACAAGCCCTTCAGGTGATGCTGAGGGTTGCTCAAGTTTGATGTAGTAGGATGCTAGGATGTCTGGGTGCACAGGCGTGCACAGGGGTTAACGAAAGTCTTATGGGAGAGAAAGATGGAGATTTCCTGCTATTCAGTGGCTAATAGGTGATTTTCAGTTGGAGGGCTTCCTGGAGGAAGTGGCTTTTCAACAGCAAGAGAACACATCTCTAGCCTATGTTTTCCGAGGACAGCAATGGCCTGGTAATGTGATTTGGGGCCCCTCCCCTGGGAAATTGCTGGCATCCTTTACAAGTGAGCTCGGCCCCTTCATCATTTTTGCTTCATCTGGAAGTCCATCTCTGCTGCCTGGACTCTCAGCCCACAATAGGAGGCATGGCTTCGTCTGTGATAAACCTGTCTCCTATGCAAAGTTTGTGCCTTTTTCCAGGCGGAGAATCCACTGCTACAAACGCTTGGCGGATTGCTTTCCCTCTCCTCTTCCTGTCTGTGTTTGAGGGCGTGTGGATCTTCCCCTCCTGGCGAATGCGTAATGACTGGACACACAGCTCTGACCCCAGCTTGTGGACGTGATTTCACAGGGTAGGAATGTCCCGTGATCTCAGGCGCCTCTGCGGAGCGAGGGAGTTGGACCGGAGATTCCCGGACGCCATCTCCACCTCGAAACGCCTCTAGTCTGCTGACGATACATGTTTTTACTTGTCCTTCTTTGTTCACTATATGATGTAGCATTTTAATTAGATACAGTCAATCTTAGTACTCTCTTCGAAATGGTCCTCCCAGAATGAAAAACTCCTTATGAAATTGCTCTACCTTGCTCCGAACATACGATGGCCTGATGTTTCATTTCAAGGCTTCTTCATAAATGATTACATTCCCCTTATGATCAAATACTCTGAGAAACTTGTTTGAAAGACTTGCATAAATAAATAGTGTGGGATTTTTTTTTTCCTTCCAAAGGAGCTTAATTTATATAGAAACTACAGAAACCCTGTATGTTGTAATTAGCTGCTACATGCTCCTAACGTTGCTTCTCCATGAGCCTGGAGGTGTGCGTGTCTGTATATAGGAAAACTTGGTGATGTCTTTGACATCGTGTTCATTTCATTTCTTAAGTTGGTGTCATGTCACCAAGAAAATTAGTGACAGATCCACATTATAAAATAGATTCCTATTCATTGGATTTTTTTTTTTTTTAACAAAGGGTGCCTTCTTTTCCTGCTTCCTCCTGAGTTTGGAGTGTGTGGGTGGACAAGCAGGGGAAGCGTTCAGTGATAGAAAATGAAAACAAGTCACATCCCCTTTTCATCAGTCGTCCCATGTCGATTTTGTCTTTGGATTTCTTTACTTCATGTCTCCTGGGCCATCTCGGCCATTGGGAGTTTCTGGAACTCTTTCTCAGTTCTCTGAGCGGTTCTTCATCCACCTCTGTTTCTCCCAGGACTATAAAGAGATAAAGTCACACCGAGCTGCAAGCCCATCCGTCCGCTGGAAAATTGCTGACATTCTTTCCCACTGAAGTCTGCTTGCTCCCTGTTTACTAGCTCATCTGGAATTCCGCAGCTGCCACCTGAGCTTTTCTGCTGTCCATAAGGCCCCGGGCCCAGCCTGGGGGCTGCTGAGATTCAGTGTTAGCTATGCTGGAGTCTGCCTTTTACCAAATGTCTATGCCGTGAAACGGGTAAATCTGTTCTTTTTCTCACGTTCCATGTGAAAGGACAGAAAACTCCCTTTGCTACATGAAAGCATTGTTTGACATCCAGTTTGTTGCTTTTGAAAATTCATTTTTCCATGTTCACTGGCAGGTTAGGTACTGACTCCCATTAGCAACTTCTGAAAAAAAAATCTGTATTTTGGACAATGGAAATAATTCAGTATTCTTTTTTTTTCTTTTAAACTTTTTGTTACTGTTTCAGGAAGGGAAATGGATTTTGGTTTTCTGCAATGTTCTCTATGAACTCTCCCTTTACTCTCTTGTAGCGTAATGGAGGGTCTGTTGGGATCCACGAGGCTCTCTGCCTAATTATCCAAAGCATATTTATTTAAAACATCAATCTATAAACACAGCAACCACAGTCCACCTTATAGCTAGCTAAATAGGATTTTTATGCTTATCTTTTTATATAAGTATCACTTGACGAGGACTTTTAAAAACTTTTCCTGCAAGTTCTCTGGCATCGTGCTTCTGGTGTAAACATACAAAAATCACATATCTTAGAAACAAACGAAGAAGAAAAAATATTTTTACTTAATGTAAAACTCGACATTTTCATCGGCTGGTAGCCAACTTCTTTGAATTCGGAGACCCAGCAACACAGTAAAAGTCAGAATTACGTTTTATGCATTCTGCAACTGAATAATTAGCGTTTTTTGAATAATGAGGCTTTTCGTTTGGAATGATGGGAGCTTCAGCTGCCCAGACCCTACACGGCTTGTGGAGATTGCAGAGTCGCTGGAAAAGGGCCTTCTAGTCTCCTAGGTCGAACGAATCGCATCTGCTCCAACAGCCCAGTCTACCTGGCTCACAGGAAGGAATACAAGATAAAGCGTGGGCGGTGGATCTTATTGAGCTCAAGCTCCCTCTCTTTGGGGAGTTATTTATTTTAAAAGATAAAATTCCATTTTAGGAGTTCTTAGGAGATAAAATTCTAATTTAAAAAACTGCCTTCAGTTGCTTTGATAGTTTCTTTGTATAGAGGTTATTCACATAAGCGGTTTTTTGTTTGTTCGTTTTTTGCTGAAACCTATCACGAAGTTTATTTTTTAGTGAGACACCTGAAATTCCAGTCACCACACCCGAAGACATTCTGTACATGTTCTCTTTAATGGAAGCTCGGGCAACAGCAGACCAGCAGAGGACAACAAAATGATCTCGTAGCTTCTAATAAGACAGTTCAGTGTAAACGATGTCAGAGAATTCACCCGATACGAAGCTGTCGTGAGTTCAAACATCTCTCTCCTTATGAATTCGGTACTTAGGCAAGCATTTCGTTTGTCCTCATAACATTAAAAGAAAGAAAATTGCTCTTCTGAAATTTGACAATATAACTGTCTCTTTCAAATATTTTCCATACACTTATTCACATTAAACTAAAATTCTACCATTTGTGCCGCTCTTTGGAAGATTTGCAACAAGTCTGAAAAGGATTTTAATTTTGAACTTGAACTTTTGACAACTGCTACTAAAAATATATTGTCCAAGTTATATGGTTTAGTGGCCTCAAATTTCAAAGGGCTTTGCTTACTCAAAATTACTTAAACAGCTTCTTTGTGCCTTTCGATAACTGGGGTTCTTAAAAGGAGATTAATAAAAATGTTCACTGCCCCTTTTAGCATCCAGTTTTCCACCTACCAATAGATAAATCCGTATTTGCTAAATGTGGATGTCTCTTGGCCATCGTGTGAAGATATTTTTACAATTTTTTAACATGTTTCTCAATTTATTTTCAAACTCTAGGCAGGGAGAAATGTCACAGACTTCGGAGTTTTTAGTTTTTGGGTTTTTTTTTTTTTTTTTTTTTTTGAGCAGGGCTATATTCTCCCAACATTGCATTTTTTATCCTGTGAGATTTTAAACGCCTTTCATTTAAAAGTTGAGAAAATAAATATGCCCTGGATATGTCTAATGAACAGTCCTTGAAAACAGAGTCACCTTATTTATAAATTCAATTCTCTTTCCATTCATACTAGGAACTTTATTCTTCCTCGGGGCATATATTTAATAACCATTAATGAAATCTGAAATTATATATGAGCACTGAGACTCGAATTTGCTGCTCATTTTTTTTTTTCCAGTGGAAATTTCATAAGGGTTTTGGCATGGGAACACAGCAGGCATTTAAGGCAGATGGAATAATACACTTGGCCACAATGGCTCTGAAGGAATCGTAACAGTTTATAATCAATAATTTGCTTACTAGGAAAGACAGTCTTTTCAGCCAAACCAGAATAGAGCATACCGTTCGGCCTCCCGGTTAGACAGCTGACTACCACTGCCCGGTTTCCATGCATGCTACACGTGGAAGTGCGGGGGATGGGGGGCTGCAGAAGGCTCAGCACTCTTTGGTTGTCATTTAAGATATCTGGTTCCGCACACCCTCTCACCCAACCTTGTCCAATTTCCATCTCCCCTTCCTATCATAGAAGCCACTTCAGCAAACAGGCAACAGAGGCCAGACGTCACCATCTCCCAACCCTGTTGTGCTGTCTGTTGGCCAACCCTTTGTAGCCACATGGACACGGGGGGGGGGGGGCCCAAGTCTAAACCAGATAAAGAGTCAACAACACCCTCCCCATTAGAAAACGTTTACCCACTTGCATGGCCTCCATACTGGTTAAAACTAGTGGCTGTTGAGTTGGCTCCAACTCCTGGTGACCCCGTGTGTGTCAGAGTAGAACTGAGCTCCACAGGGTTTTCAATAGCTGATTTTGGGGAAGTGGATCACAGGGCTTTTCTTCCAAGGTGCACCTTTCTGCTGGCAGCCGAGTGCTAACCATTTGCACCACTCAGAGAGTCTTTCAACACTGGTTAGTTACGGCTATTCCTACTCTCAAATGCTTTCAACAGAATCTGGGGATGATGAGAGAATTGTACGTGAAGATTCCACTATGCTCTAGAGTGTGGGCCCAGAGTCAGGGATCCTGGGGGCATTCACAGAAGCTTTTTTTGGACTTCAGGTCTGAGGAGACTGGGAAGGGGCCTCCCTGTAAAAGACTTTGCAGCCGTGTGTTCCAGCCTCCTCATTTTCCAGAGAAAGTTGCAGAGGCAGTGACTTTGGGAAGGCCACACGAACAGCCAGTGGTAGTGTCCGCATGAGAATCCCAGGCTTTCAGCTCCAAAGAGAGGCTGCTTCTTTTTACCGCGTTAGATGTGCAATTTCCAACTCCAAGGGGAAGAGGAGAACCGAAAAAGCTCAGTGCGTGCTGTTTGAAATTGTGTTTGATAAATGTTGGTGTTAGCTGCCGCCCAGTCAGCCCCCAACTCATGGCACCCTCATGCTCAATGGAACAAGATTCTGTCCAGTCCTGTGCCAACCTCAGGATTGACTGTGATCCTTAGGGCTTTTATTGGCTGATTTTTTGGAAGTAGATTGCCAGGTCTTTCTTCCTAGCTCATCCTTAGTCTGGAAGCTCCACTGAAACCTGTTCAGCATCACAACACACAAGCCTTTACTGCCAGATGGGTGGTGGCTGCACTTGTGATACACTGGCTGAGTGCGATTAACAGTGTTGGATAAATAGCTGTGGTCCTTAGGAACAAGCCATGGGGGCTTCTATATGATCTGAGGCTTTCACACACACGATATGGCTTGGGGAGGCCAGAAACGACCACGTTGCATCATGGTGGTATCCTTGTAAACTGGCTCTCCAAAGGGGAAAAAAGCCCTGATTTGTAGCATGTGCAGATTTCTGTGATGTTAATACTCCCATCGTGCTCATTTCATGTTACCAACCATTTAACGACCAACTATGAAAATTCCTGCATCCTGGGAAATCAGCTCTCATGGGCCAGCGGGAGCCAGCTCCACATACCCCTGTCCCATCGCTAACACCCCCAAATTCAATGTCATTGGATGCCGAGTTGGCCATCTGGCAGGAGCTCAGTGCCAGGGAGCACTGAGCTGGGGCATCTGGGATTCAGCAGGCACCAGGCAGAAAGGGGCAGGACTTACAGAGGAGGAGGATCCATTCCAGCTGGTTCTATGCCAGAGACAGGGATGGCCTGTGGAAGTTCAGATGCATCATGGTTGGGCATATGCTAGAGTGAAGTCCTTTGGGGGTTTTCTTTTGAAGAGAAAACTGTAGTGAGGCCTAGACTCTGAGAGGTGAGGTTAGCAAGAGGTAGGCAAAAAGCATGTCCCCACCCGATGGGCTGCAGTACAGAACAGCGAACCCCGCAGTAAAGGAGATATTGGTACCCAGGAGGCCAAGGAGGACAGAGTGTGGGCAGTCGGCCTCATCTCTCCTGCAGGCTTCTAGGTAAAGGGGCTCTTAGGGGAGCAGATTGATAATGCTATCTACTAAGCACTTTCCTAGACCTTCTCATTTAATTTTCTCCACAGCTCTGTTGTTGTTGTTAGGTGCCATCGAGTCACTTCCGACTCATAGCGACCCTATGTACAACAGAATGTAACCCCGCCCAGTCCTGCACCATCCTCACAATCCTTGTTATGCTTGAGCCCATTGTTGCAGCCACTGTGTCAGTCCATCTCATTCAGGGTTTCCCTTTTTTGCACTGACCTTGTACCAAGCATGATGTCCTTCTCCAGGGCTCTATGGTATAGGTATTATGATTATCCCACTTTCTAGGTGCCAGTCTGAAACACAGGGACTTTGGGTAACTTGCCCAAGGTCTCAGACTAGTAAGAAGCCAGTGAGATTTGAACTAGGCAGATTGACTCAAATCTCACATTCTGGGCTCCTGTGCCATACTTCTTTGTTGGCATCTTTGGGGAAACAAAGATTATTTCCAAACTCTGCTGGTATGTGGAGCAAGGCCCCTTGTAAGAGAAGCAAGCCTGCTTCGTGTGCCTCAAGGGAAGGGGTGGGACACTCTGCAGAGAGCTGGGAGTTTTGCCTCTGAAAGGGCCAGAGAGGGCAAATGCTGACAGTTGGCCAACCACAGGGCCTGAAATTTCCTTTTTATTTCAGGCAGTAAAGACTCCTGCTTTAACTGAGAAAATGATCTGAGAGAAGTCATGTACTAAGCTTTTACCCTGCACTGATATAATTTTCCGATGAGGTCACAGCATCACAATAAGACCACTGTGATATGGATGACACAACCCTACACTCACCCACATTCTGAATCCTTGACATTTCCCCTCCACAAAGGCATGTTCACAAATATGCTTCTAAAGAAAGACTCAGCGCTTCCATCAGCTGTCTTGGATAATTCTGGTCAGGCCAACATCAAATGTAGGTCTGTAACTTCAAGTCAGGTGGTCAGTAAGTCTGAAGATGGCCCTTCATGGCTTTGAGAGATGTCACCACGTTACTCAGCAACCAAATCCCGGCATTGAGTTCAGTGGTAGCCAAGAAATTATAATAGTGCCTTCGATCAAGCAGGCAGGTTCTCCTGGGCCTTACCTCCTTTTTTTTTTTTAAATAATTTTTATTGCACTTTAAGTGAAAGTTTACAAATCAAGTCAGTCTGTCACATATAAGCTTATATACACCTTACTACATACTCCCATTTACTGTCCCCCTAATGAGTCAGCCCGCTCCCTTCTTCCAGTCTCTCCTTTCGTGACCGTCTTGCCAGTTTCTAACCATCTCTACCCTCCCATCTCCCCTCCAGACAGGAGATGCCAATACAGTCTCAAGTGTCCACCTGATACAAGTAGCTCACTCTTCATCAGCATCTCTCTCCAACCCATTGTCCAGTCCCTTCCATGTCTGATGAGTAGTCTTTGGGAATGGTTCCTGTCCTCGGCCAACAGAAGGTTTGGGGACCATGACCGCCAGGATTCCTCTAGTCTCAGTCAGACCATTAAGTCTGGTCTTTTTATGAGAATTTGGAGTCTGCATCCCACTGATCTCCTGCCTCCTCAGGAGTTCCCTGTTGTGCTCCCTGTCAGGGCAGTCATCGGTTGTGGCCGGGTACCATCTAGTTCTTCTGGTCTCAGGATGATGTAAGTCTCTAGTTCATGTGGCCCTTTCTGTCCCGGGCTCATAGTTATCGTGTGACGTTGGTGTTCCTCATTCTCCTTTGATCCAGGTGGGTTGAGACTAATTGATGCATCTTAGACGGCCGCTTGTTAGCATTTAAGACCCCAGACGCCACGGTTCAAAGTGGGATGCAGAATGTTTTCATAATAGAGTTTATTATGCCAGTTGACTTAGAAGTCCCCTTAAGCCATAGTCCCCAAACCCCCACCCTTGCTCCGCTGACCTTCGAAGCATTCGGTTTATCCCAGAAACTTCTTTGCTTTTGGTCCAGTCCTGTTGAGCTGACCTTCCCTGTGTTGAGTATTGTCCTTCCCTTCACCTAAAGTTGTTCTTAAAAAAAATTTTTTTTACTAACTAATCAGTGAATAACCCTCTCCCCCACCCTCCCTCCCTCCCTCCCCCCTCTCGTAACCGCAAAAGAATGTGTTCTTCTCAGTTTATACTATTTCTCAAGAACTTATAATAGTGCTCCTATACAGTACTTGTCCTTTTGCATCTGACTAATTTCACTCAGCATAATGCCTTCCAGGATCCTCCATGTTATGAAATGTTTCACAGATTCGTCACTGTTCTTTATCGATGCGTAGTATACCATTGTGTGAATGTACCATAATTTATTTAACCATTCATCCGTTGATGGACACCTTGGTTGCTTCCAGCTTTTTGCTATTGTAAACAGTGCTGCAGTAAACATGGGTGTGCATATATCTGTTTGTGTAAAGGCTCTTATTTCTCTAGGGTATATTCCGAGGAGTGGGATTTCTGGGTTGTATGGTAGTTCTATTTCTAACTTTTTAAGAAAACGCCAGATAGATTTCCAAAGTGGTTGTACCATTTTCCATTCCCACCAGCAGTGTATAAGAGTTCCAATCTCTCCACGGCCCCTCCAAGATTTATTATTTTGTGTTTTTTGGATTAATGCCGGCCTTGTTGGAGTGAGATGGAATCTCATCGTAGTTTTAATTTGCATTTCTCTAATGGCTAATGATCGAGAGCATTTTCTCATGTGTCTTTTAGCTGCCTGAATATCTTCTTTAGTGAAGTGTGTGTTCATATCCTTTGCCCACTTTTTGATTGGGTTGTTTGTCTTTTTGTGGTTGAGTTTTAACAGAATCATATAGATTTTAGAGATCAGGCGCTGGTCGGAGATGTCATAGCTGAAAATTCTTTCCCAGTCTGTAGGTGGTCTTTTTACTCTTTTGGCCTTACCTCCTTCTAATTTTAATAAAATTACTGCTTTCCGGTTCGAACCCTGCTGAGAATTTGCATTTCCCCCCCTCAGGTATACTGAATCAGAATCTACATCTTAACAAGATCCCCAGGTGATTCTTACGTATAACTTCTTGGGAACTTGTTAGAAACGCAAATTCTCAACAGGGGTTCAAACCAAAATGAACCAGGTTCAAAGCCCTGGATTTTATGTATCAAGGTCTTTTCTACTCTCACTTCTAGAAGTTTGAAAACTTCAATGACTGCTCAGGAGGCTGAAGAGAGCTAGGTGAAGCACAGAGAGCTCTGTCGGGAATCCAAATGCCAACCAGATGCATGAGAATCACCCAGATGCTTGCTAAAAATGGAGATTCCTAGGCCCCTTCCTGAGGCCAGCACAATCTGCCTCTCTGGAGTATGACTTGGAAATGTGTATTTGTAAATATGGTTCAGATGCCCATCCTGCTTTTGCAACCGGTGAGGAGAATATGGCTTAGGAAGAGTCCTCAGCAAAACAGCCAGTTTATCTTCAACCGTCTCTTCAGTCATCTTGGTTTAGCCGTCTCTGTTCCTTCTCTTTTCCTATCAACTGCTGCTCTTTCTTCAAGGTCAGTGCAAACTGTAATGTGTACATAAATGATCCTGCTACAACATGGGCTCTGAGTCAGCAGGTCTGCAACATGGCCTGAGACTCTGCATTTCTAAGAAGCCCCCAGGGGATGTTGATGCTGCTGGTCCACGTCCTGCACTTGGTGTAGAGAGGTCCTGGGCTTCTCCCCTTCCTAGTGATGACATCTTTGCTCGGAATCTTTCTGCCTTCCTCTTCCACGGGACATCTGTAGTTTATCAGTGTCCTGGGGAAACAAAGCTCTTTCCAGTCTGGTCAAGCAATGAGGAAGGCCCCTGTGATGGATATTTCAGGGAAGGTTGGGGGAGGGGGCCTGAGGAAAAGGTAGACTAGCAGCAAATGCACTTCTGGCAGGTGAGGATATACTAGATGCTCCACACTCTAGAGTGCAGCTGTATACAAGGATGGCCTTCCAGCCCGCCAGAATGAATCTACTCCACAGAAATGAGACACCTAATGAGCTGTAGGAAGAAGGGGCACTTGCACCGGAGGTATCAAAGACAATCTTGCTTTGTTACAGCACGTGGGTGTGCCTGCTCCCCCAAGGTACTCACATGCCCTGGCACAGATTTAATGAATGAAGCTTCAAGTACAAGAGGGCAGACCCCTGCATAGTTTACAACCCATCATCTTCTGCATGCCGTTCATGAAGCCATTCTTCCTTGGAGTGACACCACATACATGCTACACGACCACAACAACCACAGAAGTATTCATTGATAACCTTGACACTGGTTTTACACCTCCCCGAATCCTACTTCGTTTTCCATTCAATCACTTTATTATAATGATTATAGTCCCCACCAGCTTTGGGGGACATGTTAATTCATAGCAATCAATGACTCAGATGCTAACTATCCAACATTATCATCAACTCATATATAGTAAGAGAACAGTTGTCTCAACATAACTGCAAAGCTGCATTTCTCTATAGCTCAGGTCTCCCTTGGAGGTGTTCAGGAGAGGACACAATCTTTAATGTTAGCAGTATCCCGCACACAATTTCGAGTGGCTTGTTGTTTACTTTTCAGACCCAACAAAGCACACTGAAGAAATCAAGGGCATGTTCTCATATGTAATTGTTTGCTGTCCTGTAGGGGAGTGCTATAAATTGGACCTGGACCCAGGACAGTGAGTGCCTGGCCTGGCTGTTGCTGCTGGGGCTGTGTCTCAGCATCCTGACAGCCGCTAGATGGGCTGGGGCCGAGGAACAATAAGGCTGCTTAAAGGGAGGCCCTGTGAGCAGCAAGCGGAGAGCAGCCAGTTGGGTGGGAGAAGCTGGAGCCTGCTGTCAATGCAAATATATTAGTCCCAGGGGCAGCAGGAATATCTAAGCTCCTAATGATTGGGGCCGCTAGAATCTCACGGACCGTTATCATTCCCAGCTCACTAAATGGATCCCAGAAGCTTCAAGAATTGACATGCCTCCAAAAAACCAAAAACTCCCCTTCTCTTTGCCCTGCAAGATCGGATCTAGTGCTTGCAGCTTTTGGTTCAGAAGGAGCATAGATACCATGTGGGGTTTTAGAAGGTGTGTGCAGATCGCAAATGCAGAAACATGTTTTCTTGTCAGATAACCTTCACAAATTTGGAGTTAGAAGGAGAGAGTACGTAATGGGAAGATTCTAAATACATGTAACAGGGGAGTTAATGAGATGATTTCCATGCAGAAAGGAGTTTAAGGCTCCAGGGAAATGAAAAAAAAAAAAAAAAACCAGAAATGTTCATTTAGCAGGTAAATAGCCAGGTATATCTGCAGTAAATTAACATGCCAAGACAAGGACACATTTGAGATCACAAGAAGATCTAAGAAAGGTCTAGAAACTTTCAAATCGTCAAACCAGACGGACTCCTAAAGAAATTAAAGTATGTGAAACAGTGTCCAAAATGGATCTTGAAAGCCACCACCATCACTTGACTTTCTTATTACCCATCTCCCTTGCTCAAATTAGGAAAATTTACACATTAGTTAAATAAGGTCATGACGTTGTGGTTTTTGAAGAGTTGCTCTCCCTTCAAATTCGCAAATATCTGAGTTTAGAAATGAATTGTGACCCCAGGGAATACAGATGTCGCTGGCCCACAGGCCACAATTTGAGCAGCAGCAAGACTTTAGGTATTACTTAGTCCAGTGTTTCCAAACTTCCTTTATGTTAAGAATCACTTGGAGATACCTTGTTAAAAATGCAAATATCTGGCCTCATCCAAACCCACTGAATGAAAATCTCCGGGCGGCTGGGGAGGGGGGCACCCAACAAACTGTACGGATAAAAGCTCCCCAGGTTATTTTTAATATCAGAGAGGTTTAGAAAATACTGCTGATTTCGTCTGTGTCAGGTGTAGCAAATTCAAATACTCCAAAACCCAGACAGGTGATAGAAATGATCTAAACTGTCCAGGTGTAAACAACAGGGAATGGTGGGGACTGTGGCAAACTTGAAGCCATATGTCACAGCTAAAGGAAGGTAGCCATTTTTCCACTCAAGTCAGATAGTTGCCATGAGGGAATTTGAATCTCATGTTTCCAGATCTTTTTGATTCTTCACAAGAACCCTCAAATTCAGATTATTCAGTGAACTGTCCTGATCTTTTAAAAGGCTCCTGCATGAACAAAACAAACACATCCGTAGGCGACCATCTGCGACTCGTGAGGTCCAAACCAAAAAACCCAAGCCTGTTGCCATGGAGTGGATTCCAACTCATAGTGACTCTATAGGGAGGAGAACAGAGTAGAACTGCCCCATAGGGCTTCCAAGGCTGTCATCTTGATGGGAGCAGATTACCACATCTTTCTTCAGCAGACCAGCGAGTGGGTTCAAACTGCTGACCGTTCGGTTCAAAGCCAAGCCCTTAACCACTGTGTCACCAAGGCTCCTTTCCTGAGGTCCAGTAGGTGAGAAATAGGGATCCATGGGTGTGTCCAATATTTCTGAAGCCCTGAAAGAACTTGAACTCTGGACTGGGTCAGGGTGTCCCAGCTAACCCAAAATATCAAATTCCTTTGCTTTAGGTTGGAATAATGTACCTTAGTGTATTTATACCAGTAACTTCATGTCCTGTTCATCTCACATGTCTAACTGATAACTAAAAAGCTCATTACTGTCGAGTGGATTCCAACTCATTGTGACCCTATAGGACCGAGTAGAACTGCCCCACAGGGTTTTAAAGGTGGTAATTTGTACAGCTGGACAATGAATAAGGAAGACCAAAGAAGAATTGACGCCTTTGAACTGCGGTGTTGGCGAAGAATATTGAATATACCACGGACTGCCAAAACAACGAACAAATCTGTCTTGGAAGAAGTACAGCCAGAATGCTCCTTAGAGGCAAGGATGGTGAGACTGCGTCTTACATACTTTGGACATGCTGTCAGGAGGGATGAGTCCCTGGAGAAGGACATCATGCTTGGCAGAGTACAGGGTCAGCGGAAAAGAGGAAGACCCTCAACGAGGTGGATTGACACAGTGGCTGCAACAATGAGCTCAAGCGTAACAATGATTGTAAGGGATGGCGCAGGACCGGGCAGTGTTTCGTTCTGTTGTGCATAGGGTCGCTATGAGTCAGGACTGACTCAACAGCACCTAACAACAACAACAACAATCTGTACAGAAGCAGACTGCCACATCCTTCTCCCTCAGGGCAGCTGGTAGGTTCAAACCACCGACCTTTTGGCTAGCAGCTGAATGCTTAACCATTGTACCACCAGGGCTCCTTGATTGGTAACTGCTGTTGTTAGGTGCTGTTGAGTCAGTTCCAACTCATAGCTACCCTAAGTACAACAGAACGAAACACTGCCCAATCCCACGCCATCCTCACAATCGTTGCCATTGATAACTACATGTTGTTAGTTCATTGGGTTTTTGGTTTTGTTTTAATTAAACGGATTGGTACTTAAAAGTATAAGAGCGGATTGTGAATGTTTTTTAGTCATCTGACCCATAGATTTATAAAGAACTCATCTCCCAGCTGCCACTGCCCTAACTCTCTTTGTCATACCAAGTCTCATTCACTGTGTCCTAAACTCTTATGCTGGCCACAAAACAGTCTCCCTTCTTCTAGTCTCTTCCCTGTCACACCCATCCTTCACCCTGTACCCAAGCTGACCCCCCTGCCATCCAGATTTGATTACTTAAGTCCCAAGTTCAAAATCCTTCAATGGCTCCCCTCCATCTGCCTAGCTTGATACCAAAGTCATTGACAGTGGACCACAC
Organism: Elephas maximus indicus; assembly: GCF_024166365.1. Lineage (NCBI taxonomy): Eukaryota > Metazoa > Chordata > Mammalia > Proboscidea > Elephantidae > Elephas > Elephas maximus. The sequence continues at coordinate 169,255,938 of NC_064846.1, forward strand.
CTCTCTCCCCAAACCCTTTCTCCCCTCTTTCTGTCACCTCTCACCCTCTCTTTAGCAGCTCCTATTATTTTCCTTTAGGAATTTATGGCTTGTCTATGAATGTGCTCTGGTGGTGCAGTGGTTAAATGCTCAAGTGCTAACCTGAAGGTCATCGGTTCAAACCCACCGGCTACTCTGTGGGAGAAAGATGTGGCAGTCAGCTTCCGTAAAGATCTATAGCCTTGGAAACCCTATGGGCAGTTCTGCTCTGTCCTATAGGGTCGCTATGAGTCGGAATTGACTTGGCGGCAATGCGTTTGGTTTGGTTTTGGTTTGGCTTGCCTATAGAGCCATGGAAAAATTATTGTCTTTGTAGCTGGTATTAGAATTCTTCTTAAAGAAGTATTTTTGGTAAGCTACATAGGGTGGACAAACCAAAAAACCAGTTGCTGTCGGTGAGATCCAAAATGCCTGTTCAAGCAACAAAAATCCATTTGTAAAGCACAGGACATGAGACAAGTGGAGGAATTAGTTTTGCCAGTAGACAGAAGGAGGTAGGGAAGATAACTGCTCTACCTCACACAGGGAAAATTTAGATTCCCAAAGAACTCTGCAGTGGCTGGGAGGACGGTAGAAGGCTGTGAAATTTCACCAACCAAAACCTTCAGAAAAGACAACTAAACTTCAGAATGTGAGTCTAGGTGTGTGAATAACTTTGTTGGCATGGAAACTGAAGGGGCGGCATTCTATGCAAAAATCAAAGAGGCAATGATCAAGGGTACAGGATCCAGGAGGCTGAACAATCTTGGAAATACTGAAAATTTTCCAATGGAAATTTCCAGAAACCTTGGCTATGGATTTGCACAAGCCTAAAAATTGGTAGTGGAAGCAGCCCTGGGGTGTCAGGTTAATGGTACTGAGATCTCAAGGCACACAATGGCCCTCGACTATATCTCAATTCTTCCAGGGAAAGATTAAGGCTGCTACACCAACACAGCTTGTTCTAGCCACATTCCCTCTTGCCTCATTGGCTCTTCCCAAGTGTGCCTTGCATTCCCACACCACCCTGCCTCTATGAAGACACTTCTCTCTGCTCAGGAATGCCCCTTATCTGCCTGGTGAACTTCAAAGCCGAGATCAACTATCATCTTCTTTGTGTCTCCTTCCCTGGCCTCCTCCAAGGCATAGGTGTGTCGCTTCCTCTGGGGTGTCCCACTGTTCTCTTATTCCTCATCTCTGGATCTGTCTCAGTGGACAGAATGGGAACACCACAGGAACAGCGATTGTGTTTCATTTCTCCAACTTCAGTGTGAACTCACAGAAGATGCCCAGTATGTTAACTGAGAGACTAAACCTTTGCTTCAACTCTCTTCTTTACATGTGTAGAAATGGCCTTGGTCACAACATCAATTCTTCCTAGCTCCTCTAAGCAAATCCTAATAATTCTTTATACATTTTCAAGTTCTGTAGTAGTGTTTATGCCTGTCAAAAGATGTGATCTTCGCAAAAGCTCTGTAAAACACACAAGAAAATTTTATTTCTGCCACATCTCAAATTGATTTTGAGCCCTAAGCTTCCAAGTGGCAGAAACAGGGCCAGGACCTAGACTTTTTACTGCTGCTGCCCACCCGTTTTCTTTTTGCTCTTGGCTTTAGCTTGGTGAAAACTAATAATTCTTTGCTGCCAAGAAGCAGCCCATCTGGAGGCTAGAACAACCAGGCAGTTGCAATGGTGGTGAGTCACGTGGTAAAAAGGAGGTCATCTTCATTAAGCAGCAAAGCCACTCGACTGCAAAGCTTCACTCTGCAGTCATCTCTTGCTCCCTTTCCTCTATCCTGTGCACCCCACTTTCCAAGGGGCTCACTCAACAAACAGGGCGAGAAGGAGCCATTTCATGAACTTCTTCACACCCGAGTATGGGGGTGGAGGGGTGATTCTTCTCCACTCCAGAGTAATCGTAATCAACATTTATTAAATACTCCATGCCAGGCACTGCACTTGTTTAATGGTCACCTAGATCCTTGGAAAACAAACCGTTTTCCCCAGGGAACTTAGGAACCAGAGCCAGGAATTCAAATGACCGCAGGAGCTTCTTTCTCCCATCTCTGCAAGCCTTTGTTTGGCAGTGTCAATCTCATGATCTGTAGGCCAGCTTTAGCCACATGATAGGAAACATGGTTGCCAGTAGCTTTCCCAGATGCGCCAATGGAAGTGAAGGGTCTTTCCCTGCGCATACTTGAACCCCCACCCCGACCTACTTTTTAAAATCCCAATGGCAGGATTCTGATAAGCTTGGTTTGAATCATTGCCAACACTTTGGACCAGTTACTGTAGATGAGGTGGGAGTGGGTTTGGGGGTATTGATACCCTGATTGACAGCACCCACTAGAGCTGTATGTGGGCTGGGAATTTCCTCAAAATAAGAGAGTGGGGTCTGTTATCAGAAGAAAAGGGGGACATGGTGCTGGGTGGAACACAACCATGCATCAAGGTTATGTTATTGTGCCCCTATTAAACATGATGAAGAGCCCTAGTAGCACAATGGTTAAGCACTTGACTGCTAACCGAAAAGTAGGTGGTTCGAACTCACCAGCCACTCCGAGGGAAAAAGATATGGCAGTCTGCTTCTGTAAAGATTATAGCCTTGGAAACCGTATGGGGCGGCTCTCCTCGTCCTATAGGGTCACTATGAGTTGGAATCAACTTGACAGAAACAGGTTTGATTTTTTTGGTTTTAATTAAACATGATGAGGAGTCTGAAGCTGATGTAGTTTATGTAATTTGCCCAAAGTCATCAGACAATAGAATCAGAACTTGAACTCAGGTTAGCCAGACTCCATTAGCTGCATTTCGGGCTTCTGGGCTGTACTGATCATGCCAGCTGCATAAAATGTCTGTCTTATGGATATTGGGAGCCGGTTAGCTCAGTTTTGTTTGTTTGTTGCTGCTGTCGAGTTGGTTCTAACTCATAGTGACCCTATGTACAACAGAAGGAAACACTGCCTGGCCCTGCACCACCCTCACAATTGTTGCTATGTTTGAGCCCATTGTTTCAGCCACTGTGTCAATGCATCTCGTTGAGGGTCTTCTTCTTTTTTGCTGACCCTCTACTTTACCAAGCATGACGTCCTTCTCCAGGGACTGGTCCCCCCTGATAACATGTCCAAAGTACGTGAGATGAAGTCTCACCATCCTAGCTTCTAAGGAGCATTTTGGCTGTATTTCTTCCAAGACAGATCTGTTCGTTCTTTTGGCAGCCCGTGGTATATTCAGTATTCTTCGCCAACGCCACAATTCAAATGTATCAATTCTTCTTTGGTCTTCCTTAGCTCAGTCAGAGGAAAAGGCGCTTTTTCCTTTTGATGGGCTGATTGAATCAGCAACACCATTTGGCCTCATCAGTGAGCTCACAGGACCCGAGCCTTTCAGAGAAGAGCTGTTGGCTACCAAGTGAGCAGGTCGCAGAGCATGCATCACCCCTCATCCCATTCACTTCATTGCTAGGAAGGAACCACACAAAGCGCGCCTTTCCCTCGGGAGTCTGTGGGACCAGCTCTGTCTGGGAAGGGCCTCAGGCTTTCATTTCCCTTTCTAGGTCTTCTTACATCTTTCCTAACAAGACTGCCTTCTTTTTCATTTTCCCTGCAGCAATGGCCCCTGCTGGGCCAGGAGGCAGCGTTATCGTGGCCAATGTTATCACAGCTCACACTCCCTCTGGCCATTATTAAGTGGCAGCCTGTGTTCAGCTGCATGTTTCTTAGCAACCACCACGTGCCATCTCTTCTCATTTCATTTGCGTTTTCCTTCTCCAACCTAGGGGGCAAATATACTAAGAAATGAACCCCTGTCTTCTCAGATTTCTAAGCCACAGTAACCAGAAAATTGACAATGATTGCATTTTCAATCTCTTAAAATGATGGCCAATTTCAGGGATGGGGGAGGGGAGAGAAGAATCTTTTTCTTAGAGACTGGCAATGGTTTTGCAAAGCATATGAAGTTTATAATAGCATATGTAAACTCATCTTTAGGGAAATTGATTTAAACTGAGATTTTTCGGAAGATCAAACATGTCTACTGTGTCGTAACTCGCCGAAGTGCTAGACTTGCATTTCAGCCTCAATATTTCAAGGCATGAAGACGGCTTTGTTACAAGTTTCTATCAGTAACAGTCAGTTCCCCTAGCCGAGTTGTTTTCATCTGGTATGCACTCGGTATGGTTCTGTTTGGGAGGAAGTTTCCAGGACAGATGTTTAATTTCTTATAGCCAGCAGACTGCTTGTTCTTATTCCACATACATATGAATAAATAATTCCAAACCACCCCTCACCCCAAACAGTTGTTAGCGTCCTGGAACATGGAACAAAGACTAGAATTCTTTCTCTCACAAAGCTTGGAATCTTGGCTTTAATTTCTATTAATCTGGTTTTGTTTGGTGCTTTTATTTTGCATTTTAGTCCCGCTGTTTCATATTTATCTTTGGCTTTTGTATTCTTCTCCCTTCAGCTCTACATCCCCCTAATTTCGTCTCATTTTGTTTTCAGCTCTAGCCATTCAGGTTGTTGGTACCCATACATTTGGGAAGCCGTGAAATAGTTGCGCAGACTTTGTTCCCAGTGACAATCATACAAACAGTCGCTGAGCCCTTGAGTCGCGCCGCTGTAACATGCATCATGTTGCTTCTAAGCCACAGTGGTATTCTTCTGTCTAGACACAGTCTGCTCTCCAGAACAGATGACTGTAATTGAATATGTCAGTTTGCAGGGAAGACTTGCTTCTAATAAGCTTTTAATTCCAAGTAACAAAATTTAGCAAGATACGAAGTAGGTACATTGTTTAAAGGAAGGCTTTTGAAATGATGTTTGGGGCTTGGCTCTAATAAACTCTTGTGTAACCTTTTCCCTGGGTATAATCTGAAAGGACCAGAAAAGTCAAGTCCACCTCATTTGTTTGAATGGCCCCAATAGGCTTATCTGTAGACCAAATATTCCAACGCACTCAGTTTTAGTTCATTTGATAGGTTGGAGTTAACGCATTAGTCATGGAGACTGCCAAAATCAACCAATTGTTCCAACAACCGGAGATTTGAAATGTAACAGGGTCACTTATGTTAGGAGAGGGACATGAAAATTTCATAGACTTGTGAAGAAAATGAGTCTAGTTTTTCTACTGAGAATAATTTGTAATTATTTGAAGGAATCAAGAAGTCAGGGATAAAGTATCTTGCCCTCTGTATGTTTAAACCACAAGCAATTTGTCTGCTACCATTTAAAGCGTTTTAAAGATACTAACAAAGAAATCCCATAATAAGGTATTGTAACTCTCCAGAAAATTCCCTTTCTTTGCTCTTTGAGAAAAGTAGATTTAATTAGGTTGGTTGTTAGAAGGGGCTAAAGTCTACCTTCTGAAGTAAGCACTCAATGCCTTCAGGAGGTCAATGGAGCAAATAAGTGGAAAAGGGATTTTTTTTTAACATAGTATGTTTTCATGAAGACCCTTCTGTTCATCGTTTCCTTCCTAAACTCCCCTCACTCATAGTCTTAGTTATCTAGTACTGCTATAACCAAAATACCACAAATGGGTGGCTTTAACAAACAGAAATTTATTTTCCCACAGTTTAAGAGGCTACAAGTCTGAATTCAGGGTGTCAGCTCTAGGGGAAGGCTTTCTCTCTCTCGGCTCTGGGGGAAGGTCTTTGTCTCTTGTCAGCTTCTGTTTCTTGGTTCCTTGGAGATTTCATGTGGCATGGCATCTCTCTTCCCCCATCTCTGCTTGCTTAATCTGCTTTTATATCCGAAAAGAGATTGGCTTAAAACACACCCTACACTCATACTCCCTCATTAACATAACAAACAAAACCCATCCCCAAACGAAATTATAATCACTATATGGATTAGGATTTATAGCACATAATTTTGGGGGACACAATTCATTCTATAACACTCATCCTCCCACTTGCTGGCCATCACGTGGAATGCCATGTAAAATCATCCCTTTAGCGTTAATTTCTGATCCCTATTAAAACGCAGTTCTGGAAAGAGGGAGGTAATCTCATAATAGCTTTAACACTACACACGAAGTTTCAGACACTCATCTGATGTCAGGAATTAATAAGGAATACAGAAGGGAGGGAGAAAACAAGGAGAACATTTCCTAAGCTCCTTTGTTCCTACTGATGTTTCTTACCAAGACTTTTATGGAACCATAACATGCAGTTCCCCTACCCTCTTAAATACAGCTGGTTTTAGCTACTTATTTCTCCAGATGTGCCACTCAATTGTAACCCTGAGTATTATTTATTCCTAAGATAATTTTTCTAGAATCATGCAGCATCTACATTTCCTGAATTACATGTAGGGCATTATTAGTTTTCTTCTTAAATTCCATTTTTTCTTGAGACATGGTTTTACATGACTCATTTTACAAATTGCTTCTTTGGTAGAATGTCTCCCCACCCCCAAGAGTGGAACAAATCTTCTACTCAGTTTTATTTTATGGTGTTCCTACTGCAAGCTCAGCAGATTATGAAAGATTGGCTCCTTCCCACAGCGGGGAGCCTGGGAGCAACTACCTCTCTCCTCTAGGTTCTTAATAGCAGTAAAGAGTGAAGATCATTTTCAAAGATGGAAATCTTTTTTTTTAACCTAAGAAGAAAAGAATGTATTTTAAAAAGAAGAAGAAGAAGAGCGCATGGCCTTGTCTGACTTTGCTATCACTCACATTAATTCAGAGGTCAGCAGAGAGTCCAAGGCCATCATCTTAATCTGCTCTGCCTTTCCACACACAGATCCCTCGGGAGGAGGCCTCTCACCACCTTAACGCCCTCCCAGAATTCATCCTTAACTTGACTTTTAGTGTTGAAATTGGGAGTCCTAACTTATTGTTCTATCTTTTCTCTCCAAATTAAGTAACAGTGTCAGGAAATGCTTCTTCTTCTAATATTCTATCAGCCAAAATCCAAGATGTAAGAGCCCAAGGTTATTGCTTGGTCTTTTGAACTTTGGAGGCATTTAAGCAAACATGATATTGACAAAGCCCAGATACTCCTTTGCAGGAGCACAATGAACATTCTCCCTTTTTTTCTTTTTGCACAATTCCTCCAAGTTAAGCCTGGTCGCTAATATGCTTGTTTTCACACCTCCTATTTGATTTCTAATCATTTTACCCACTTCTCAGATATGGTGAGAAAGTATTTCTATGGATTGCTTTGAAGCTAGAATTTAAGATAAGTTACTTTTTAGTGACATTCTTAACCCCTTCTTTCAAAATGCCTGATTCTCTTAGAGGAAGCTCACAAAACAAAAGCCTACAAGCACCATCCTAGACTGATAAACAAGTCAGCAGTGAAGGAAATACTGCTAATCCACACCCTCCGATAAAAATAATAATAGCAAAAGTAAAAATAATGAGTGTAGCTATGGGCATTGTCTATGCTAAGAACTTTACATATATGAGTTTATTTAGTCTTTACAACAACCTGGTAAAGAAAATATTATTATTAAACCCATTTTACTGTTGGAAAAACTAAGGTTGAGTGAGGAAAGAAACTTGTCCGAGGTCATATACTAGTAAATGATGGAGTGGGGATTTGGTTCCAAAACTCAGTAATTAATCACTGCTTTCCCATTTTCATTTTTTTTTTTTTTTTTCCCATTTTCATTAAGCTCTGTAAGTTGTCTGGAGGCAAATAAAGATCGTACAAGATCAATTTACTTTGTACTGGTCATATGGTGCCTCTGGTTGAATGAGAAAAGTATGGAACTTGTAATCAGCAGCTTGGTTTGGGGGTCCTGGTTGGGCTTTCACTTCTTGAGTAACAGTTTCCTTACCTCTAAATTGCCAATCAATAATTCCTACCTCATATAGGTGTTGGAAACCCTGGTGGCGTAGTGGTTAAGTGCTACGGCTGCTAACCAAAAGGTCAGCAGTTCGAATCCACCAGGCGCTCCTTGGAAACCTTATGGGACAGTTCTACTCTGTCCTATAGGGTCACTATGAGTCGGAATCGGCTGGATGGCAACGGGTTTGGTTTTTGGGTTTTTTTTTTTAATCCATGTTGGGAGGATTCCATGTAAACATGGCACCAACTCCAAGTCCTGTGTGACGTCTGAAGGGCCACATAAATATAATATCTGTTGATGTACTGGATTGTCTCCATTTATCTCTCCCCTGTATGTCATATTGCTTCCCAGTTCTCAAAAAATAAGAAACAAACAAAAAAACCGTGGTAGTGGCGTCATTCTAGATTATCTTTAACTTTAATGCCAAAGGCGTGGAAGATTTATTTCTGAGTATGTCAGCATTTGCATAAACCTTTTCTAGACTAATATATCTTCTTGGGTTGCAGTTGAGAGCCCTCTCTGACAGATCAGTGCCCACACATGGGGTGTGAAAGTATTCAAAACAGATGCAGCAACACCCTCCTCTAAGTCCTGGCCTCTGGCTAATTCTTTCCTGAGTCCTAAAATCCTGTGGCTCTATACTCAGAAAAGAAAGTCTACATTTAGGGGGAGGGGAAGAGAGGGGTGCGTTGTCCTCCAAGCTAAACAATGTGCCATTCAACTTAGAATTGGTGTTCTGTTTCTCCATGGCCAGAATGCCCTTTGCCCCAGTTATTTTTTCCTAATCCTCTTCATTTTACATTCTCACGCTCCCACTGATCTATTTCCATAACCTTCTCCTTCTCCTTGTGACCACCACATTCCACCTAGCCCACTGGCACTTTACCCAGAGACTACTGAACCCCTCCAAACCCCACTTAGTGCCCTGATATTCTCAGAGACTATTTGATGGGGAAGTATAAAGCTGTAGCTTAATCATTGTCTTTCGTTCCCAAGTTTCCAATGCTAATTCCTTCTGAGGACAAATGGGAAATATTTCCCAACATGACGAGGCTCTACCCATTGCCGTCCAGTTGATTCCAACTCATAGCGACCCTACAGAATCGAGTAGAACTGCCCCATACGGTTCCCAAGGAGTGGCTCGTAGATTCGAACTGCCGACCGTTTGGTTAGCAGCTGTAGCTCTTAACCACTGCACTACCAGGCCTCCTGATGAGGCTCTATGACATGACAAGGCTCTATGACGTGGTTTTTCATTGAATTGGAGAGGAGGCTCTTAGGGATACACAGGGGCACATTTTAATACTCAGTGCCAGAATGTCTCGAAGTGAAGTGGAATCTTTGTTGTTGTTGTTGTTAGCTGCCCTGGAGTTGGCCCCTGACTCATGGCTACCCCTTGCACAACAGGACAAAAATGCTGCCCAGTCCTGCACAATTCCTGTGATCAGTTGCTGATCCTGCTGTTGGGCTCCATAGGGCTTTCATCCAGCATGGAAGGTGAGAATTCTATCACTGAACCACCAAGTCATTTACTCTCATGTCACAGCCACTACTCATACAGGAAGGCACTAATAAAGCTCCTGGTGACCGTATTTGGGGACAGGAATCCACGGTTTCCTACCACAGGAACAGGATGTCTAATTGGGAAATTCCACCTTCTCCAGCTGCACCCCCCTCCCCCATCTTATTTCTGCTCCCTGGATTTTCCCTGAACAATTTCTCCAACCAACTGATGCCTTTCTCAACACACAGCAGGTTTTCTAGTATTTGAGGAAGCAAACACACTGCTTTTCCTCCTGACAAAATATCACAGGAATCAAGAGAGAGGCTAGAATTAAAAGCAAAATAAGATGAAAAAACACTTGCATGTGGGACAAGAGTTTAGAAAATTCTCTGCATTTAGCTTGCTATACCATGCGGATGAATCCTAGTATCTTCCGTTAACCAATACATATGAAAAGAGTGGATGAAACAATGGAATTAGTTAAAATAAATTAGTGGGGGGAGGGAGGAAAACTAGACCTGAAATCAGGGTTGCCAGATAAAATGCAGGATGCCAAGTTCAATTTAAATTTCAGATGAACAACAAATAACATTTCAGTATCACTGGGTCCCAAATATTGCATTTGTCTCTTTGTTCCTGTCATGCTGTGTCTCTCTTCTCCCATTTTACTCCCCATTCCAGAGCGTTCTGTTTCTCCATCGCTCTCTCTGCATGATACATGATTGTTGTTAGTTGCCATTGAGTCAGCTCAGACTCATGGCAACCTCATGTACAACAGAACAAAACATTGCCTAGTCCTGCACCCTCTTCATGAGCCTATTGTGGCCACTGTGTATTTTGCGTGCCTTTAAACCTAGGGGCCTCATCTTCTAGCACTATACTGTTGTGACCCATAGGGTTTTCACTGGCTGATTTTTGGAAGTAGATCTCCAAGTCTTTCTTCCTAGTCTGGAAGCTCCTCTGAAACCTGTGCTCCATGGGTGACCCTGCTGGTATTTGAAATATCAGTGGCATAGCTTCCAGCATCACGGCGCCCGGGAAGCCACCATGGGAAGACAAACTGACAGACTGCTAGTGATGCATGGGGCGTACTTATCCTAAAAAGGTCTTCTTACTGTTAGGTGCCATCGAGTCGGTTCCGACTCATAGAGACCCCGCGTTCAACAGAACAAAACACTGCCCAGCCCTACTCCTTCCTCACAGTCCTTGCTATGTTTAGCCCATTGTTGCAGCCACTGTGTCAATCCGTCTTATTAATGTCCTTCTCCAGGGACTGGTCCTTCCTGATAACATGTCCAAAGTACGTGAGATGAAGTCTCACCATCCTCGCTTCAAGGAGCTTTCTGGCTGTACCTCTTCCAAGACAGAGTTGTTCGTTCTTCTGGCATTACATGGTATATTCAATATTCTCTACCAACACTATAATTCAAAGGCATCAATTCTTCTTCAGTCTTCCTTATTCATCATCCAGCTTTCACATGCATATGAGGCGATTGAAAATACCACGGCTTGGATCAGGAGCACCTTAGTCCTCAAGTTGACATCTTTGCTTTTTAATACTTTAAAGAGCTCCTTTCCAGTAGATTTTCCCAATGCAGTATGTCATTCGATTTCTTGACTGCTGCTTCCATGGGCATTGACTGTGAATCCAAGTAAAATGAAACCCTTGACAGCTTCAATATTTTCTCCATTTATCATGATGTTGCTTATTGGTCCAGTTGTAAGGATTTTTTTTCTTTAAGGTGTAACTGATACTGAAGGCTGTAGTCTTTGATCTTCATCAGTAAGTGCTTCAAGTCCTCTTCATCTTCAGCAAGGAAGGTTGTGTCATCTGCATATCACAGGTCGTTAATGAGTCTTCCTCCAATCCTGATGCCCCGGTCTTCTTCATACAGTCCAGCTTCCCTGATTATTTGCTTAGCATACAGAGTGAATAGGTATGGTGAAAGAATACAACCCTGACGCACACCTTTTCCAATTTTAAACCGTGCAGTATTCCCTTGTTCTGTTTGAATGACTGCCTCTTGGTCTATGTACAGGTTATGCATGAGCACAATTAAGTGTTCTGGAATTCTCATTCTTTGCAATGTTGTCCAAAATTTGTTGTGGTCCGCACACACGGTGGAATGCCTTTGCGTAGTGAATAAAACACAGGTAAACATCCTTCTGGTATTCTCTGCTTTCAGCCAGGATCCATCTGACATCAGCAAGGATATCTCTCATTTCACATCCTCTTTTTTTTTTTTTCTGAATCTGGCTTGAACTTCTGGAATTTCCCTGTTGATGTACAGCTGCAGCTGTTTTTGAATTATTCAGCATAATTTTACTTGCATGTGATATTAATGATATAGTTCGATAATTCTCACATTTGGTTGGATCACCTTTCTTTGAAATAGGCGTGTATTTGGGTCTCTTCCAGTTGTTTGGCCAGGTAGCTGTCTTCCAAATTTCTTGGCATAGATGAGTGAGTGCTTCCAGCACTTCATCTGTTTGTTGAAACATCTCAGTTGGTATTTTGTTGATTCCTGGGAGCCTTCAGAGCAGCTTGGACTTCTCACTTATACTAAAAAATTATTCATGATCTATCTAAAATTCAGATTTCACTGGGCATCTTGTATTTATATTTGCTAAATCTGGTGACCCTAGCTGAAATGCCCACAACCTGACTGGAGAAAGAAAGCCACATACAAACCGTCCTATGATACCAGAGCTGCCGTCATTCACATTTTGTGTCCAGGCCATACTCCTTCCTGGGCAGGGCCTCCCTTTGTTGACCAACTGGAGATGGTGTGACTTGTAAAATCTACCTGTGACCTTGACCTTGGTAAATGCAATAAGAGCTGCTGTGGGTGGTTCTGCTTTAGGGTTGCAACTTTAGCCTCCCAAATGATCCCTTTCTGGCTTTACTGTCATCAGGCTAACAACGGCTTTCCTGTTCTGTGAGTGCTCCTTTCTCTGGAAACCAGAGCCCTGACGCTGGGGGCGGGGGGGTGGCGGGGGTGGGGGAGATAACCCTGAGGCAAGTCATTACGCCAATGGCAAGGGCAAGCCCTGATATCTGCTTTTGCACTGAGGTCAGGCCGGAGGGCAGGTGCTGAGAGGGGCTCACCACAGCTCACTGAACTCAGCCCTTTGAGCTTGGCATCTCCCCAGAGGTGTGAGTCCCAAGGACAGACCCGGGGGTGCCCCACAGCACAGCTGGGACATGCCACTTCTACTCCCAATGGCTTCAATGTTGGTGTGGTCCAGATGAAGCTACCTGGCCCCTTTCCTCAGCTTTTCTCTTTGTCTTTGTCCTCCCTTGTCTCTTTCTAACCCCTCTTTGCCCTTAGCCCTCCCTCTCCAATTTATTTCTGTCTCTCTTTACCCTCCACCATTCTGTCTCTCTCAGCCATTTTCTACTTCCACTCTCTTGCTTCCTGTCCCATTTTTTGTCAGCCTTGTCCCCTCCTTTCCCTTCTGCAACATTCACCTTGCTCCTCTGCACTAATCCCCTTTCCCCCACCTCCTTCCTCCTCTTTTTCTGTTCCCTTCTTTTCTACATCCCCATCCCTCTCTCCCTCCCCTCTTCTGCCTTTGCCCCTCCTTTCTACCCCCTTCCACTTCCTTTTTCTCTCCCCCTCTTTCCTATCAGTCTCATGTGTGCCTCTCAGTGTCACACTGCAGAGGTGGCATTTCTGAGACTGAGGGGAACTTTCTGAGATGGTGGCCCTTCCCGGCCCTGCCATTGGCCACTGTGCCTTGTTCAGCGGGGCTTGGCCCAGATTTCCACACATGGCAAGCTTAATCGGACCGCTGGGTCCACCCAGAGGGCAGGAGATTTAAGGAGACAAAATATAGTCTCTCCTAGCACCCCCTTGAGCATGAAGAGTGTCAGTTAAGAGGGCCCTGATGTGGATGTTTGATGCAATTGCTTGGTTCTGTGGAAACCAGTTTTGCAAGAATTCTGAGAAAGTCTGTCAAATCACTCATCCTTGGAGCTTATTTTTGTTCCTAGGCATATTTTTGAAGGAATAAAAGTAGGATTTTCATAAGATCTCTCAAACTGCTTAATTGAGAAGGAAAAGTAATATTCCCAGACTCTTGCTTTCCTACAAGGTGAGGGAGGGATGCAGAGACTATTTTGAACAATGTGTACATATACTTATGTGAGAATATACATATGTATATGTATACACAGTATACATACATAGATGCACTTTCCCCAAATATATTTTATACAAGTGTGTTTATGTACATATGTATACACTGTATCTGAATGTGAATCTATATTGTGCACACATATACATACAAACACTCTAAAACCTGAGACCTTATTTAAATACTTGATTACACAAAGACACTATTTTGGATGTTATCATGAACCATTGTTAGAGATGAAAAACTGCAGTGCTTTGAGTTTCTCACTTTATTTAAAGATAATACTATGCCACTTCTTGATTTCCGCTTAAATTAGGTTTAAGCACCTCCTAAAAAAGAAATCTTAAATAGCTCTCACAAATAAGATAAAAAGGAAATGAGCTCTAGCTCAAAGTATCTTGCACTATCCAGGAAAGGAAAGCAGGCCTGGGGAATTCACGAAAACCCGGAATCCGGAAATCTAGAGCGTTTGTAGTGAGTGAACTAAATCCACATTTCAACGCCTCTCTCCTGCTTCTCCGCCACACTTCCGGGGTCTGAAGGCAGCCTGGTGACCTTGAGAACCACACCCTGCTTTTGACGTCATCAAACCCCGACGCGTGGGAACAGCTGTACGTTTGGTTCTCTGTGGCAAGGAGGGGGAGGAGCTCAGACTGGAACAAAAAAAGAAGCAGGAACCTCAGGGGCAGAGTGCTTCTCTGCAGTTTACAAACAAAAGCTGAATAATAGAGCCGCTGTGAAGGGTTGCTTTAAAAACAACCCTTCCCACCCACCACTAAAAAGCCCTCTGATTTGAAATTCAGTGTGAAACTAGTAATTATAATAAAGAAAACAATTTTGGATTAAAGCTATCATAGCTAACTCTTTGACTACTGATCTTAATTGATTTATAGTATTTACTCCATGGTAGAGGTTTAGAGGTTAGAAAGATAGTCAAAGGATCAAACTCTGACAATGTACCTTAAAAAACACAAATGAGAATAATTATATGCCAGAATTTTTTGTCTTTAAGGACAGACCATTTTAAAGTTTGAACAATAAGAAATTTAAACAGAACTTCACCTTGGCACTCACATATACATCAAATTCAACATGTAAAAGGTGAGGGAAAATCTTGGGAACAGTGGTGATGTTTGCACAACATGTTCACTGTAATTAATGTCACTGAATTGTACACATAAAAAATGTTACAATGTCACTAAATTGTACATACAAAAATGTCAAAATGGCAAATATTTTGTTACATGTGTGTATGTGTGTGTAAGTGTGTAAATATACATATATATGGGGCCCTGGTGACACAGTGGTTAAGCGTTTGGCTGCTAACCAAAAGGTTGGCAGTTCGAATCCACCAGCCGCTCCTTGGAAGCCCTGTGGGGCAGTTCTACTCCGTCCTAGAGGGTCACTATGAGTCGGAATTGACGGGTTTGGTTTTTTGGTTTATGGCTCAGCCAACTTGACACATACACTAATCATCACACCAGGGGGCTCTTTACCACTCACCACCAGGACTCATATATATATATATATATATATATATATATATATATATATATATATATATATATACATGTCACAATAAAAAAAAAAATCCCCTAACCTCATTCATAGAGAACAGGTAATAGGTTTTATTTTAGTATAGGTGTTACGGGTTGCTTTGTGTCCCCTCAAAAGATGTGCTGAAGTCCTGATCCCTAGCACCTGTGAGCTTGACATTGTTTGACAACAGGGTATTTGCAGATACAATTAGTTGAGTTAACATGAGGTCATGCTAGAGTAGGGTGGGTCCTAACTCCATCTGAGTGGTGTCCTTATAAAAGAGAAGAGACACAGAGAGATACAGAGGGAAGACAGTGATGTGAAGACAGAGTAGAGATTGGAGTGATGCACTTACAAGCCAAGGAGCGTCAAGGATCGCAGGCTGCCACCAGAAGCTAGAAGAGAGGCATGGACCAGATTCTCCCTCAGAGCCTCCAGAAGGAGACAATACAGCCGACACCCTGATCTCGGACTCCTAGCCTCCAGAACTCTGAGTCAATAAATTCTGTTGCTTTAAGGCAACCAATCAGTGGTACTTTGTTAAGCAGCCCCAGGAAACTAATGCAATAGGAAAAAAATACATAAATACAAACAACAAGAAAAATAAAGGCAGAGAGAAGGTATGTTTTAATTGGAGGCCACTACCTTGTGTGTGTAGTGTGTTTTAAAATCCCTGTTGTATCGGATGCAATTTAAATGGGAAATGGAGGAGTGAGATACCAAATGGAAGTGGCCTCTATGTGCAGTTGACCCTGGAGTTTGCTGTGTTGCATTTTGAATAAACAGGCAGAAACTGACAAGCCACCACTGTGAGAAAGATGCAGCCCCTGCCACCGCTGAGCTCAGAAGAGCGAAGAATCTGGAAATCACAGCCCTTATTGCTAATTGAGGTATATTTGACACCAGGTGAAATGCATAGACCCCAAATGTATAATTGAATGAGTTTTAATAAAGGTATACACACATGTAACCATCACCCAGCCATACAGAACATTGCTATTATCCCAGAAAAGTTCCTTCATGTTCCTTCCCAGGAGCAACAACTTTTCTCACTTCCACCACCATATAAATGGAATCATACCTCTTGTACTATTTGTGCATGGTCTCTTTTGCCCAGCACAGTGTTTAATTCTTCCTTTGTTGTTGTCTGCACCAATTTATGGTTCCTTTTTATGGCTGAATAGTACTTCTTTGTATGAACTTAAGACAATTTGTTTATCCATTCACCATCTGATGGACGTTTGAGTTGTATCCAATTTTGGTACACGAGTAAAGCTGCTCTAAACATTTGTGTACGAGTCTTGGCAAGGACATAATGTTTTTATCTCCCATAAGTAAATAGCTAGAAGCAGAATTGTTAGGTCACAGAATGGGTATATATTTACATATATATGTGTATATATATATATATATATATATATTATAGGCTCGCTATGAATCGGAATCGCCTCGACAGCAACAGGTTTGGGTTTTTTGGTTTTACAATTACTAGTAACTGCCAAACAGTTTTCCAGTGTGCTTGTACAGGTCTACATTCTCAGCAGCAGTGTACGAGTCTTCATTCCTCTGGTTGCTTTACATTCTAACATTTGGTGATGTCAGTCTTTTCAGTTTTTACCATTCCAGTGGGCATGAAATGGTGTCTTATTGTGGCTTCAATTTGCATTTCCCTGATGAAAAATTGGTGTTGAGAAAATTTTTCTATGCTTATTAGTAATTCATATACCTTCCATTGTGAAGTTTCTGTTCAAATGTTTTGCCCATTTTTATTGGGTTGATTGTCTATTATTGAATTGCTCTTTATATAGTCTGGATACAAATCCTGTGTCAGATATATACATTGGTAATATTTTGTCCAGTCTATATATTTTTTTTTATATATTGCCTGGGTGTCACAAATGGCTAAGTGCTTGACAATTAGCCAAAAGGTTGATAGTTCAAACCCACCCAGAGGCACCCAGGAAGACAGGCCTGGCGATCTGCTTCAGAAAGGTCGTAGCCTTGAAAACCCTATGGAGCAGTTCTACTATGCACACATGGGGTCACCATGAGTTGGAATTGACTCAGTGGCAACTAACAACAACAACATATCTTGGCTTTTAATTTTCTTAACAGTGTCTTTTGATGGGCAGAACTTTTGAATTTAGATGAAACACTGTTTTTTCCTTTACTTTTACTACTTTTTATGTTTTCTCTAAGAAATGTTTTCCTACCTTAGGGCTGTGACATGTTGGCCTCTGATTTTTTTCTAGAAGTTTTTAGTTTTAGCTTTTAAGTTTAGGTCTATGATCTATCTCAAATTAATGTCTGTGTATAGTATGCAGGATAGATCGAGGTTCTTTTTTTTTTTTTCCATGTGATTATCCGGTTTTTCCAATGCCTTTTATTGAAAAGGCTGTCCTTCTCCTCATTTAATTCCCTTGGCGCCTTTGTTGAAAATCAATTGCCCATGCATATATGAATATATTTCTGGACTGTCTATTCTAGTTCATTGGATTCAGTCTGTCATTATGCAAATAATGTACTGTGTTGACTACTGTAGCTTTTAAGGAATAGTTATTAAATAAAGTAGGGTGGATTCTCCAGCCTTTTATTCTTTTTAAGATTGTTTTGACCAATCCAGTTCCTCTGCATTTCCATATAAATGTTGGAATCAATTTGTCAATTTTTAATTGTAATTGTATTGAATCTATAGATCAGTTAGGGGAGAAATGACCTCTTAACAATATTGAGTCTTACAATCAATAATCATGGTATATCTTTCCATTTATTTCTATCATTTTAAATTTCTGTCAGCAATAGTTTTCAATCTAGATGTTTCACACATCTATAGTTAATTTAATTCCCAAGTATTTTATGCTGCAATTATATAGAAATACAATTGAGTTTTATATTAATCGTGCATTCTGTGACATGGCTAAATATAATTATTTGAGCAGTTATTTTGTATATTCCTCAGAATTTTTCACATAAACGAGCATGTAATTTTTGAAATTTGACTATGCAAAGGGATTCAACTGTGTGAATCATAACAAATTATGGATAATATTGCAAAGAATGGGAATTCCAGAAGACTTCATTGCACTCATGCATAACCTGTACATAGACTAAGAGGTAGTCGTTCATACAGAAAAAGGGAATACTGTGTGGTTTAAAATAAGGAAAGGTGTGTGTAAGTGTTGTATCCTCTCACCATATTTATTCAATCTCTATACTGAGCAAATAATCTGAGAAGCTGGACTATATGAAGAAGAACAGGGCATCAGGATTGGAGGAAGACTCATTAACAACCTGTGATATGCAGATGACACAACCTTGCTTGCTGAAAGTGAAGAGGACTTGAAGCACTTACTGAAGAAGATCAAAGACTACATGCAGCCTTCAGTATGGATTACACCTCAACATAAAGAAAAGGAAAATCCTCACAACTGGACTAAGAAGCAACACCATGATAAACAGAGAAAATACGGAAGCTGTCAAGAACTTCGTTTTACTTAGATCCACAATCAACGCCCATGGAAGCAGCAGTCAAGAGATCAAACTACGTATTGCACTGGGAAAATCTACTGGAAAGGACCTCTTTAAAGTGTTAAAAAGCAAAGATGTCACCTTGAGAACTATGGTGCTTCTGACCCAAGCCATGGTATTTTCAATTGCCTCACATACGCATGTGAAAGCTGGATGATGAATAAGGAAGACTGAAGAATTGGTGCCTTTAAACTGTGGTGTTGGCGAAGAATATTGAATATACCATGGACTGCCAGAAGAACAAACAAATCTGTTTTGGAAGAGGTACAGCCAGAATGTTCCTCAGAAGCAAAGATGACGAGACTTTGTCTCACATACTTTGGACATGTTATCAGAATGGACCAGTCCCTGGAGAAGGGCGTCATGCTTGGTAAAGTACAAGGTCAGTGAAAAAGAGGAAGATCCTCAACGAGATGAATTGACACAGTGGCTGCAACAATGGGCTCAAACAGCGACGATTGTGAGGATGGCACAGGACCAGGCAGTTTTAAGTTCTGTTGTACATAGGGTCGCTAACAACACCTAACAACAACAGTTTTTGAAAAGGACAGGTTTACTTCTTCCTTTTAAATCTTTATATCTTTTATTTATTTTTCTTGCTGTATTGCACTGGCTGTGGCATCCAATACAATGATGAATAGCAGTAGTTAGAGCAGATATTCTTGCCTTGTTCTTCATTTTGGGGGAAAATGTTCGATATTTTACAATAAAGTATAATATACACCATAGGTTTTACATAAAAAAAATTTTTTTTTATAGACGCCCTTTTTTTTTTTTTATTAGGCTGAGAATGTTCCGTTCAATTCCTAGTTTACAGATGGTTTTTATGTCATAAATGGATGTTGGATTTTATAAAAATTCTTTTTCTCCGCTTATTGAAATGATTGTATAGTTTGTCTTCTTTTTGTTGTTAATGTAGTCAATTACATTGACTGACTGTGAATGTTAAGCTAACCTTATATTCCTGGTCATGATGTGTTATGCTTTTTACATGTTGCTGGACTCATTTGCTAACATGTAGTTAGAGACTTTTATGTTGATATTCCTAAGGGATATTGGTCTGTGACTTTCATTTCTTATATTTGCTTTTTTAGATTTTATTAGGATTATGCTGGCTTCATAAAATAAATTGGCAAAACATTCCTTCCTTCTATATTTTCTGAGTTTGTGTAAAACTAGCATTATTTCTTCCTTCTTTAACTGTATGATAGAATTCACTCGTGAAACCCTATGGGCATAGTGTTTTCATTTCAAGTTAAATTTCTTTAATAGTTATAAAAAAATTTTTTTATAGGGCTAATAAAATTTTCTATTTTATCTTTGTCAGTTTTGGTAACTTGTGCTTTTCTACAAATTTTTCCATTCCAGCTAAGTTGTTGAAATTTTGGCATAAAATTGTTTATAATATTACCTTATTATTTATTTGATGATTATAGGATCTGTGATAATTACCCCTCTTTCATTCCTAATATAGATAATCTGTGTTTTCTCTCTTTTTCCTTGATCAGTGTTCCCAAGAGTTTTATTAATCCATGAATTTTATTAATCCATTCAAAGAACCAACTTGTGGCTTTGTTTAATATCTGTATTATTTATCTTTTTTCTGTTTCATTGTTTACTGCTCTTATCTTTATTTTTCCTTCCTTCTATTGCTTTGGAAACATTGATGGTGTAGTGGTTAAGTGCTACGGCTGCTAACCAAAAGGTTGGCAGTTCGAATCCACCAGGCGCTCCTTGGAAACTCTATGGGGCAGTTCTACTCTGTCCTATAGGGTCGCTATGAGTTGCAGTCAACTCGACAGCACTGGGTAGGTAGGTAGGTCTATTGCTTTGGAGCCCTGGGGGCCTAGTGGTTCAGAGCTGGGCTGCTAACCAAAAGGTCAGCAGTTGGGATCCTAGGAAACTCTATGGGGCAGTTCGACTCTGTCCTATAGGGTCACTATGAGTCAGAATCAACTCAAAGGCAACAGGTTTGGTTTTGGAAGGAGACTCGACAGCAATTTTTTTTTTAAGGTGTAAAGCTAAGGAGCCCTGGTGGTACAACGGCTAAGCACTTGGCTGCTAACTGAAAGGTTGGTGGTTTGAACCCACCCATTGGCTCCATGGGAGAAAGACTTGGTGATCTTCTCTCATAAACATTACAGCCTAGAAAACCTATGGGGCAATTCGACTCTGTCACACGGGGTCACTATGAGTCTAATCTGACTTGACAGGACCTAACAACAACAACAAAAAAAAAAATACAACAACGAGGTGTAAATTTAGATAACTCTTATAGATTTTTAAATTTTCTTATTTTGTAAGCATTTAAATCTATAAATGTCCCTGTAAGCAATACTTTAACTGCATCCTGCAAGCTGTGATATGCTCTGCTTTCTTATTCATTCATTTCAATTTGTTTTCTAGTAACCCTTGTGATTCCTTCTTTTACTCAGGGACTATACTAATTAAAAAAAAAATACTATTTAGAATGTGTTATTTACTTTCCAAATATTCGAGGGTCTTCTAAATACTTGATCTATTTATTAATTGTATTATCGCTTGCTAAAAAGGGGGTACAAAAATGTCCAACTATGGTCATGGCTTGGACTTTTTCTCCTTAATCCTGTCCCTTTGTCTTCATTTCCTCTGAAGCTCTGGTATTAGGTACATACACATTTTTTTGCTGTTATGTCTTCCTGATGATTTATCCTTTTATCATTATGAAATGCTCCTCTTTGTCTCTGGTGATGTTTGTTGACTTGAAGTCTGCCTTGCCTGATATTAGCACAGCCCTGCCAGCTTTCTCATACCGAGCATTTGCATGGTGTATCTTTTTCCATTGTCTTACATTTAACCTCTTTGTGTCCTTATACTTAAAGTGCGCCTCTTGTAGACAGCATATAATTGGGTTTGGTTTTGTTTTGTTTTTATCCAGCCTGACACTCTTGGCCTTTTAATCATTAACACTCAGTCCCTTTGTATTTATTGGAATTATGGATTTGATTAGAATTAGGTCTACTACTTAGCTATTTGTTTTGTGGTTGTCCTATCTGCTTTTGATTCTTTCTTACTCCTTTACTGCCTTCTCTGCGTACTAATTGAATAATTAAATTCTTTTTATCTCAACTATTTGCAGGATTTAATTTCAATATTTTTGTGCACCTGTGCACTTGAGACACTATATAAATTAAAATGATGTTAATCATATATAGATAATATCAATGTCAATAATAAAAGGGCAGAATAGTAATAAACCAGCTGCTGTCAAGTTGAGTCTAGCCAGATTCAAATTATCAAGAGTCCAGTAAGATGTGATTTTTCTCTCTCTCGAGTATCTGATCTAAAAGGTTGGTTGATGGGAAACTTTTCCAGTCTCCTTGATCCAGGCATCACATGCTTTGATGTGAAGTTTTTTTTCCTTGTAAAAACAAAAGACTAGCTTTGAGATTAGATCTCAATTTTTATTCTTATAAACCTACCCACCCCCCCCAAAAAAACCCCACTGCCATTGAGTTGATTTTGACTCAAAACAACCTTATAGGACAGAGTACAACTGCCCCATAGTGTTTCCAAGGTTGTAATCTTTACAGAAGCAGACTGTCACATCTTTCTTCGTGGAGCAGCTGGTAGATTCGAACCACCAACCTTTGGGTTAGCAGCCAAGTGCTTTAACCACTGTGCTACCAGGACTCCTATAAACCTATATATTCTTATATTCTCCCTACCATATTTTCGCAGAGCATATAATTTAAATATTCAAAAATTAGGTGTCAGTATTTGTATTCAAATTTACACTACCCTCTGGGGTCGCTATGAGGCGAATCAACTAGATGGCAATGGGTTTTGTTTTGTTTTTTCTCAACCTTCATAACAAATATATACTAGGCTAATTGGTTTACACTTTGTTAAATGTAAAATGTAAGAATCCTCTTTCTTTCAAGCTTTGGAAAACATTTGGAGTCTCTAAAGTGCCATTTCTGGAAATAAAAGAAGTCCTGCCGTAAAAACTATTTTGATTATTTGTAAGAGTTATTGTCCAAGTTCTCAACATTTAGAGAGAGCTGTGTTTTGAAGTTAAGAGCCTGAAGTGAACAGTTGAGTGACTTAGAAAGCAGTCTATTATTTTATTTAATAATCACAGCTATATTTTTTGAAAGCTCAGTTGGGATAGCATCTGGATGAGACTTCATAATCATCGCTCCAGTTGCCAAAGTATAAAGCGGAAAACTTAATTTTTAAGTGAAAATTATTTTTTATTCTTTTCAGGAAGACGTAGAATGGCGTATATTTGAATAGACACAATGATTGCTTTACTTTTTTTTTCAGTTTTTTTTTTCCCCCTTTATATTCCTGACTTGAGGAAGGATTAGCATTCGGTAGCTATGGTTTAAGAATGCATGGTTGATGGCCCCGGGCAGCCATGGTTTGGGAATTTAATTTGGTCAGCCTAGGGTTTCTCAGGACAAAGGAGGAGGAAGGTGATAGCATGCCTAACGCTCGTCGCTGTTGGAAACGTGACCCTCTGCTTTTTGAATGGTCCCCAGTTGTCTGCAGGAGTGAGCCCCTATGACACAAGAGAGCAGTCAGGGAGGGGACAGTGAGTGAACATGGATGACAGAAGTGTCTGTGCCACCCATTCATTAGGGACTCACAAAGGGGGCATAGAAATCCTGGGCTTTTGTGGGACCTGAGACCTTCATATCAAATATCTGTCGGGTAATTTAATTACGCGGGCATGGTAGGAATGACACAGTGGTTACATTAATAAACTGAAGCATTAAAGAATAATAGGCCAGTTATTGCTGAATTATGGGAAACATGGTGCCTAGTCAGTCCTCGTGATATTAGAAGGAAGAAGGAAGGGCTTCCTATTTTGTGCTGGAAATGTGTAAAGAAGCAGTTTCTTGCCTTTCCAGACCTGTAGAAAACCTGGTACCGGCGAAGGCCCAAAGGCCATGCCCACTAGCATAAATTTCACTTTGTTTAAGATGCTTAAAATATCACAAGCTAAGTCTGTTTTGATGGCGCTAAATAAAATTGACTGAAGCCAGACATACTAATGAGCATAGGCCTCCGAACAGCCTTCCCGACAGATCTCGGACCTGATCCTTCCCATACTTTTGTCCGGTGCCTCCTGTTAATAGAATTCATTTTATACCATCATTGGCTAACAGGTTGGTAGCATAAAAGAAGTTACTTATTATTTAATAGAAGCTAAATCAATTTTTCCTCTCCACCCCATCCCTTCTGGCTGGGTGGAAGAAAATACCTTTTTGCCCTCCCGCAGGGGCAGGGGGAATAGGAACACCCATTTTATTTTGTATCATTTTTCACGAAGCATTTGTGTAACTGTGCCAACGCTGCTCCAAGAACTGTGATGTGGAAGGGGGAGAAGGAGAGGAATAAGATACAGTCCTTGCTTTCAGATCTCAATAGAGGAATTTATAGCTTTTTTTTTTAGCAGCCAGCCAGCTTCTCCCAGTAAACACATTAAAAGTTTTCTGCATAAACTCTCATAGTCATCGTCTTGGGGCCTGGCATGTCTTCCTGGATTTAAAAAAAAAAAAAGTTGATGATTTTCAAAGATCCATTCCAGCTCTACAATTATTTGGGCCTCTGAATTCTGGGGGAAAAAAATCATTTCTAGGAGAAACTAAACATTTCATGCGCACATACAGCAATCCCAGTGTACAGAGAATGATCCAAAGCGTTGCTCTGCAATAACACAAATGGTGTTTTGTGCTTTGGGGTTTTAGGAAACTCTTTTGGAATTCAAGTTTGAGCAAGTCAAATACCAGAATTTGAGGGAGCAGACAGCTTATATTCTTCAACCGAACTAGAGTTGTATGGTTTCAGGGAAAAAATAAAAAGAATTAAAGTATACCTGGGAACGTATTAGCAAGCACTGCATTTCCCAGGGGAGGTGAACACTGTTTCCGTTCCTAAAAGTTACATGGCAGTGATTCTTTAGGCCAGTAGTTCTCCAACTTGAGTGTGCATCAGAATCACCTAGAAGGCTTGTTAAAATACAGACTTCTGGTACCCAGCCTCAGAGTTCTGATTCAGTAGAACTGGGACAGAAGCCTGAGAATTTACATTCCTGACGAGTTCCCAGGTGATGCTGATGGCTACTGGGACTGGGGCTACACTTTGAAAAACACTCCTTTAGGCATTAGAATGACGATTCTCTCCGATCTGGAAGGACTATTGCAGAGTTCCCTCTGATTTAGCAGAATTAAGATGGATTTTCATCTGATTTTACCTCTACGTGCCTGTGGTGAACTACCCAAGACAAACCAAACCCAGCGCCACCGAGTCAATTCCAACTCATAGCGACCCTATAGGACAGAGTAGAACTGCCCCATAGTTTCCAAGGAGCACCTGGCGGATTCGAACTGCCGACCCTTTGGTTAGCAGCTGTAGCACTTAACCACTACGCCACCAGGGTTTCCTGTGGTGAACTAGTTCTTCATAATTCAAAGAGCAGTGTTAAAGAATAATAACAATGAGCGCTCACTTCGGCAGCACATATACCACAATTGGAGCGATACAGAGGATTAGCATGGCCTTAGCAAGAATGACACGCAAGTTTGTGAACTGCTCCATGTTTTGCGTGGTTCCTGAAGGTAGCACCCATTGTTGGATTATACCAGGCAAACAATATGAGTCAAGTCACCATATGACATCTAATACCGAGACTGATTTTTCACTACTACTCCTATTAAGGTAGAATTCTTGCCTTTCAGACAGGAGGCCCACGTTCGAGTCCCAGCCAGTGCACCACAAGTGCAGCCACCACCTGTGTGTCACTGGAGGCTTCTGTGTTGCTGTGATCTGAACAGATTTCAGTGGAGCTTCCAGACTAAGGTGGACAAGGAATAAAGGCCTGGCAACCTACTTTAGAAAATCAGCCAATGGAAACCCACGTTCAGTCTGAAAGAGGTCATGGTGCCAGTGCCGGGCCAGGCAGAGTTTTGATCCATTGTGCATGGGGTCACCATGAGTTGGGGGCCGACTTGCCAGTAGCCAACAATAACAACTAATAATAATAAAGATGATGATGACATAGGAACAGTACGCACTTCGTAGTGCCACATAACATAGATGTTACAGAAATGGAGATTGATCGCAGACTTAGTTCTTTGCTTCAGCCCTTCCGAGCATTCCATCGAGGTCAAGAATGTAGACTTGTAACATTTGTTAACTGTATCCTTCCCAGTCCCATTTTGGCATGTGCTTCAGGCAAAGGAGTGGAATCCAACCTTTGCCCACTGGTTTCTGTGCAGCCACAAGATTCAGAAAGAGTTTTGTCAGCAGTTTATGGCTCCCTGGCCCGCTCTAACCACAGGCCGGCCACCAAAAATGTGGGTCAGCGAGTTGCCAGCATGCCCACGTTCAGTGGTTGTAGGAACCAGAACACTCAAGTTCTACACATGTGATGCCACCACAGTCTAAAGATGGGAAATGAGGGCAAAGGCAAGCCCTGCTGTTCTTGGACTTGGTTCTTTTATGCCTTCCATTTCTAGAGCCAGATACCTCTTACATAATTTTATTTTTCTCTCATAAATTCTGCCAGAGGGTGGTTTCATTCAGGCTTGGTTTTTAGTCAGATGGATCTTCATTTTTCTCTTCTTTTTCACAGAAAAAGATGCACACAACTAAATTTTATATTCCAGACTAAATACCTAAAGCCCCCAACGTTCAATCTTAACCTGACTCATAAAACCTATAGTGCTAGAAATGCCGTCTTTTCTGGTTTGATTTTGTCGCAAAGTAAAAGTAAATAATTTAGTTTAAATGTTTGTTGTTTTTTCTTCCTGGGGAATTAGATTATTAGCTTCTTAAAATAATAAAAGCAATTTCTATTAATTGCATTAGATGGGGCATGCCAAAATTATCAATTTGTAAAGAACAACAAATGCTGCTCAGTTGAGATCCAGATAGTATCCGCTTGCTGTTTCTGGTCTAAATATCTAGTGAGAAGACAGGCTAAGATAAGATAAGGCTAAAGGAAAAGCCTTAGAACATATAATTTATCATATGCCTTGCTTACATAACTGTATCCAGAGGCTTAAAATCACATAGCGGATTTTTTTAAACTTCTATCTTGCTTCATTAAGAATTAAGGAGGCGAAGTTCTAGAAATATGATAGAGCATATTAAGAGGACTTGTGAGACAGTGCAGGAAAGAAAAAATATTTGGCTACCCTCCAAAGTTTATTGGCTTTATTATTTCTTTTGTGCAATATGCTCTTCTTTTTTGAAGAACATTGGCCCGTAGCGTGACATGTGGTTATGTTCGTTAATGTACAAAGATAAAAAAAAAATTTCACTATTATTTTAATGAGGGATATTTACCATGGCCAGTAGATCTTCAAATCAATTTTAAGAAATGATTTTATACAGCTTTTTCCATCTTAAGGAAAATATATTTATGATTTTTGCCTCAGATCTTAGAGAACACTATTGTATTCTCTTTGCTTTCCTTCAAAACCAGATCTCTCTTAAGTGGAGTGTTTTCTGGGAAAGCCATTGTGGAAATAGAGAGAGATGCAATCTGGGCCTCTGAGTACAAGCATTTGACTGGGGCTTGATTGCATTCATTTCGCTTCATTGGGGCCCTGAGTGGACACGTTGGATTTCTATACAGGGGTTTGCTGCCACCATCAGTGTCCCAGTGATGTCATCTCTGGGAGGAAAAAGAGGGCTGTGTTTTCTGTATTAAGAACATGTTAAGGAAATAAAAGGTATACAGATTGGGGAGGAAGAAATAAAACCGTCCTAGTTTGCAGATGGTAAAATTGCGTGTGCAGAAAAATCCCCCCAAATCAACAACCACAAAAAACCTCCTGAAACTAATAAGCTGTTATGACAACAAGGTAGCAGGATACAAAGTTAATATACAAAAGTCAATTGTTTTCCTAGATGCCAGCAGTGAACAATTGAAATTTTAGCACAGCACCGTTTACATTAGCACACACACCCCCACAAAGAAGAAATATTTAGGTATAAATCTAACAAAATAAATATAAGATCTATATGAAGAAAACTACAGAACTCTGATGAAAGAAATCAAAGAAGATCTAAATAAATGGGGACATATTTCATGTTCATGGATAGGATACAACTATTATTAAGATGTCAATTCTTCCGAAGTTGATCTATAGATTCAACGCAATCCTCCCCCCAAAATCTCAGCAAGTTATTTTATGGATATTGACAAGCTGATTCTAAAGTTTATATGGAAAGACAAAAGATCCAGAACAGAGTTGGAGGACTAACATTCACCCAACTTCAAGACTTTCTATAAAACTATAGTAATCAAGACAGTGTGATATTGGCGGAGGAACAAATAAATAGATTGGTGGAACAGACTAGAGAGCCCAGAAAGAAGATGTTACTGACCCAATTGCTTCTGCACTACTACAGTTTTTGAGCTCATGGCTATGGGCTGGTAATAACCAGGATGCTATAAATGGAACAACCCCCTTTGAAAATTAATCCCTCACTGGTTTCATCTGCTATTTGGATGAAAGCTTGCAGAAAAGCATGCAAATTGAACCTGCACAGCAATTTTTTAAAATATTAGCCCTCTTACTTTAGGAACTAAAACACTGCAGGAATATAGTTCAGAAATCAATCCCCAAACACTTAAACCCTTTTCTCCACAGATGACCACATTTTGTGAGTAAAAGAGCATTAGAATCCTATGATTAAACCCCGAAATCAACCAAGGTGGCTAAGCAAAACAGTAAAACCACAAAGTGGACCTGATGGCAAAAAGGAAAAGTTCATCCATTTATTTGATTTGCTTTTCTATTTTCCTGCAAAGAAATAAGCACTAATGAATCTATTTGAAAGTCCCACCTCCAATGACACCCCACTCATGAAGCCTTTCAGGTTTTTCCCAGCTGGAAATGATCTTGCCCTTGTCTTCTGAACTAGCATAGCATCCAGGCCTCTTTTATTGAATTATTAAATTTGACTACATATTCTCATCATTCCTGTGCATGCCTCATCTCTTTTCCTAGACTCCTTCGACATGAGAATCATACTTTGGACATCACTGTATTCTCCGAAAAGCCCAGCATCTTACTCTGTCAGCAGTCAAAAAATGAATGCTGAATAAGCATAGGTACGGGATCCGAAAAACCAAACCCAGTGCCATCGAGTCCATTCCGACTCATAGCCACCCTGCAGGACAGCGTAGAACTGCCCCACAGAGTTTCCAAGGAGCACCTGGCAGATTCGAACTGCTGACCACTTGGTTAGCAGCCATAGCACTTAACCACTATGCCACCAGGGTACAGGATAAAAATATAATTTACAGAACCCAGTGCTAAATGAAAATGTGGGGCCCCTCATTTAAAAATTAAGAATTTCAAGATGACGACCAACCAACCAACCAACCAAGCAGTTGCCATAGGGTCAATTCCGATTCGTGGCAACCTCATGAACTGTGTTCCACAGGGTTTTTAACAGCTAATTTTGGGGGAGTAGACTTCCAAGGCTTTCTTCAGGGCACCTCCAGGTGGACTCAAGCCTCCAGCCTTTCAGTTAGCAGCCAAGCACATTAAACATTTGCATCACCCAGGGACTCCAAGATGGTGCCAGCAGAGCCTTAAAGCAAGCTCAGGGACCTTCAAAGTACAAGGCCCTGTGCAAGAACACAGGTTGCACGCTCATGAAGCCAGTGCTGCATATGTATAAATCAATGAATGAATCCATCAGTCCTACTCACATAACCAGCCAAAGCCATGGTTTTTAGTTGTCTAATCACAGTTTAATTTTAAGGAGCCCTGGTGGTGCAATGGGTAAAGCACTTGGCTGCTAACCAAAAGGTCAGTGGTTCAAACCCACCAGCAGCTCCACAGGAGAAAAGGCCTGGCCATCTGCTCCCGTAAAGATTACAGCCTTGGAAACCCTATGGGGCAGTTCTACTCTGTCCTACAGGGCCACTATGAGTCAGAATCAACTTGACAGTATACGACAACAAACAACAATCATGGCTTGGGTTTAAAATCAAGCAACAACAAAAAGAAAACACACACATACAAAATATCCAGGAGCCAATTTTTTTCCTTCCTTGAGGCAATTATATCTTGTCTTCCTTTACTTATGGCTTGTTTCTTTTGTATCTCAGAGCTTAACAGCCGCCATTGAGAGGGTCATCAGAATTTGCTGACAGTGTGCTGTTTACTAAAAGCGTGATCAGTCTGCAATACATAGTGACAGTCTCCTTTTACTACCCCTTAGTTATTTTTAGCCATTTGAAGTTACAGGTAATTAAAATAGTTCAAGAACTGATAAACGAGGTAAAGCAACTACACCTTTAATGAAACACGGCTGCTTCCCTGAACTTTCTCAAATGACCGTTGGTGTTTTATTATCAATTTTTGGCTTCATCATGTATTTCTCAGAAGCCTGGGAATGTCAGTGTGATGTGTGCTTGTCTTGGCAAATTCCTGTTACGGTGTCTAATAGTAGAAGTACGGAGGGCACACGGGGCTCTAACTCAGAAAGCCCTCAGTTGGTAGGTGAGGCTTGCCTTCGCAGGGCTGCGAGAGGGGCGCTCTACGAAAGGAAAATTGGAGAGCACAGTCAGCACCGGAAAAATTCATGAAATGTGGTCTTGTCCAGATAGTGAGAAAATAATTGTCTCCAGGTTTGATGAAGGGTTTCTAGTGCTAGCATTTTAGGATGAAATACAGCTGGTTTCGAATTCCACTGTCAACTCAGAATCAAGCTAATTTCATGTGGTTTGAGGTTTTTGCAACTACTTTTTTGCAGAGTACTTCTCAGGACTTTTTGTTCCAAAAACACCCTTGAGTAGGGAAAAAAAGAAAAAAAATTACTTCAGCCCCTGTAGGAAACTTACTGGGCAACCGTTTCTGATTCTCCCCAGCAGAGGGCATCATTACACCTCCCTGGCTTCTGCAAGATCCTTCCTGAAACGTCTCAAAGAGGTTCTTTAGACCCCTCAACCTGGGCACCCAATCGCTCAGATAAGAAAGCAAAAAAAAAATCTAGCAAGAAAAGACAGCTACACTTTCCAGGGACGGCAGCGTCTGCAGTGCTAGCTAGCAGTGTCAGCAGTTGCTACAGGGGATCTCCCCAGAGAACTTACTAAGACGTGCTTTGGGCCCGGTTGCGGAATGTATAGCCTCCCTTTGTTCCTATCTATTTCCTGAGCCAGTCCCTCCAGTCATCTCAGAAATTTCTTTTCTGCTTAAATAAATAATAAAAACGAGCACATTAAGATACATTTCGGTTTTCCTCTTTCTGGCTTATTTCCATTAACCCTGCTACTGAAAGGATCGGAGATTTTCTCAGCCAGGGGAGGCATTTTTGTTGCTTTCATCACTGATTTGGACGGGGAGAACAATGGGCTAATTCCTGTTGGTCTTAGATTTTTGTCTTGCCCCACTGGAATGGTCATCGTGTCCTTCGGGACGAGTTGAAGATTTATCTTCTCCAATTGATTTATAATAAACAAGTGGCCAGCATTGACAGCCATCCAGATCACATAAGCTATTCTTCAAGGCATTTCTTATACTCCAAATTGAAAATCGCTTATGTAATTTGCTATTGTTTATAATAACAACATGGACTTCGGTGGAGAGAGGCAGTAAGGTGGACCCTTTTGCATAGCAAAAGAAAATGTGGAGGTAAAAGGAGCTTTAGAGAAACTTACATCTCCTGTCTCCCAGCTCTAGACAAGAAGCATCATCTATTATCTGAGTTTTATGCAGCTACAGGCTTTTAATATTATACTTGACATAGGATAACATCAAAATGTTTGTTCTAACCATACATTTACTCAGTAGTATAAGGAGGTGGCCAAAGAGCTGTGTGGGTGGCAATTTGGAAATATTTCTACACTTAATCCCTAAAATAACAAGCCTGTGTCCTAAAGAAGAAAAGATCTTCTTTACTGAATGCAGAGCTACCGATTTGGCCCGAATTTTTTCAGAAAGGTATGCTCTTAGATTTTAATCCCCTTTGCCCAAGGAAACGATTCTTGGTTTTGCTAGCATTATTTGTCAAGAAAGTTTTTCACCCCCAGGATTCTTACATTCCAAGTTGTGCTTTGGGTGAGGGGAAATTCGATCCCGGGGTTTGGGTGCAGAACGGCCATGGAAAATACTTGTTGTTTGATAACGTTGCTGAAGCGTTAGCGAAGAATGCTGTATCTTTTGATCTGATAAGCCAGAGACTCACAAAATTAAACTTTATATTAATTTATCCCTGAGTTTCAAACAAACATTTGACATCTGTTTCTACTCAGTTCTGTGAATATGGTATTGGATTAATTACTCTTTAAGTCACACTGCGGAAAGCTGTCCTTTTGTTCTGCTTACAGATAAATATATCTGTTCACATACGCACATATGTCCGGAAAATGTCCTATTTAACACAAGAAAACCTCTTAGCACCTAACGTCATTTTTGAAAAAAGACCAACTTTCTAATGCATGCCAATTAAATTAGTTCTTTAAAAATTGCAATATATACAGTATACAAAATAGAATATTATGTTTTGAATAGAATAAAATTGGAATGATAAACACTTTTTTGAAATTGTTGTATCTTAGTGGTAGATTTTCTTTTTAAAACAAAGCTTGGTATTCTACATATTGTCACTAATTGCTTTTGTGGTTATTTTTTTCCTTTTGTCTGATGATATTGTTCCTTTATGTTAACGTCTTGGCAGGCTCCTTCAATGTAAAATATTTTCAAGCTCTACCAGACATTGCTTCATTTTCATTCTTTTTTCATTATGTTTGGAGTTTTATGAAACGAGGCTATTGGCATGTTACATGTGACTAATTTTAATCCATGGCTATCTTCGAGCATGGGCTACAGTTAAATAAGCAACACCGCTAAGACAATTGATACATGAGCCACGTTAGAAGGTTCCAGATTCGATTAGCAAAAATAGATCTCACTTAAATTTTAAAGACTGTGTGTGTTCTATACAAGATCAGCAACTGTCAGAGGTGAATTTGGAAGAGGAATTCTTTCTCTTGCCACCGAGGCACTGTGAGCTGTATAGGTGCCCAGGGATCAACAGCCACATGACCTAGGGCTCCCTTTGGAGTTGAGTGTCTTCCATATCCTCTCTGATTCAACTTTAACCCGGGCTTTGCTTTGAGCTGTGCCTCCAGGAAGGCATGCGTTATCCATAGGCTGGCAGACAAATGAATGTTTCTGGCTGTGTGGATTGCCAAGGACTGGCACAAACGGGGATTCTCACTAGCCCTTCAATTGCATTTTTTTAAAAGAGTTGTTAGCTGCAGTTGAGTTGACTTCTACTCATGGTGACCTTATTATGTACAACAGAACAAAACATCGCCTGGTCTTGCATCATCCACACAGTCTTTAGAGCGTTCAAGTTCATCATTGCGGCTATTGTACTGATCCATCTCACTGAGGGATTCCCTCACCCTCATCAGCCCTCTACTGCATCACACACGATGTCCTCCTCCAGTGACTGACCCCTCCTGATGAAGTGTCCAAAGCACGCGAGTTGGACAATGTTCTGTTGTGATCCAGAAGGTTTTCGATTTTCGGAAGTAGATCATTAGGCCTTTCTTCCTAGTCTGTCTTATCCGGGAAACTCTGCTGAAATCTCTCCACTATGGGTAACCCTGATGGTATTTGAAATACCAGTGGCATAGCTTCCAGCATCACAACAACACACAGGCCACCACAGTGTGACAAACTGACAGATGGGTGGTGGTTTTTTAAGAGTTGTTGTCGTGTGCCATCACATTGATTCCAACTCATAGTGACCCTATAGAGCGGAGTAGAACTGCCCCATAGGGTTTTCTAGGCTGTAATCTTTACGGGAGCAGGTCACCAGGTCTTTTCTCCCGCGGAGTGGCTGGTGAGTTCGAACTGCTGGTCTTTCAGTTAACAGCTAAGTGCTTAACCATTGTGCCTTCAGGGCTTCCTCTTTTAAGAGTAGTAGTCCTTTCAAATGCAAGGAAAAGCATCTTGCTATGGAGCCTATAAGAGGGAATTCTGATAGAGCATAAATCCTAAGGGTTCTAAATACAGTGATGCCCCTGGGAAGAATGAGTTCTTAAACCAGGGTTGCCTTGTAATAGTAATTGGAAACATGGTGTTTTCTTTCCTACATGTTCCCAGTCCCATTGTCCTAGGTCACCCAAATGCCAACATGCATAATGATATGTTTTCAAAGATTGAGGTTGAGATGAATGCAGAGGTGATCAGGAAACTTAAACTACTACCATCATTATTGTAAAAAGACTGGGCATGCTCAGGACATTTTGTCAAGACTGGATACCCCATCTAGCCCTGGCCTGAACCCTACTAAATAGCAACACTTACATTCTGAAGATCTTCAGACCATCTGAACTAGTGGCCTTTAAGTCTACACATCCATGAGATCAGAGGCTGCATTGGCAGCAAGATTCCAAGTGAAAAATCTCAACCCAGATTTTATATTTTTAACTTGAATTGTTGAGGTTAAGGGGACATCTTAACTTGTTCTTGACTAACAGTAGCCAAACCTAGAGCTTCCTTAACAAATTCTCTGTTTTTCTGTGTCTCTATCTCTCTGTCATTTTTTTAGTTAAAGCAATGGTTCTTGAACTTGAATGAGCATGTTATCAACATCAACTGGAAGGCTTGTTAAAAGACAGTGAGCCCACCACCAGAGCTGATTCGGTAGGCCTACGGTGTTGTTGTGTGCAGTCAAATCAATTCCAACTCATAGCGACCCTATAGGACAGAATAGAATTGTCCCATACGGTTTCCTAGGCTATAATCTTTACAGGAGTAGATCGCCGGATCTTTTTCACCTGGGAGCTGCTGGGTGGGTTTGAACCGCAGGCCTTTCGGTTAGCAGCAGCAGGGCTCCTTAGGTCTGGGGCAGGGCCTGAGAATTTGCATTTCTAATGAGCTATCTGGTGATGCTGATGCTGCTGGTCTCAGGACCACACCTTGAGAACCACTGAGCTACACTCTCATCATGTAGCGCTCTCATTCTTTGGAGGCCTGCTGATTGGATTGCTTTCAATAAGAATCCTCCTTAATTCCTCATTTGATAATAAGAATGAGTTTACAAAGGAAAGCAGCCAAACCATACATGATATTTTT
Source organism: Elephas maximus indicus (assembly GCF_024166365.1). Lineage (NCBI taxonomy): Eukaryota > Metazoa > Chordata > Mammalia > Proboscidea > Elephantidae > Elephas > Elephas maximus. Next base: position 169,290,575 of record NC_064846.1, read on the forward strand.
CTAGAATCCAAGGATGTAGAGAAAAGGCACATTTCTGATTTTCTTCCCTCAACTCTTATCTTTATGAACTCAAATGCTGCTGAGGCATTGCCCTTCTATAGAACTTTCTTGTGCGAGTGAAGACTTCTAACTTAAATATGTGCTACCTTTAAATCTTGTTAGATCTCGTGTTGTCACAGCTGATAATGCTTGAAATAACTGTTCAAATGTCAACTTTGAATTCAATAAGCTGAATTTGAAGCACATTAAATTAGGATTTTGCACCCTTGGCTCTATTGACATTTGGGGCTGCATCATTCTCTGCGGTGGGAGCTGTCCTGTGCACTGTAGGATGTTGAGCAGCATCCCTGGTCTCTACTCACTAGATGCCAGTAGCACCTGCCCCCCCGCTATCACACCGAAGATGTCTCCAGACACTGCCAAATGTTCCCTGGGGGGGGGGCGGGGACAAAATTGTCCCGATTTAAGTACCACATCATTAGATCACTCACAAGGCCACTGAAATGTAGACAAAAAACCACATGGTGTATTTGTAAGAACACGACCACCATAGCTCACTTGAGCGTCCCTTTCAACATCTGACCAATGAAAACCTATAAAATGCCTATTACATCTTTACCCTTTGGCTCATCAACTTTATGCTCCTGACATTTGCTCCCTCTCTTTCTAAGATGAAAAAAAAAAAAAGGCACAATTCAAATATAATGTAATTTGAACGTGCTTCTTAGTTCAAGTAGTCACATGAGACTAAATGGGCAGCTCCTGTCTGGAGGCGAGATGAGAAGGCAGAGGGGTCAGGGGCTGATTGAATGGACACAGGAAATACAGGGTAGAGGGGAGGAGTGTGCTGTCACATTATAGGGAGATCAACTAGGGCTACATAACAATGTGTGTACAAATTTTTGTATGAGAAACTAACTTGAGCTGTAAACTTTCACTTAAAGCACAATTAAAAAAAAAAAGAACAGATATAATGTAATTTTACTTCGAGCCACTTGAAAGACGCATGGCCAGAATTCCTAAACTCCTAAATGTTGTGTATGAGATCAATGTGGCTAGGAGGGTTTTAATCATGGTTCATGTCATATACAACTCAATGTGTTTTATTAACTTGCAATTTTGGAGTGGCTTGTTTGACTTCAGTGGAAGAACTAGTTGCCATTGAATCAACTACAATTCATGGTGACCCCATGTATGTCAGAGTAGGACTGTGCTCTGTAGGTTTCCAGTGGCTGATTTTTTGGAAGCAAATCTCCAGACCTTTCTTCCTAGGTGCCTCTGGGTGGACTCAAACCTCCAACCAGTTAGCAGCCATGCATGTTAACCATTTGCACCACCCAGGGACTCCTTGACTTTAGTTGTCACTCTAAAAAGCCCAAACATCACAGGGGTTTGAATGAGGTCCCTTAAGGACTTGAAACTCGTCAGACTGTTCTCTGCCTAGGGTGAGCTCTGAAGCTTCTCTCACTAATGGAAAAGCCATTTGGGGGTTTTCTACTTAAAACAACACAGAAAATCCTCATTAACCAACTGTCACTTTCCTTGACAAGAAGACCCTTGTTCATTCTGGCTTTCTAGAGGACCGTGAAAATAGTTCATCTTATTAATACAATAGAGAGTCTGAAGTAAGGGAGGAAAGGCATTGAAGGGTTCCGCTGCATCACCCATGAGCTCTTGCCTCTCCACTACTTCGGACCCCGGGGGTTGGGGCTGGGATGTACCTTCCTTGAGGAAGAGCCCCTTAATGAATTCTGCAATCTGCCTGGAGACGGGCTGGCTTCTATCTCCCACAGTTATGGCCATACTATTCCCAAAGCAAAATCAAGGCACTGGCCTGACACAAGGCTTTGTGTTACTTCCGACGGTGAAAAGCATCTGGGAAGGGAGATTGAAGTGGACATGTTGGAATTTCCCATGATTTTTACATGGATTATGTAGGAGGGCAAAAGAAGAGAGCATAGGAAATCATGACTCTCCAACACATTCTGGCATATGATTGGAGACTTGGTGTCCAACGCCTGGAACAGGTAGGTGGTCAGTGTTTATCAAAGGAAGGAGGGAGAGAGAAATGGAAGAAGGATGGAAGGAAAGAAGAAAAGGAGGATGAGAGGGAAGGATCCAGGAGGGAACTGTGCCCTGGTCTCCTCCAAAGCAGGGAGTGCCCTGACTAGAAACTTCTAAGACAAAGGAATAACTCTCATGTGACTGGTGGAATTGCAAATAGGTACAAGTTTTAAGGAAAGTAACTTTATCATCTGTATTAAAAATGTCATATGCTATTACCAATCAATCCTACTTCTAGGCATTTATCCTAAGGAAATCATTGGACAGATGTGCTAACAGGAGTTGTTATGGATTGAATTGTGTCCCCCCAAAATGTGTCAAGTTGGCTAGACCATGATTCCCAGTATTGTGTGGTTGTCCACCATTTTGTGATCTGATGTGATTATCCTATGTGTTGTAAATCCTACCTCTATGATGTTAATGAGGCAGGATTAGAGGCAGTTATGTTAATGAGGCAGGACTCAATCTACAGGATTAGGTTGTATCTTGAGTCAATTTCTTTTGAGTATAAAAGAGAGAATTGAGCAGAAACGAGAGGGACCTCATACCACCAAGAAAGAAGCACCAGGAGTGGAGTGTGTCTGTTAGTCCCAGGGTCCCTGCACCGAGAAGCTCCTAGACCAGGGGAAGATTGATGACAAGGACCTTCCCCCAGAACTGACAGAGACAGAAGCTGGCACCCTGAATTTGGACTTCTAGCCTCCTAGACTGTGAGGGGATAAATTTCTGTTTGTTAAAACCATCCACTTGTGGTATTTCTGTTACAGCAGCACTAGATAACTAAGACAGGAGTATAAAATGATGTTAATAACAATCTATATTAGGGCCAAAAGATTATAAATAATCTAAAGGACCAACAAAAGTAGGTTGGTTAAAATAATATATGGTATGTCTATACAATGGAATACTATACAGCAATTAAAAGTGATAATGATAACATAAAAAAGGCATATTATGGACTGGTATATATAGAATAATTCCAATTAAAAAATATATATTATATTTTAAAAAAACTCTGGAAGTTTACACAATAAATTGCTACCAGTGGGCTGACTTTGGAAGGTGGACTAGCTCATAAGTCATCTTGATTTGCTTCTCTGGGTTTTCTAATAGTTCAATAATGATCACAATTTATTTGAGTAACTTAAAAAATGAAGACGTATTCAGAAAATAATTTAATGCGCACCCACCTCATCCTCTTAATTCTGATCACAAACTGGTTAATATAGTAACAACCTTTTCTCAAGAGTTATTCTAAGGGACTCTCAAAGCATACATTTATTAGCTATGCCATTTCATCATACACAGGTTTTGACTGCAAGAATATAATTGTTGCCCAATAACTCATGTACTTAGTAATAGAATATAATCTTTTTATCTCTCTAGAAGCTTCTTATTTTGGTGTAACTTCTGGTGGTGCAGAGGTTAAAAGCCATGGCTGCTAACCGAAATGTTGGCAGTTTGAGTCTACCAGCTGCTCCTTGGAAACTCAATGGGGCAGTTCTACTGTGTCCTATAGGGTCGCTATGAGTCAGAATAGTCTCAACAAGCAATGGGGCGATGGGTTTTTTTTTTTCTGGTTTTCTAGTAAAAGCAAAGTCAATGGACATTAAATTAGCCATGCATTTCTATAAAGAGACAAATCATGGATTGCTGGATTCTTCTAAACTATAGAGCAGAAAATGATAGTTGCAGTTGCTACCCAAACCCATTACCAGCATGAGACTTTGGCGGCCTCCCACCACCCCATTGGCGAACCAACCCCCACCTGTGCTTCCTGCCCTAGGAATTCTCTCACTGCCAACGACGAGTCCCCACACCTGTAATAACAATGGCCCACGAACATTGGGCCGCCAGGTAGCTTCTTTCCCCAGAGGACTCCATACACATCATCTTCCCCAACGGTCAGACCCATAAATTCAGGGCCGTTAAATGGAACTGTCTCATTTAGAAGTGAATGATCACTTAAGAAAAAAAGGGAAGAAGAATCTGCTGTCTTCCTGTCTCCCCACATCCCCCACACAGTCCCTCCTCAACTTTCTCCAGACTTTCTGACTGTTTAACTTCCTTTCCTGAAGTTTGTCTTTGGAATCAAAATTGTCACTGCAGTTAAAGCTGGGTATACTACATTAGAGCAAAATAAGAACTTTTTACCTGGCTCTTATAACCTGTCACAAGAGGATTACAGCTTCCAAAATGTCATGTCATCCAAAACTGTGCAGGGTTCAGAAGAAAGGAACCCGTGATAGTTAATAAACAGCATGTGGATTCTCTCCCATATAAGTGAATCCACTTGTATAAATTTGAACTTGAGCTTAAATTTCAGTGGGTGACAACGATGATGGTGGTCAGAATATGCTAACTGCCTCTGGCTGCCTTCACTCAAATAATTTTCATCTACTTTGAGAAACTTGTCAAGTCACCAAATTCTTTCTTAGACAAATGAGCCAGAAAAGGGCAAAACTTGCCTAACCCGCCTGAAGCCTGCTGTTCTGCCTCTTCCAGAAATGAAAAGACCCGGAACTCTATAATATCAACCACACAGTCCATTGCACACATAATACTTCTCACGGTGGGAAAAGGAAAGATATCATCAGTCAACAATTTCTTTCTTTTGCAAAGTGAAGGGCTGATCTACCTTTTTGGTTATTGCTGTTGTTGTTGCAAAGTGGCATGGTCAGTGACTTAATTTAGACCATGTCAGTCTTTAGGTTAAAAACTTCCTGAATCATGGATATTCTCCTATATTGTCTTCTACCACTGGTATACACTGAGGGTTATAACTTTTCATTTTTGCCCCAGCATCCATTTGGAATGTTTTTGTTTGTTAATAGTATTAGTTAATGGTCCAATGTTTTATTTTGCAAATGGATATCTTCTTGTCTACGAACCAAAGATTATATCATTTATAATTTTATTTTAAATCCATTGAATCTGAATAATGTTTAGGAGGAAAAATTCTTGTGTACTCATGCCTATGAGTGTTGAAGTTCAGGATGTTGGAGATTTTTAATTACCTCCAGATAAAATATTCTTTGAATTATTTTCCTCCATTCAAGTGTTCCCCCATCTGGAGTACTGTAGGATTTCTCACAGGACATATCTTATTTTACACAAACGATGCCTTCCTGGAAAGCGGAGCCTTAAAGTTGAACCTTAAGAAACTGCCATTTTTGCGGATCAAAAATGGTCGACTATCGACAGTTTCATAGGGTTCAACCTAAATATGAGAACATTTTTCTTCAGCCCTAGGAGAGATTCACTAGTGAGATACATTTTATAGTGAAGGTCAGAGTGAAGCGAGGAATCCCTTTGTAAATGTAATAATGACTAATAAATTATTCCTCTGGGTCTCTGGTCTATTTGCATTATATGAGGCATACCCATTGTCCCAGAGAAAAAGGAAAACCACTGTTGGCTTTCTGTTGAAAGACAAGTTCGTAGGTTCTCACTCACAAAATGCCCGTCAGTCCTTTTAATTGCTCTTTCTTCTGGTTTCACCTAGCAGTTTCTGTCTTCTCTCTAATATGAGTCAGGGCTTTATTGAAGTGGCCTTAAGAGAAATGAGCCAATTCGAGGCTTAGCTCAGAGACCCTAGACTCTCCTCCTTTCCCTTTTTCTTTCTGACCTCTGCACCAAACAGCCATCAAGCTTGGAAGGAATCAGTCAGTATCCTGAGTTATGCAGACGTTGTTAGCTGCTATTGAGTGGGCGCCGACTCATGGCAGCCCCGTGCCCAACACGGAATGAAATGCTGCCGGGTCCTGTACCATCCCCATGACTGAGTGAGGAGCTGGTTGTTGTGATCCACGGGGTTTTCACTGGCTAATTTTTGGAGGGAGACTCCCAGGCCTATCTTCCTAGCCCAGCGTAGTCTGAGAGCTCAGCTGAAACCTGTTCAATATCATGCTGTTGTTGTGATTGTTGAGTGCCGTCGAGTCGATTCTGACCATATCAACCCCATGTGACAGAGTAGAACTGCCCCGTAGGGTTTTCTTGGCTGTAATCTTTACAGAAGCAGGTTGCCAGGTCTTTCTCCTGCAGAACCCTGGGTGGGTTCAAACCACCAACTTTTCAGTTAGCAGCTGAGTGCAGAACCATTTGCGCCACCAGGAACCTTGATGACACATTAAGTGGCACTATGAATAAAACATCACTCAGTCCTGTGCCATCCCCACGATCAGTTGCTTATTGGACGATTGCGATTGTGTTAGCTTTTCTGAAGTAGCTAACCTGTTCAGCGCCTTAGCAACATGCAAGCCCCCAGTGACAAGAGGGTGGTGGCTGCACATGAAGTGCGTTAACTGGAAGTGGAACCGGGGTCTCCCACATAAAAAAAAAAAAAGCATAGAGGGTAAGAATTCTACCACTAGACCACCCCGTCCTGACTGCTTAAGAACAGGAGCTGTATTTGTTGCCATTCCATTAATTCTTTTTACCTAATTGGTTTAAAAAAGAAAAAGAAAAAAACATGAATCATTTATACGTGCGTGAACCACCAAAACCAATTTAGTTACACAGAATACCCACCACTGCCGTCAAGTCTTTTTAAATAACTAATAAATGTTAACATGTTGGTATACAATGCCCAGACATTCATTTATACGATTTTAATAAATACTAGAAAAACAGAATATCTATGATATCCATCTTTATGAGTAAAATGGCCAGATAATTCCCCTTAACCATATTCCCATTAGCTGATTTATGATTGTATCTCTTTATTCCATAGCAAGGTCTTAACATTGCAAGATTCATTCACAGAGCTCTAGCAACCCAGTGCATTTATTTAAACCACACTTGACTAGTGGTATATAAATAATCTCCCCCCAAACCATATTGATTTCCCAAAGGGAGTATTAAATGCTGAATAACTTCACAGATTGGAAGCAGCCCTGTCTCTGCCTTCATTTTTGATATAATCAAAAATGATGACATTGTAGCTAGCTTATTTTTTAATAATTCACACATTAGAGCAAAAGAAAATATTACACCATCGCTGGGGGACATGAACTCCGCACTGCATAGCACATTCTCGTCTCCTTAACGAATGATAACGGATTGGCCACATCGCCATGTCTGCCATGGATTAAGAATGTGTCTATTCATAAAGGGGTTGTAAATTAGCACAGTGTACTTATTCTCCAGATATCAGATGCATACATAGCATTTGCATGAAGTGTTTGGGAAGAATGGGGCTTACACATCGTTCGTTAGCCTTCACACTTGTGAAGTGTAAAATATTCTAGATTTTCTAAACCAGAGAATTAGACAATGTAGGGCTCTTGGGCAATGAATATGATTTTGACCATATTGGCAAGGTGTAGCTAGATGTTCCCCAAACTACGTCCTTTCCCTCCTGGACACAAAGCTGGACTCCATTTCCCAGCCTCCCTTGTACTTAGCGATAGTCATGTGACTGAATTCTGAAAAGTATCGCAATGATTAAGTACTTGACTGCTAATCAAAAGTTGGCTGTTCAAACCCACCCAGCAGCTCCATGTGCTAAAGATCTGGCGATATGCTTCTGGAAAGATTGTTGTTGTTGTTAGGTGCCGTCAAGTCGGTTCTAACTCATAGATACCATACGTACAACAGAATGAAACACTGACCAGTCCTGCGCCATCCTCACAATCGTTGCTATGCTTGAGCTCATTGTTGCAGCCACAGTGTCAATCCATCTCATTGAGGGTCTTCCTTTTTTTCCGCTGACCCTGTACTTTGCCAAGCATGATGTCCTTCTCCAGTGACTGATCCCTCCTGACAACACGTCCAAAGTATGTAAGATGCAGTCTCACCATCCTTGCCTCTAAGGAGCATTCTGGCTGTACTTCTTCCAAGACAGATTTGGTCATTCCTCTGGCAGTCCGTGGTATATTCAATAGTCTTCGCTAACACCACAATTCAAAGGCGTCAACTCTTCTTTGGTCTTCCTTATTCACCATAAAGATTACAGCCTCGAAAACCCTATGGGGACATTCTACTCTGTCACATGGGATGGTTATGAGTCGAAATAGACATATCATGAGTAGGAGTCCCTGAGTGGCACAAGCAGTCAAGCGCTCGACTACTAATCAAAAGGTTGGCAGTTCAAACCCACCCAGGGGCACCTCAGAAAATAGGCCTGATGATCTGTTTCTGAAAGGTCACAGCCTTGGAAACCCTACAAGGCACAGTTCTACTTTGCACACATGGGGTTGTCATGAGTAGGAATCTATTCAATGGCAAATAACAACAGCAACAACATACTATCAGTAGGAGTCCCTGGGTGGCACAAACGGTTAAGCGTTCGGCTACTAACCTAAAGCTCGGCTGTTCAAACCCACCCAGAAGTGACTCCTAAGAAAGGCCTGACAATCTGCTTCTGAGAGGTCACAGCCATGAAAACTTTACGGAGTGCAGTTCTACTCTGGCACACGTGGCATCACCACGAGGTGGGGTTGACTTGACGGCAACTGGTTTTTTGGTTTTTATATTGTAAGTGGGCTATATCTTTATACTCCTTTTTTCCCCCCATAACACAGTCATCTATGTTACACCCCTGTTTCAGGTAAAACGAAACAAACAACAAAAAAAAACAAACCCATTGCTCCTGAGTCAATTCTGACTCATAATGACCCTATAGGACAGAGCAGAACTGCCCCATAAGGTTTTCAAGGAGTGCCTGGTGGATTCGAACTGCCGATGTTTTGGTTAGCAGCTGTAGCTCTTAACCACTACACCACTAGGGTTTTGGGTAAGTTGATTATAAAACATTTCTACAGAGCAAATTTGATTGACTTCTTTTTTCAAACTAGAGCTAGGTCCACCAAGAAAGCCTTCAATAGAATAATGTGAAACCTTTCCTGAGGTGGTTATTACATGTCAGGCTGTACATTTTGGCACCTGATTTATTTTTTTTTATAGAGAAGCCTGATATCTTAGACAAGCCCCAGGCTGAGTAGGGGTTCCATGAGTCCTTAGGCACAGACTTCAAGTACTGTATTCATTAGAGTGGTGACTCTCAACCAAAGCAATTTTGCCCCCCAAGGGGACATTGGGCTCTGTCTAGAGACATTCTTCGTTGTCACAACTGGGGTGGGGTGCTACTGGCATTTAGTGGGTGGAGGCTAGGGGTGCTGCTAAATATCCCACAATGAACAGGACTGCAGCCACCATGAAGAATGTGCCAGTCCCCAAATGTCCATAATGTCAAGGTTGAGAAACGTGGAGACAGAGCATGAACTTCTTAAGGACAAGGACCACGTCTGCTTAATTCATCATTGTATCCCTAGTAATTTTTAAAATACCTGAAGCATGTTAGATACTCAGTGATATTTGTTCAATGAGTACATGGACTGATCCCTTTCTAATTAGTAGACTGGTCTGTGAGACCATACTTGGGCAATGGGTAAGACAGGATTTGGAGTCCAACTGCTGAGGCTAGAACATTAGCTCTACCTCACAACAGGAATGCATTCTTGAGCAAGCGACTCCACCTTTCTAAGCCTCAGTCTCCTTATCTGTAAATTGGGGCCAATAATAATACCAACCAGAATGCTCCTGAGAAGCATGGATGGTGAAACTGCATCTCACAGACTTTGGACATGTTGTCAGGAGGGCTCAGTCCCTGGAGAAGGACATCGTGCTTGGCAGAGTACAGGGTCAGCGGAAAAGAGGAAGACCCTCAACGAGATGGATTGACACAGTGGCTGCAACAATGAGCTCAAGCATAACAACGATTATGAGGACGATGCAGGACCGGGCAGCGTTTCCTTCTGTTGTACATAGGGTCGCTATGTCAATGGCACCTAACAACAACACAACAATAGTATCAATTTCAGGGAGCCGTTGTAAAGACAGAATGAGATAGTAGAGTGCTTGACGCAGTGACTGAGATCCCCTCAATAAATGCAGTGTTTATTATTACTAAGAGGAGAGGAACCAACATTTCCAGGGCTTTCACCACATGCCAGGCACAGAGTTAAGGACGCTCATCATCTCACTTAAGCGTGTCAGCAATCTCCCTGGACTAGGACTTTCGTTTCCATTCTATGAAAGAGGAAACTGGGTTTTAGAGACGCCAAGCAACCTGCCCCTGATCACACAGATGTTGAGAGTCAAAATAGCCCATGAACCATAAGACCCCAGGTTCTCTCTGTCACAACACTCTGACTTCTTTATGAAACTCCTGGAACCTTGGTATTTTCTGTAAAATCAAAGGGTGTAAAGGTGATCTCTTTCGGCTTTACAAAGCTCCTTTTATGTGATATTGACAATGTTTACTGAGTTGGGTGGCAGTATCCCACTATCCAGAACTTTCATGTAGTGTTGATATACTCTGCCCAGTATGTTCCATGGGTTATAAAATTGTTGGCCCGGTATTGGACTATTCTTTCAGAATCAAAGGTAAATTTTAGATTTAATAGGAAGGAGGAATACCTATATTCATTCATTGCTTTCTGCCTGCCCTACTTTACCTGACAGATTCTAAGCTTCTTATGGTTAAACACTGTATTCTTCTTCTTTTGTGGCAATACCTGGCCCAGTGCTACTAACAAGGATGCTGAGAGTATCTTCAGAGCAAAGCTATTGCCATGCTGCCTGATAGAAATGAAGTTTACTTGTCTTGATATAATTTTCATAGTTGTGTCAATTTTTAAGATGCAAAAAAGTGACCCCAAAGTAACATAAAACTTAGAGTGACTTCATAGTAACAAAGGGATTTAATAAAGTTTTAAATTTCCTAATAAAGCTTATCTAACATCCATCTTATGCTTAACAAGATTTAGCAAATTAAATTTGACAATGTTTTGAGAGTCCAAGCAAAATAAAATCGTAAAGGAAAGGAGGACCAGGTGATCTTAATCTTTCTTTTTCTTTCTTCCTTTCTTTCTCTCATTCTTTGAGTTTAATATTTCTCAACTCACCTCCTTTCTCAATAATATTTGTTGGTACAATGGCATTTGGATTCTGTTTCAACTTTTATTGATGTTTCACATGCAATACCAGTTTGATAGAGCATGCTGGCTTCAAACAAGCAAATTATAGCAATGTTTAGAAGAGTCTGGAGGCCCATAAAGGCTAGGAAGACAGAGCTACCGGTGATGTTAGTGGTGGGAGGCCATTTTGAATGTGGCAGTTCCCTTTGATGTGTTGCTAACAACCACCACTGGTGGTAGCAACACAGTGGTCCCTGGGCTCTCATCGAAGTGTGTTTTTCTTTAGAAAAAAAAATCACGGGAAAGTTTTGACCTGCTAATGACACAATAAGTGAAGCTTAAAGCTAAATGTACCTTTAAAATGTCACAATTAAGTAGAGGAACTAAATTATAAGTAGTTAGGAAAGACTTCATAACCACTTCAAAAAGTGAGGGCCCTGATAGAGATTATTGTGCCTATTGGATAAGGCACTGGGGAGGGGGAGGGCAGGGAGGGTTCAGCAAAGCATTTAACTATTCATTTTAATGCATTTATTTACACCTTCTTTTCATGTGAAACTAACATCATATGGTTGTGGTATGACAGGTAATAACTAGTCTATGAACAAAAATGATGTTATAACAGCTCTCCAAAATGTACCTAAGAGATGTTTTTGTGATAGATTTGTTTTAGTGATTTATATTAGGATAGATCTCATTCCCGTCTGTCAGATCTTGGAGATGAAACAGAACTGATGTTTTGTTTTCATGTATTGATATTTTTAAAGAAAAAGACGGTATTTTGAACCCACCAAGGGAAAGAAGGAATCATTAGGACAAAGCTTATCCTATTTTAAGCCATCCTTTTCTCCCCTTCCCATCTCTTCTCTCTCCTCCCCTCCCCTCCCCTCCTCTTCCCTTTTCTTCCTTTCTCTTCTCTATCTTTCGTTTTCTACCACCCCCCTCTGTCTTTCTCCTTCCCTCAAAGGTGGAATGGTTGGGGTATTTGACGTCGGACATAGTAAAGGAACTTTAAGTCATTGCTTTTAACCAGCTTTTTCAAAGTGGGTTATTACACATATCCACACACACAGTAGGTACCATGGGTCACGTAAGTTGAGGGGATGTTTGAACAAAGTTATACAGGTGTCCTTATGTGGGACCTGTCAGAGCCTTGGTGATGGCAAACTTACCGGGTTTCATGACATTCTTAATGGGATGCATCTCAAGGAAACATACTTTAGAAGTCACTGCATTTGACAAGGGCTTTGGGGGCAACTCGTTCTACTCTCTGGAATGCTCCTCACTCACATTCAATCTAGACGCTGAGGCTGCCCAATCATTGGGTATAAATTATAAAAATAAATAAATAAATAATTATAGCTAGATAAAAAAACAACATCATGTGCATCACCACCCATCTGCAGTTTGTCATACTATGGCAGCTTCCTCTCTTCCTTCTTCCTCCCTTCCTCCCTCCCTTCTCTTCCTTTTTCCCCTCTGTTCCTCCCTTTTCTCCCTCCCTTCCTCCCTCTTCCCTTCCATTCCCTTTCCTCCTTCCTTCTTTCTTCCTTCCTTTTCCTTGGCTTTCCTTTTCTTTCTCTTTTTCCCTTCTTATTTTCCTTCCATCCCCTCCTTTCTCCTCCCTTCCCTACCTTCTCCTGACATTCCTTGACCACTTACTGATATTAAGCTCCATCCTAGGCACTAAGGATACATATACGAATAAGGCATTATAATCCTTGCCTCACAAGGCTTTCATATCTAGAGGCAGAGGCAGCTGTGCATCTCATTTCAGTCCTATGTGAGCAGTACAACCAGAGCATGGTGTCCCAGAGGAGAGGTATGCTTAATGGTCTCAGAGGATGAAAAGCAGGTCTGTTGGTGGGAAACAGGAGCAGACGTTCCCAAAAAGGTGATATCACACCTTTACCTGAAAGGGTAGGTTTCCCCCAGAAAAAGGGGGAGGGTGAGGTTGGGAGGGGTAATTATAGCTTTCAAGGCAGAAGGGGCCAGCCGAGGTTTAAAGGTAAAAATCAGTGTAGGGTGGTGTGTGTGTGTGTGTGTGTGTGTGCATGTGTGTGTCCGTGTGCATGCCCTTGCAGAGGGGGAGAGTACCCTATAAACCACTTGGTGCCGTCTCAATATAAAGAAACAGCAAGCAGTATCGGTTTTCACGAGAGTAATAACGGATATTTGAAAAGCAAGGCACTCCACAAATCATCCAGTGTCTTGGAATCTTAAAAGAATGATATAGTTTATTATTTATAAAAAAAAAAATGGTAATCTACCGATATCAGTAACCTTCTCTTAACAGAACACTCTCATCCCCTGATTGTGCCATATATTAAAAAAGCTTTCGGAGGCTAGGGTTACTGAATGAAAACTCAACTACAAAGGCAGAGAAACCACCCACTGTACTCCATGGTCTTTGTTCAGTTTCCTGTTAAAAAGTGGGAAGAGAAAGACTGTATGTGGATAAACTAGGTCCAAAGCTGACGAAAATGTTGGTGAATCTGAAAGAAGATCTGAGTCTTGAGGATTTCACCTCATGATACCATCAAACCCAACCCAAGATAAGCCATGTTTTCATTTAGGCCAATGGGCAACTGTCCCGGTTTGCTAGGGCTGCCATACAGAAATGCCACAAGTGGGTGGCTTTCACACTTCTGGAGGCTGAAAGTTCAAATCAGCATCTTGGCCATGTTGGTTTCTTCTATGGGCCTGTCTCCTAGCTTCTGGTGACTGCTGGTGTTTCTTTGCTTGTAGATGGCATCTGTCTTCCCCTCTGTCTGTGTCTCTGTGTGTATTCTGCTTTTTTTAGTAATACACCACTCAGAAGTAATTAGTTTTAGGACCCACTCTACTCTGGTATGACCTCGCTAACATGACAAAAGAAAACTCCCGTTTCCAAACACAGTCATATTTACAGGTACAGGAGTTAGGACTTCAATACATATTTTTGGAGGGACACAATTCAAACTATAACAAAGACTTTGGGCATGTTTCTTAGTATATGTAAGCCCTAAAAAACAGCTTCATTGAGATATAATTTACATCATCCGCAAAAGAAACCTGGTACCTGTTAGCAATCACTCCCTTTACCCCCTTCCCCTAGGCCCTGGCAGCCACTGATCTAATTTCTGTCTCTAGGGATTTGCCTATTCTGGGTGTTTTATATAAATGCCATCATAGAGTATGTGGTCTTTTTGTGTCTGGCTTCTTTCACTGGGCATAATGTTTTTGAGCTTCATCAGTAGTTTGTTCCTTTTGATTATTGGATAATATTCTATCATATGGAGAGACCACATTTTGCTTACCCATTCACCAGTTAATGGACATTTAGGTTGTTTCCACTTTCTGGTCTTCCGCATTTATAAAATGGGAACATTGTGTTGGGAGAGGAGATTCAAAGCACCTCTGAAATCCTTAGACCACAGCAAACTTTGTTTTATGCATTACCCATTGCTTTTATTTAGTGTTGCAAAAAGGATGTATTAAACATTGCCTCCAATGGCTCCAAAAGAAAATGACTGACTCTAGATATAATGGAATTATGGCTATCTGCTTATATTGTGCTGTTACTCGGTATGAATGATATACACTGGGAGTTAAGTATAACATCTAATTGTATTGATATTGCAAACTGTACAATTTTAGTGAGAAATAATAACAATTCTTAAAGGCTAAAGTTGCTGATGGTATGATTTTAGGTTACTTTTCCTTCTTGTGCTTGCTCCAGGAACCCTGCTGCTGCAGTCCATTTCCAACTAAAATAGATTTGAGGTTCTAGATTGTGTTGTTCATTAGTTGCGGAAAAGAGTACTGTCCAACAGAATTTTTTTGAGAGATAAAGAGCTAATTTTTTTAATTGTGGTAAAATATACACAATATAAAATGTGCCATTTTAACCATTTTTAAGTGTACAGTCCAGTGGCATTAATCACACACACCACGTTGTGCAACCATCACCACTATTTGTTTCCAAAACTTTTCTGTCCCCCCAGATAGAAACTCTGCCCCATTAGTCAGTAGCTCCTCATTCCCCACCCAGCACCTGGTGACCACTAATCTACTTTGTTTTCCTATGCACTTGTCTGTGTCTGACTTATTTCACTCAGCATAATATTTTCAAGGTTCATCCATGTTGTAGCATGTATCAGGACTTCATTTCTCTTTATGGCAGAGTAGTTTTCCATTGTGTGTCTCTACCACATTTTGTTTATCCATTTACCTGTTGAACATGTAGGTTTTTTCCACCTTTTGGCTATTGTGAGTAATGCTGCAATGAACACTGATGTACAAGTATCTGAATTCCTGCTTTCAAGTCTTTTGGGTATATACCTAGGAGTGGAATTGCTGGGTCAGATGGTAATTCTATGTTGAACTTTTTAAGAACAGCCAAACTGTTGTCCACAGCAGCTATACCATTTTACATTCCCACCAGCAGCCAATAGACTTCTTGATAACTATTGACTAACTTTCCTGGTTGTTAAACGAACTTTAGGAAAGAATTCGTATTGGTGCAAACCTGAATTTACCTTAGGGAAAAACAAGTATTTATCCAACTGGCTCATGGATTCTGATAACTGTGTGTGTTCAAAGGCAAACAAGTAAGATAACTAAACTATGTCCTGATATACAGGTAGTCCCCTAAAAAAAAAAAAAAAAAACGACATATTCAACTTACAACAAACTGCACTTACGACCATTCTTTTTTGTTTGTACATCTTATCATTAGTAATGTGTACTTCATACAATGCTGTACTGCATAATTTGCTGATGTTATTATTCTCAGATGTTCAATTGTAGATTCTCAATTTTATGACTTACTGTTCCAAACACTGCCGTATAGATTTAGTTTTCTAAACTAAATCAGGGGCTTCAGTTGCTTGAAAACATGGACCCAAACAATGATCTCTTTGCTACAGTAGATAGAGTTGGCAAGCAGTGAAATGTTACCTCAAAATATATGAAGAAAAAAAGAAAGGTGTTTCTGGCTAGAAACTCCATTCCCATTCCCAGGAGTAATCCAGATGGTCCGGACTCTTTCACGAGCGGAGTTATTACTGCAACTGACAAGATGCCCTTATCCAACTCTTTTGCATCGTCGGAGTAAATTGTTATGATTTCTGTATTGTTTTTATGTATAGGGTCGCTATGAGTTTGAATCGACTCAACGGCAACGGGTTTGGTTTTTTTTTTTTTTTCTGGTATTAAAATATATCTATAAGTTTAAACCCCCAAAGACAAATGAAGATTGGATTTATAAAGATACTGATAAAGAAAGGCAACAAGAGTGAAAACTTAAAAAAAAAAAATGAGGTATTTGACTTACGTCAGAACTGATTTAGAACCCGGAGCCATCAGAACGAAACCCCATCGTAAGTCAGGGACTACCTATATACATAATTCAAATTAGAAAAAAAAGATCTCTACTTTTAATAATCAAACTCTTCAGTGGGCTCAGTGTGAACAAGATGTATCTTCTGAGCAGATTCTCTTCAATATTTGGAGACATAGGATAATCAACATTCTTCTCAGAAAAACAATTTCAACCTAGAACTCTTGACAGCTTCATTTTCAGGCCAGTCAGCTCAGATGTAAATTGAGCTGCCCAAAGAGAGTTGGCAAACTAGTTTACTTGGTTGTAATTAAAAAAGGGGAAATTTCTAAACCACAGTCGTCTCCAATGCTAATGTGAACAACCGAATGTTATTTCCAGTGGATTTTTTATTTCCTCATTCTTGGCAAGCTGGTACAGCTCTGTGCAGTTGGGAATCTCAAAGTTTTTCCTCGAGATAGAAATGCTCTTTGTATTTGATGTGCAACAATGTAATTATCCTATACGTTTGCTGCCCACATTCTCTGCATATACCCAAGTTGAATAATTTCAGATTTGAATGATTAGCTTTACACTGCTAGCAAAAAAGAAATTATAGCAACTATGGACCTCTGGCAGAATATTCCATGTGGCCAATGTTATTTACTTAAACAATTGGAAAATGACTTGATTGCAACCATGTTGGAAATCTTTGTGGAGGTATGACTTTTTCTTTTATTGGATTTCTCCTTATGAGTATAGGTAACTTCATGTTGTGGTTTTATTTCGTCCTGCTCAATGATATCACCTGGCTCTGGAGAAAGATCTGACGGATCCTGATAAAGAGAAAAATGAATGCAAGGATTTGGATTAGACATCCTTGCAGATGAACTGCTATAATAAACAATTGCTGTCCATTTGGCTCCAATATTAAAGTTAGTATATCACCTTGGTATTGGGCATACAAATAAGTAACTCCTTGATAACTTCCAGATGTTTCCCTTTTTTAGCTGCTGCCACATCTCCTCTGCCTCCCCCTTCTTCTTTAAATGGGACGAAGTTTCAATTCTGAGCTCCCCAAAGAAACTTTTCCAAAGTGCTCCATTTCTAATTTACCCATGAGGAATGGCATCATTGTGTATTTGGGAAGAGATAATGGGGGTTGCAGGGGAAGTTGGGAAACTGGGAGAGGTAGGCTCCCTATTTCGTCCGCATAAGCATGCTAAAGGGGTATTTGGCCAGCCTTTGGCCACTGTCTATTGTGCATATGTCACAATGTGATACGAAGACAGATGAAGACGCCTGTTGAATGGCTTCACTATTTTTGCACGTCTCCCTCCTTGTAAACTCAATGGGGCAGTTCTACTCCATCCTATAGGGTCGCAATGAGTCGGAATCGACCCGAGGGCACTGGTTTGGGTCCTATTTACCAGCCTTGAGATGCAGATGGAAGTAAAACTGTAAATCCGTTCTGGCTGAGATGTAAGGATGGAAGGAGGGGACAACACGTCAACACTAATGGGATCCATACTTTGTTAGAAAACAGCCTTGTTGCTGTAACGTTTGCTTGCATCAACAGCGGCTCCTTTAGAGTGAATATTTGCTTTTCCGCTTGCCTGCGAGGTTGTATTAATTTCTTTTTTACAGCTTAATGTAATGGTCTGCCTGTTCTGGATTTCATGATTAAAAAAAAAATTCTTTTTCCAGCACCGCATTCTCAATGATTTGTATTCATGCTTGCCAGTCACTCTTCAAGTCTAAAGAAATGACTTGTTGCCTTCATAATTTCAAAGAAGTTTGTTTGTAGATGGCATTAAAAATAATAATGCTAAAGTCTACAAATTCGTTTTCTCCATCGATGTTGGAAAAGAAAATTACCGTTGCCTGTGTAGACTCCCCATCTTCACAGATTAGCAATAACGTGGTCTTTTTTCCAATCCTTTCGTCAAATATGATTCTCCTTTAATTCTACTTATCCAAGGCAGATCCAGTTCTTTTCTTAAGGTGCCTTAAAGCTACCTTCTCCTTTCTTTGCCCCTCTATCACATAAGATTGTACCCCTTCATCTACTATTTGAAATTGTGCTTTCCAAAATGTAAAGAAATTTTTGAAAGCTTCTTTTTATCTCATCTCTTCTACTCATCTTTTGCACAGTCCATGAGATATAAAATCTATTAAATATAAGGAAAATTATTAGGGTTTTTTTTTTTTTTTTGCTACATCGATGAATAACTTTACCTTTTAACTGTGTTACACTAAAACTATATCCTAAGAGTTTATTAAAGTATTGAGCCGGCCACTTTGTCCAAAACCTACATGATGTGACAAGATCTAGGCGGGTCTTTAACAGATTCGAAGAGAGGTTTTGTGATCACCTGACTTAAATTATAAAAAAAATAGGCTCTGTGATATTCAGAAATTTACTTTGCTTCACAGAGGCTAGGCAAGGGTGGCACCAGACGATATGGACGGTGATCCTTCAGGAGCTAGGGCAAACCCATAACCATTCTGGGGAAAGGCCTGCCACATCTATCAAAACATGGCCCCAGAAAACAAACTGGTTCCCAATGTGAGCCTCCAAGCCAAGTCACAGGGTCATCGCCTTCAGTTTCCAATGGAGCTGCTTCGTTCAAGGGATTTAATGATGGTTAAAACTGGAGAGGCTAGCTGGTGAAATAAAAGTGTTGGTACCATTTTCTCTAGCTAGGAGATGATAGCAGCCTGGCCTATTTGCACAACTGCAGCAGGTAGTGTCCATTTGGTATGGTTCTGTATCAGCTATCTTGGAGGCCTCCTCCAGGCGCCAACAAGGGGATATGACTGTAGAAGTGAGAAGTGGGGACACTGAGCATGTTGATCTTTCTCTATAAAATGATACCCATTACCTCTTTTAGCCCAAGATTCAGGATAACACACACTTTTAAATGCAGCCTGCCTTGCACTGTAAATACAGACTATTTTTTTTTTCCTGGAACTGTGTGCTTGTCGAGACATGAGCTGTGTATTTCATGACATTCTTTTTTTAATTAATTTTTATTGTGCTTTAAGTGAAAGTTTACAAGTCAAGTCAGTCTCTCATACACAAATTTATGTACACCTTGCTACATACTCCTAATTGCTCTCCCCCCAATGACACAGCACACTCCTTCCCTCCACTCTCCATTTTTGAGTCTATTCAGGCAGCTTCTGACCCCCTCTGCCCTCTCATCTCCCCTCCAGACAGGAGATGCCAACATAGTCTTATGTGTCTACTTGATCCATGAAGCTCATTCTTCACCAGTATCTTTTTCTATCCCATAGTCCAGTCAAATCCCTGTCTGAAGAGTTGGCTTTGGGAATGGTTCCTGTCTTGGGCTAACAGAAGGTCCGGGGACCATGACCTCCTTCTGGGGTCCTTCTAGTCTCAGTCAGACCATTAAGTCTGGTCTTTTTACAGGAATTTGTGGTCTGCGTCCCACTGCTCTCCTGCTTCCTCAGGGGTTCTCTGTTATGTTCCCTGTTAGGGCAGACATCGGTTGTAGCCGGGCACCATTTAGTTCTTCTGGTCTCAGGCTGATGGAGTTTCTGGTTTATGTGGTCCTTTCTGACTTTGGGGCTCATAATTACCTTGTGTCTTTGGTGTTCTTCACTCTCCTTTGGTCCAGGTGGGTTGAGACCAATTGATGCATCTTAGGTGGCTGCTTGCTAGCATTTAAGAGCCCAGACGCCACTCTCCAAACTGGGATGCAGAATGTTTTTTCAATAGATTGTATTATGCCAATTGCCCTAGATGTCCCCTGAAACCATGGTCCCCAGCCCCCCCCCACTGGGCTTTGAAGGGTTCAGTTTATTCAGGAAACTTCTTAGCTTTTGGTTTAGTCCAGTTGTGTTGACCTCTCCTGTATTGTTTGTCACATGACATTCATTTTTTAAAAACTAAGTTGGAGACTGAAAGGAAGGAGCGGGCTGACTCATTAGGGGGAGAGTAAGTGGGAATATGTAGTAAGGTGTATATAAGTTTATATGTGAGAGACTGACTTGATTTGTAAACTTTCACTTAAAGCGCAATAAAAATTATTTTAAAAAAACTAAGCTGGAAGATTGTTTTCACAGAGTTTACATTTTGTTTAATTCAAGAGGAGACACAACAAGTTGGTGTTACAAGATGATTTTGTTTCTCTGTTTCTTTTGACTCGGCGCAGAGGATGGGGTATCACTGTATTAGAATGTCAATGTGTGATCCAAGCCTCCCCAGTAAGTGGTCCCTCCAGACCAGTGGTGTCACTAGGGCTGGTGCCTCCAGTGCAGTAACTCCTGGTGTCGCCACGCCCTGGCCACGAACCTCCTCCCACACCAGACTATACAGAATTCTTAGTAATGTTTTTTGTACTAATGTTACCGCTAAACCATAATTTCTTATGTGACTGAATTGAATGGCAATAGTGGTGACATAAACAACTACCAAAAGCAAAATGACACATTTAAATTACAATATCATACCCAAACCAAACCCACTGCCGTCCAGTCGATTCTGACTCATAGCAACCCTATGGGACAGAGTAGAACTGCCCCGTAGAGTTTCCAAGGAACGCCTGGCGGATTCGAACTGCCGACCTCTTGGTTAAGTGCTATGGCTCTTAACCACTATGCCACCAGGGTTTCCCAATATCATACGCACAGCCTAAATGTATTTACATTTACATAGTTTCATACGGCTAAAGTGAAAATTTTCATTCTCAAGAAGTTATTGATATAAGTTCGCAAATACTACTTATGGCAATATCGTAGCTAAAACACCAGATAATTTGACAAAACCAGTGACTCTAAAAATGCTGGCAGCAAAGAAAACAACAGCTTGTGCTTCTAGGTGTGCAAGTGAAACCACGTGATTGAAAGCGTCTCAGTAATTGGGTAATAATGAGAGCTCTGACCAGAGGGTATTAGAAGGTTCCAAAAGTAAATTGGCATAGAGCTTTAGCCTTGTAGATATATTGATACATGTAAGGTAGGCTTATAAATAAAAATTTTGTTGTTATAACTAGCTACAGGGATAGTGTCACCTGGTGCGGTCCACATGCTCCTCTAGTGACACCATGCCTCAGGACCTCAGCTGGAATCTCCATCTACATGACCTGGCTGTGGCCCAGTGGAAAATGGGTTCTCTCCATCATTGTCCAACCCGCCAGGAAAGATTTTTAAACCAGTAAAAACCAGTTGCCATCAAGTCGATTCTGACTCACGGCAACCCCACGTGTGTTAGAGTAGAACTGTGCTCTGCAGCATTTTCAATGGCTGATTTTTTGGAAGTAGATTGTCACGCCTTTCTTCTGAGGTGCCTCTGGGTAGACTCCAACATCCAACCTTTTGGATAGGAGTTGAGCACTTAACTGTTTGCACCACCCAGGGATTTTTAAAAATACACAAATCGGGATATGCATCTTTGCACAACCAGGGAAATATGCATGGTTCCTTTGAAGTGCAACCTTTAAATACTGCAGTCAGGAGATGGGGCTACCTGGCTGAGATTTTTGTTTCCTTACTGGTTCTCAACAGGGGGGCAATTGTGACCCCCAGGGGGCATTTGGCAATCTCTGGAGACTTTTTGGAGCCCTGGTGGCTCAGTGGGTAAGAGCTCAGCTGCTAACAAAAATGTCAGCAGTTGGAATCCACCAGCCACTCCTTGGAAACCCTACGGGGCAGTTCTACTGTGTCCTATAGGGTTGCTATGAGTTGGAATCGATTGGATGACAACAGGTTTGGTTTGGTTTTGGAGACATTTTGGCCATCGCAACTGGGAAGGGAGTACTACTGGCATCTAGTGGGCAGAGGCTAGGGATGCTGCTAAACACCCTACGGTACACAGGACAGCCCCATGTGACAAAGAATGACCTGGTCCCAAAAGTGGATAGGGCTGCCGTGGAGAAACCCTGGATTAGATCCTGCATATATGTCACTGGGGACGCACCCCCTGCCTCCCCACCACAGCTCCCAAAACAAACCACCACCACAGGATACCCACAGACACCTTGACAGATGCCTCTCGTTGACGCTACATCAAATATTTAGAAAAAGACCAAAACCTTCAACAAAGTCCTGAGAGTCTTACGAGTTTTTAAACAATTACACTACACCACGAGTAAAGATATTTGAGCTTTCCTTTGTTATTAATCTCAGTTAGAGTGAAATTTTCACTAAAAAAATAAAAGGTGATCAGCAATGAGTAATCACAGGCACTCCTGTATAAAGTGTCTCCCTCACTCTCCTTACTTTGAAGGCTCCTCCTAATTGAGAGGATTCCCATTCCCATACCCCCCGTCCCCAAGCTTCTTATGGTTCTTCTCACTGTCTCTTTGGTTTCGTTTGGACTCATAGTTTGAGTTTAGGGAACTTCCCCAGCAGTGGTCTGGGATCCAGTCCTTTGCTTATTGATCCTCAGATGGGTCATTGAAGATCTATTAAAGAGCTGGCCGGTGGTCCCTTTGTACAATAGTATACCTTTTCACCTCCTTCATCGGAGGAAGGAGCAGATTTCTGCAACTGAAAAGCAAAACTACCTGGTAGATTTCTGTATTAAATGGAATTTCCAGTTTCCAAAAAAAAAAAATTTTTTTTTTAGTTCACCCGCCTGTCAGTTTGTCCTACTGTGGTGGCTTGTGTGTTGCGGTGATGCTGGAAGCTATGCCACCAGTATTTCTAATACCAGCAGGGTTACCCATGCTGGACAGATTTCATCAGAACTTCCAGACTAGGACAGACTAGGAAAAAAGGCCTGAAGTTCTACTTCTGAAAATCAGCCAGTGAAAACCCTATGAATCACAACAGAATATTGTCCGATATAGTGCTGGGAGATGAGCCCCCTAGGTTGGAAGGCATTACACAATATCTGCAACAATGGACTCAAACTTATCAACCATCATGAAGATGGTGCAGGATCAGGCAGCGTTTGGTTCTGATATATATAAGGGCACCATGAGTCAGGCCAGCTCAATGGTAACAAACAACAATAACCAATCTTTCAATTCTTTTATACATGGGAGAAATAGTATTGAGAATCTAGAGGTGTTCCTGAACTTCTTAAAATGAACGGGGGTTAGTAAATGTATAAGAAAGTAAGGGTTTCTTATTGAAATGTACTAATAATGATTTTTCAAAAAAAAAAAAGCAGTTGGATTGTTTATGGACAAGGATCAGCCGTATGTTGTTCCAGGAAACAAAATCATTAGCCAGGATGGAGTTGGGTGAAATTGTTGATTGGGACCATTTACAGTCAGTGTTATTTTTGGATGCATCATTGTCCTACAAAGAAATTCTAACCTAGCTTTTCAGGCCCTGCCCAGTCTAGAGCAGCGCTGTCCAATAGAAATAGAACGTGAGTCACGTATGTAATTAAAAATGGCCTAGCAGCCAAATTAAAATAAAAAGAAGCAGATAAAATTAATTGTAGTAATAAATTTTATTTAACTAATATATCCGTGATGTTATCATTTCAACATGCAATCAATATTTTAAAATTTATTAATGAGATATTTTACATTCTTTTCTCATACTAAGTTTCAAACTCTGTGTATATTTTTATACTTACAACACATCTCAGTTCAGACTTACCACATTTCAAGTGATCAATAGCCGTATGGAGCTGGTGGCTACCATATTGGGCAGCCGAGTCTAGCCCCCACCTAGTGCATTCATTTTTTCATTCTCCCTTGTAAAATTCATCTTCCAGCCTGGGTGAACCTCTTTCAACTCCTTCTTTGCCCCAAGTGTTGTTCTCTTTTATTTCTTGGTCTTTGTATAAGTCTCTCCCTAGAACACTCTCCACCATCCCTCCCACACTACCCGGTTAATTCCTATTTATCCTTCAAAAAAGTTAGTTCCTGTGGGAAGAACTGTAGGAGAAGTTAGCTTTCACTAATCCATGCTCTAGTGCTGCTTGTACTCCACACTCCATAGTTCTCATTCACTTTATTGTACTCGGTAGTTTAGTGTCTGTCTTCTTAAATAGACTATAATGGATGTGAAGGCAGGAACAGCTCTACATAACCTGTGTATTACTGTGAACTTATCACTTAGAATAGTGGGTTAGCATATAACAGATGCTTAATAGATATTTGTGGAATGACTAAACCAAATATAAGTATGCTACATGTGCATTCGCGTGTGTATATAGCAATACTTATTAGGATATTAAATATCAGTGTGTCTATTCCTAAAAATAGATGTGCTGAAGCTTACACAATCGCAGATCGCCACATATATTTGATCATCATTTAGTCTCTCTGAGTTTGGATTTCCTTCCAAGAATAGTAATACCCGTCATGTCTATTTTAAAGAATTCCACTGAAGATTAAAAAAATACTATTGTGAAATCTAAAGCCCTCTAAATTAATTAGGGTGTAACTAGTATTGGGGACTTTGTTGTCAAATGAGGCCCAGGTTCCCTCCATCTGCTGGCTCTCCATGCCGTTAGATATTCAGAGACCTTGGCTAGAGTCAAAACCTCCAGTTGACAAATGAGCACAGAAATACATATCGTTTAGGCTAGAGGCTCGTGTATTTTTTCAGTAAAGGACCCAAACTTGTTGAAACCAAACCCATTGCCATCAAGTCAATTCCAATTCATAGCAACCCTATAGTTCCTCTGTTTTGTAAATAAAGTTTTATTGAAACACGACCATGCTCATTTCCTTGAGTAAGAGTAAAAGGACCAGAGAGTAAATATTTTAGGCTTTTTGGACCATATGATCTCTATGGCAACTACTCAGCTCTGTCACTGTAGTGCTAAAGTAACAATAAACAATATCTCAAGGAATGAGCATGGTCGTGTTTCAATAAAACTTTATTTTCAAAACAGGCAGTGAGCCAGATTTAGCCCATGGGTCATAGTTTGCCCACCACTGGTCTGGATTCATATGTGCCAAGGTGGGAAAGAAATAAGAATTTGCTTAATGTACAGCCTTTGTTCTCCTATAATATATGAACGTAACATATAATGCAATATCACACAAATCAATGAAAGAGGGATAGATTATTCAACCTATGGGTATGAAAAAAATTGGGAAGAAAATTGAATCTCCCCTCATGCAATAAACTAATTAAAGATGAATTCAATAATCAAATGAAAAAAAACTATTAAAAAATATAAGAAAACATATTTGTACATTTATCTGGCTACTAAATATGGAAGGATGGCCTAGGTGTAAATACAGCTGACAAAACAAGAAAAGAAATTATTTTATATTTGCCAACATAATTTCTAACTTCTGGAAGTTCAAAAACATGAAGAAGAAAACAAAAAGGCAAGCAACGACGAGAAGGCAAATAGTTGCAAGAAACAGGACAAAGAAGTAATATCCTTGCACAAAGATCTCTGACTAGTAAGAAAAGTACTAAAACCCTGGTTAAAAAAAGCGAAAAAAGGACTTGAACAGACAATCCAGAGAAAAGGACATAAAAAATAGCTAGTGAACATATAAAAATATTTACAGCCCCATAAGTTATCAAAAATGTATAAAGAACAATACAATTTTGCCCCCCTTCTCCTAATAAAAAAGTTTTTTTTTAAGTGCTTAATGGGAGGCAGAGCAAGATGGGGGCGTACACAGCTGCATGCATCTGTACCTCCACAACAAATCAAAAAAAAAAAAACAATCAAAAAGTGGTGAAATCGACAATCTCAGAACTCTGGACACCAGTTAAAGGGTTGGAGGACCAAAGAGAACACTGAATCACGAAAAAGGATAAGCAGTGGTTCTCCACATGTTCATACCCCCTCCACCTCGCTCCAACCCCCTCCCACCCACCCCAGCTCGGCTATCTTGGACACGCCCCCAGACATGAGTCCTGTGTTGGAACAGGCAAGTTATATTTGTTTTAATGAGATATCTTCTCTCTCTCTCTCCCTTTTAAATTGCTTTTTAGTTGCTAGTGCTTTTTTGTTATTATAAATGGAAAAAAAGTTCTTATTTGTACATCTCTCAAACACTTTAAGTACTTTGTATCAATCAAATGCTTACAGATACCTAAACAACTAAATTCTTGCAATAAGCAGAAATAGGAAAAGGTGCTTTGCCAGGGAGCATTCTAATTAGCTTTCAATTATCTTTAAAAAAAAAAATTAGGTCAACCTTTCCAACAATCACCTCAGGTTATTGCCCTTTGAGGTTCATCTTTTTTTTCTTTTGAAATATCTTTTAATTTGCTATCCTTTTATTATGGCAACGGGTTAACGGGTTTTTATTACAAAAATCGCTAAAAAAAAAAAGTTAAATTGGAATTGCATCAGTCAAAGATAACCACTGTTAACATTTTGGTGTAGCTTCACTCAAAATGCTTTCAACACAGACTCACACATAAAAAGATATAATTTGTTTTTACACATTTATTCAACACATGTTTATTGAGTGTCTTCTATGAGCCAGTACTGCTCTCATGGGGCTGTTTCCACTGGATGGTACCATATTTGCTACTGTGCCAAGTCAGCATTCACCATCATGTGAATGTCCTACGTCAATAAATTTGTATGTGCGGTATCACATTAATGGCCACATAATTGGCAGATTGTGTTTTCCAAAATGGCTAAAGCAATCTTTCCATTCCTCCATATTACTTTTTGAGCCTTGCCATACCCCACCAAGAGGTGAAATGTATTTCCCCTCACCTTGAACATGGGTGAGGTTTTATGACTCGCTCAATCCGATGGGACTGACACCATATAACTTCCAAGGGAGACCATAAGAGGTGATATGGCTTCTGCTTAGCTCTCTCTCAGGACACTTGCCCATGGAATGCAGCCACCATGTTGTGAAGAAGCCCAAGTTGCATGGAAAGGGTGGATGTAGGTTCTCCAGCTGATAGCCCTAGCCAAGGCCTTGGGTGATAGCCAGCATCAACTGTGCCAGCCATGTGGTGAGTGCTTCTTCAAATGAGTCCAGCCTCCAGCCTTCAAGCCAGCGAAGCTGATGCCAAGTACAGCAAAGGTGGCTATCTCCATTGAGCCCTTCCAAAATTCCAGATTTGTGGGCAAAATAAACGTGGCTTGTTTTAAGCCACCAAGTTTTTGGGTGGCTTTTTTGCTACACAGCATTGGATAACAAGAACAGTAATGCTCCTTTGAATGGCCACCATACCACAATTTTTATAGCCAATTCCTTATTTTTTTTATACTATTACTAGTCTTTTGACATTATTTTGCTAATATAAACATCACTTGTATATACATCTCTGTACACAGTAGTGTGTGTATTATTATTTCCTCAACATTATTTCCCAGAAGTAGAATTGCAGGTCAAAGAATAAGCACTTTTTAAGGAATTTTGCTGCAGATTGAGGGCAGTTCAATTTAATGTAGTTTAGCAGCTCACAGATAGGTATGGTATAGAACTATTTAAACCTAAAATGCCTTGGCAAAATCAATACTTACAAATTCGTTGACTGGAAAGGACAGGAAAATCCACTGATATTTCTATCAGAAAGAAATCTGACTTTTAAATTAAAGAAAATTGGTTCAAATGTTTAAATTAAGGGGAAAAAGTGATTATGCAAACATGAACATCAAGATGAGACTCTCCTACTGGAGTATGATTATGTTTTTGTCACATATAATCCCCAGATGGATCCCAACTGCATTTACTCACTTAATATACCATTCTGCAATAGTAAGATAACCTTTATCCAATGAATTAACTTCTTGGACGCAAAGATATCTTCAAGTCTGGAAATTTCCCTTGAGCTTTCTGAAGACTGAATAATTCTATTGCGGTCTGAAGACCTTGTCCTGAATAAGGTTTCACCACGGAGTCAATATTGCCATTCTTTTTCCAACGAGGAAACAGTGGTTCAGATCGTTATATAGGTGACCAAAGGCAATGGTTTGATGGGTTGTGGAGAATAGCCAAGAGCTGATAGTTATCATGTGACCTTACCAAAAAAAAAAAACAACAACAGAGAAACAAACAAACAAAATCGGCTCATAGCAACCCTATAGGACAGAGTAGGACTACTCATAGGGTTTCCAAGGAGCACCTGGTGGATTTGAACTGTTGACCTTTTGGTTAGCAGCCAAATGCTTAACCACTGTGCCACCAGGACCTTAGCTGTTTATAATTTTTATTGAAAAGTGTTGGGTAAAGAAAAGATTACAAAGTTTAAAAGCAATGTTTTTGTGTTAGATGTTGCAAATCTTTAAAGTCCTGGCTATTCTAATATCAATTCTCTTTACTAATTACACACACACACACACACACACAAGGAGCCTGGTGTCACAACAGTTAAGCGCTTGGCTGCTAACTGAACATTTGGTGGTTGGAACCTACCTAGCAGCTCCGTGAGAGAAAGACCTGGCAATCTGCTCCTGTGAAGATTACAGCCTAGAAAACCCTATGGGGTAGTTGTGCTCTGTCCTATGGGGTCGCTATGAACTGCAATCAACTCGACAGCAACTAACAACAACATATATACACGTACACACACACACATAACCCGTCACCTTCCAATATAATAATAGTAATAAGATAATATCTTAGATTTGTATAGTAGTTTAAAGTTTACAAAGTGCACGCACACTTGTTTTCATTGTTTTATTTAACATTCATAACAAAACTGAGGGGTCAGCATTATTTTCATCACTTTGTAGATGACAAAAGCAAGTCTAGAGAAGTGGAGTAACCAGACAAAGACACAACCGGGACTTGGACACAAGTGTTCTGGTCCCACCTTTTAAAGTAGAAACCAGGAAATTCTTCCCTAACCTTTTTTTTTTTTTTTCCCTAACCTTTTAAGATTGTCTTTTGTGTTATGCTAAAACTCATCACATTGAGCAGGGGTCCGCAAGTGTTTTCTGTGAAGGACCAGGTAGTAAATAATTTCAGCTTGTGGGCCATGAGATTTCTGTCACAACTACTCAGCTCTGCCCTTGTAGCACAAGCAGCCATAGACTAGATGTGAACAAATGTGCATGACTGTGTTCCAATAAAACTTTATTTACAAAAATGAGTCTTTGGGCCGCATTTGGCCCTCAGGCTGTAGTTTCCCAACTCCTAACGTAACAGATGAGTAAACAGAGAAATCACAAGCCTACTCCTGCCCTTTCCACCCCATTCACTTCCTACCCCATAAGCCACTATTTTCATTAGTTTTCTTATTTATCCCTCTAGAGATTTTTTTTTCCACAAATGCCGGCAAATACATATATTGACTTTTAGTCCCCCCACTGAACCACGCTTATCTCCCTCGGCCCCATCTTCTCTTCTGCACTTCCTTTTGATTACCTGGGCATCTGTCCATATTAATACACAGAGACCTGACATTCCTTTGTGCAGTTGCATAGTGCTTCATTATTTAGATATTCCACTGTTTATTCAATCTATTGCTAGACATTTGCTTGACTACCATTGTTGTGTTTGAATGTGTGACATTTTATGCTTGTACTGGTGATACCACAGAAGAGATTCCTAGAAGTGGGATTGCTGTGTGGAAGAATACATGAATTTATAATTGCATATTGCCAAGCCCCCTGCATATTTGTGGTAGTATTTCTGTCCTCCCACCAGCAACCTTTGAGAGTGCCTATTCTCCCTGGAGCCTCCCCAACAGAGTGTATATGGACAAACCTTTGAAATTAGACCACTCTGCTAGATGAGAAATGAGATCTTGGTGTAGTTTTGATTTGCATTTATTTTCTTGCAAGTGAGATTGAACACCTTTCTGTACATTTAAGGACCGACTATATGTCTCCTTCTGCTTCATATCCTTTGCCCATTTTTCTTTTGGGCAGTAGGTTTTTCTCTTTTCAAAATTTAGGAGTTCTTTAACATGATGGAAACCCTGGTGGCGTAGTGGTTAAGTGCTACGGCTGCTAACCAAGAGGTTGGCAGTTTGAATCCGCCAGGCGCTCCTTGGAAACTCTATGGGGCAGTTCTACTCTGTCCTGTAGAGTCGTTATGAGTCGGAATCGACTCGACGGCAGTGAGTTTTTTGAGTTTTGACATGATGGTGATTCAGTCCCCATTCATCATTTCTTTTGACTTTGCTTATGCTGTTTTCTGCCATGCAAAAGTTTTGATTTTTATGTAGATGGATTTATCATATATATATGAATGGTTGATAAATCTGATAAGTCCATATGTATATAAATATATATATCTATATATATGTAATCTTCTGGATTTTTAAAAAATCTTCCTTGTTCTGAAATTTGAGGTTTAAATAGATGAATGAGGCAATGATAAGAGTCATAAAGATATTAGAGCTTTTATTTGCAAGTCAGTTTGGATTAGAAGTTCAAATGGATTATTCTTAATGTTAAGACTGGTGGCATGCACTGGTACAGAGAAGAACTAAGACATAGAATAGAGCGAAATGGCCAAGGTTAATCAAGATCCGTATATTACCTAAGGAGCCCTGGCGGTACAGTGGTTAAGCGCTTGGCTGCTAACCAGAAGGTTAGCTATTAGAACCCATCGGCAGCTCCCCAGGAGAAAGATGTGGCAGTCTGCCCCTGTAAACATTACAGCCTCGGAAACCCTAGGAGGCAGTTCTACTCCATCCTATACGGTCGCTATGAGTTGGAATCCACTCGAAGGCAACGGTTTTGGTTTACATATTACCTGGTAATGAGGAAAAGAAAAATCTTTTCTAATCAAGAAAAAATGTGATATTAAATGAGTCTGTTTTAAAGCTAACTGGTTCCATTATGTCTGAAAGTCTTTGTTGTTGTTGTTAGTTGCCATGGCGTTAGCTCCGACTCAGGGCGACCTTATGTACAACAGAACAAACAGTTGCCCAGCCCTGTGCCATCTTCATGATCAACAGTCTTTATATAGACACTTTAAATATCTTTGCTTACATGTAATTTTATTGTGCAATCTCTTAAATTGAGTGGAAGTGAAAAACATTAGCACCATAGGGCAAGTGTTTAATAACCAAACCCGGTGCTGTCGAGTCGATTCTGACTCATAGCGATCCTATAGGACAGAGTAGAACTGCCCCATAGAGTTTCCAAGGAGCTCCTTTTTTTCCTGGTGGATTCAAACTGCCGACCCTTTGGTTAGAAGCTGTAGCACTTAACCACTACGCCACCAGGGTTATTTGCGATATTAAAAAAACCCAACATCTTCCTTTTGAAGGTTATTATTCTGCTGTCGGATGATAAACTTTTAGAGCATCGACTTGTACATTTTTGTGTTATTTTGTCTGAGTTCTCTACCCAGAACATTCAGACCTTCTCCTACTTCTGTTACCCCAGCAAACGGGAATCAGAAAATGGAAGTTAAGGGGGACAGAGAAGTTATAGCATTTGCTAGGCCCCCCAGGATCATTCTTGCTTTTGAGGTGGCATTGTCACCCAGCAAAAGCTATTTTCTTATGAGAGAGGGGGAGGCTGACTGGGGGCCTGGCATGGGGGGTGCAGACAGAGCCATGATGTCACAGATTGCATTGTCTCTTGCAAACTCATCCATCAAGCCGTCACCTCTGATTCTGTGCGGGGTCACTAAGTAGAGAGGCGCCTGCCCCAGTGGAGGCATTCTGCAGTGTTAGTGTGTAGTAGAGCTGGTGGGGTGGAGCCGATTCATTTTCTTTCAAAGGCCCAAATGGCATGCCGCCTAGCAGAGACGCAAGCCCAGCAGCGGCTCCTTAGAAAGGATGAAGACAAGGCAAACAGCCCTCCCTGTGAACTGTAGAACCGAGCCGTCTGCTTTCCTCCTGGGTGATTGAGTCGTGCCGGGGTTTTAAATGATGTAATAGAAAGGTAAGCTTCCTTTTTAACAACAGAAGCAGAGATGGGGTGGGGGATGGACTTCAGATGGATGATAGCATTTCATTTTGCAAAGATAAGTGAGCTCTCTGTGTTAAGTTAGAAGGGCATTTGTGTTTCTAAGGTGTGAATATGATTTTGAATTGCAAGTGTGAATCCTGTCCTGGGAAGAGAGGGCCAACTTTAGCTCTTGAAAAATGCCACACCTCACATCATAGCCATTTACTTTTATTTAATCTTTTAAAAACACAATTTTAAAGAGTGAACTTTTATAAAAAGAAAAAGTGGCTTTCTGGATCACTGAGAGTCACGTTTTCAGATCTGAGATTCTGCCTTTTCTGGACGAGTTCAATTGATTTTCAAGTTGGGGATAACTGAAAAACAAGCAGAGACCTAGAAGTTGTCAAAAGCCCTTAAAATCAAAAGCTAGATATATTAGGGCAGCTTTGAGCTGATTTTTTACATAACTTGGTGGACATTAGCTAGTTCTGGGGTCAGTGTACCAAAACGCATTGCCGTCAGGTCAATTCCCACACCAAGCAACCCTCTGGGACATAATAGAACTGCCTCATACGGTTTCCAAGGAGCGCCTGGTGGATTCGAACTGCCGACCTTTTGGTTAGCAGCGGAGCTCTTAACCAGTGCACCACCAGGGCTCCATATATTTAAAAAAAAAAAAAACCTGTTGCCGTCTAGTCCATTCCAACTCATAGTGACCCTATAGGACAGAGTAGAACTGCCCCATAGAGTTTCCAAGGAGTGCCTGGTGGATTCGAACTCCCGACCTTTTGGTTAGCAACCATAGCCCTTAACCACTGCTCCACCAGGATTTCCAGGCTCCATATAAAACCAGGATTTCCAGGCTCCATATACGGGGTATAAAACTCAGAGGAAGTTTGCGACTGAGTTGTCTCCTTTGCATTCCTGAGAGACACCAGCTGTCGTTGGGAGGGTCTAGAAACGAGCACCAACGAGCAGCCTCACCTCTCCGTGCCTTGTCACGGACCTGTCATATCCCAGGGCTCGCTACTTTGTGTTTCAGTGGCTGAGGAGTCCAGAAGGCTGGGGTCGATGCCTCTCTCGGGACTCGCCTAGCAGGGATTGAGTGCCAGCAGCAGCCCCCGTCCGCCCCCTTCCCCTCCCACCCCCAGAGAGGCGCTTCTGCAGAAGTCATTTGATGTGTGTGCTGGTTTTCCTGGGGAGAGGATTAGAGAGGAGGAGAGTGGCTTTGTGAGGAAAATCCAGGAGAGGTTGCTGGGGAGGAACTACCCAGAGACACAGCTTCAGCTTTTGGAGTCCCATCAGTGAAGTGATCCTAAGAAACCCAGTTGCCTGGCCCAGAGCAGCTGGAGGTTGCCTGCTTCCGTCTACCTGCAGAAGTGAAAACTGGTAAGGCTAATTTGTTTTTTCTACTGCTCTGTGATGCTACTGTGATTGCTTGATTGCAGTGCGGTGTCTGAAGGAAGGGAAGCTCAGTGATTCTGGGACACCCTGTATTGTCTCTCTCGTAAGGCGGTCTGCCTAGTGTTTGAGAAAGGCGCTGCTTCCTGCACAAAGGGCTGGGAGCCATCGAACAATTTTACTTTTCTTCTCTAACTTGGCTAGCATCACTTGTGAGCCACTGACCTAAAACACGTACACATACAGGCGCTATACCCCAGACTCAGGAAATACAGGAATGCACTTATTTATAAGACAATTGCATTTTAAAAGCAATATTTATACCTAAATTTGATTTGTTTGGGGGTTCAACTGCATGAGGGCGGGAGGAAATTGGGCCTTTCTGGAAAATTCCACATCATCTGTTTCCTGTCAGACTGTCTTTTACCTTTGTATGCTTCACCTGCTTGGTGACTTGGGCTGTGCAGGCGAAACTACTGCTGATAAACCAAGGAGGGGCCAGCGTTTCCGCCAAAATGAGGAAAGTGGGATTCTGAGTTAGTCATGAAGATGCTTACAGTCTCTATTTGCTGCACGGGAGAGAAGAAATGAGGAACCTGTTCCCAGGTTAAAAAGACTAGGTCTCCTTCAGCATTTTCACGGTGTCAGCTCATTCACTCAGCCGTATTTGGCCAGTGTTGTTTCTTGCTCCCTAATGATGCTCTTCTGTTATTTTTAGAATTGACTTTGGTATTTGATGAATATGTATAGGATACTACATGATATATATACATATGCATGCATATACATATATATATTTTTATTCTTATATCCCGGGGAACTTGAGCATGACTAGTTTAGAAATGTATTCGTTCTATTTGAGGCAAACTATCCCTCAAGCAAACGACACAGATCCTTGTGAGGAGCATGTGTTTGGAGTTGGGGGTGTGGAGAAGAGATAAGCGGCCAACAGCTGTTGCTTCTGCGATGGTGACTCCAGAAGCCTGTCCTCTTAGCTCAGACCCAAATTCCTGAAAACCCTGCCCACCCCTCCCCCACCACACAGAGTTGGGGTTGTTTTTC
Source organism: Elephas maximus indicus (assembly GCF_024166365.1). Lineage (NCBI taxonomy): Eukaryota > Metazoa > Chordata > Mammalia > Proboscidea > Elephantidae > Elephas > Elephas maximus. The sequence goes on from NC_064846.1 coordinate 169,325,055, forward strand.
TCTGAGAAAGTTTGGGTGCTGCTTAATTTAGGTGGCTCGCTGCTCTTTTCTCCCCCCTCACGAAAATAAAATGGAAAACCTTGGTCTATGCAAAGTCCTGATGGCAGTTGTTTGGCTTCTAAACTTAACGTACACCAAATAATACCCTTGCTATCATTCCAGTTGAATCTGCTCATCACGAAAACACAGATCAAAGAAAATGATTCCATACAAATAAATTAACCAAATGTGCAACTTTTACTTCAATTGAAATTAGGTCCAGAGGGCTCTTTTTTTTTTTTTTCTACTTTACAGTCTTAAAATGACCTGATAATACGCATAGTAAAAGATTGAGACTGTTTGGCATTTATTTCATTTATAACCAATTAAGGTTTCGTCTTTTTTTTAATTGTGTAACTGTTTAAATCAAGGCACTTTGCTGTTGGCTGCTGCTGTTGAGTCTACTCTAACTCCTGGTGACCCCACGGGTGTTAGAGTGGAACTGTGCGCCGTAGGGTTTTCAAGGCCGTGACCTTCCAGGCCTGCTCCCAAGGCACCTCTGGGTGGGTTCGAACTGCCAACCTTGCAGCTAGGAGTTGAGCGCCTAACCATTTGTGCCACCCAGGGATATTGAAAGTCTGAAAAACTATAGGTGCTCTTTCTTTAAAATGAGCTAATTATTTGCCATCGGTATCTTGCAAAAAAAGAAAAAAAGTCAGTTTCCTCTCAATTTTCGTTTTCATTCTCTTATCAATTGAAAATGCTAGTTCAACCGAATAGTTTTATCTTTGCCTGTCGGAATTGTTTACTGAAGACGGGCAGTTAGTTTGGGGCTCTTGAGTGTGAGATAACGGTCAATCAATGTATCTGTGAACTGTGAGGACACCTGGGAGGTTTCCAGGTTTTGATCAATGAAATTCACTATTCTCTGCTTCGTGTTCATTCCAGCTTCAAAGACTATTTAACTCCATAACATTTGGGCCCGAGAGTATGAAGTTTATTAGAATTGGTTTTTGTTCCAGAGTAATCTTTTAGAAATACTTTTGATGGTCATTTGTCATTACTGCCTTTTGAGAGTTCCCTTCACCTGGCATGGATTTATTGAGTTTTTTTTTAGGTGTCCCTTTTTTTTTTTTAATACTGTGCGCCTTTGCTGTTAGAGATGAAAACTCTGTTTTGGTGGGGTTGGGGTGCACAGTTAGTCAAGACTACAAGGGAAAAGATCAACTTCTGCTGTTCTAACAATTGTTCACCTGCTCACACTGTTCACTTGCAAGCGTGGCTTCAGCAGCAATAGAAAATTCTAATTCTTTTGAATTATGGGTACATTAAAATAGATTATTGGCTACTTAGAACCTTGGAGCTGAGTTCATCAGTAATCCTCTCACATAACACAAGACCCTCTGTGTATTATTCTCATCACCGGGCATTTAAATAATTCAGAAGGAAGGTTGCTCATGAATTTCTCTGGCCATTGTACATATCAGGAAAAAATATGGACCAAAACCTTTCATCAAGCTTAATCTTAACATCTTAGAAATTACTGTTCCTTTTCATTTTTTCCCTTGCTAGGCTTTCCTGTTATATGGCTTTCGTAAAATGTTTTGATATATCACAATAATATACATAATTTGAAATAATATCAATAAGAAAAGGAAATCATGGGAAAAGAAAGAAATATTTCTTGAATCTACCAAATGCCACACACTGCCCTGGCCCCTTTACAAGCATGTTATCATTTAACCTTCTCAACAACACTGCAAAATAGATATTATTATCCCCATTTTAAAGATGAGGAAACTGAGGCCCAGAGAATTTAAGAATTAAATCAGACCATACCACTACAGAGGTGGCAAACCCAGATCTGTCCTTCGCTCCACAAAAGCATTTCTTAGCACACTTCTGATTGCTCTTTAGCCAGGCCTATCTTCCTTCCCATTCCCTGGCTGGTGCAAACGGTTAAGCTCCCAACTACTAGTTGAAAAGTTGGTGGTTCAAACCCACCCAGAGGCACCTCAGAAGATAGGCCTGGCAATCTGCTTCCAAAAGTTCACAGCTTTGAAAACCTTATGGAGCACAGTTCTACTCTGCACTCATGGAAGCACCATGAGTCAGAGTCAACTTACCAACAACCAACCACAACAACAATAATCTCCCTTCTCAGATCCCATTTCAACTACTAATTCCCTTCAGTTTATCTTAATGCTTCCAGAGAATTCTCCTTGGCAAAGATTCTGCCTGTTTCCTTGACTTCCCTTATGAGCAGACAGACTAACTATGTAGGCACAGATTGGAAAGATGCTGTAAAATTGCTTTTGAAATGTCAACGTGGAAACAACATGTAAGACTAAAATATGGACTGCAACGTGTTAGATTTGCTTGGTTAGGAGAAATGCGAAATAATTTTGGTTTGGTTTTGAGTCACGTCTGCCCTGGTTTTCACCCTGTAGCCGGAGGGGGCCCCAGTTCGCCTACTCTCTGGGGTACATTTATTTCTCATCCTGTATTTCTGTAGAGGCCCAAACTCACTTGGCCTCACTTTCTGCCTCCAGCAGGGGAACAGAGAAAAGGATGGGGTTGTGAAGATCTTGGAAATGCACTCCCAGCCCCCAGCTCCCTTCCAGTGCTGCTGGTTGAGAGAAAGAAAATCATGGCATGTCTTTCATAAAAGGACTTTTAAACGTATCAGTGCATTAGTCTGGTACCTTCATAGCATAGTCATTAATTTATCTCATCCCATTTGTTCAGTCAGCACTATCTGTTCAATTGCCTTGTGTACCAGTTTCCTATTGCTGCTGTAACAAATTACCACAAACTTGGCAGCTTAAAACAACACAAACTTATTATCTTACCATCATGGAGATCAGAAACCTGAAATGGGTGGATCACACTGGGCTAAAATCAAGGTGTCACAGGACAGCATTCCTTCTGGAATTTCTAGGAGCAAATTTGCCCCTTGCCTTTTTCTAGCCTCTAGAGGCCATCTGCATCCCTTGGCTTGTGGATGCATCACTCTGACCTCTGCTTCTCTTATCATGTCTCTTCCTCTGACTCTGACTGTCCTGTCTCTGCTTTCCTATAAAGGAAAGGACCCTTGTAATTACATTGAGCCCACCAGGATAATTGAGGAAAATCTCCCCATCTCGAGACCCTTAACTTAATCCCATCTGCAAGGATGCTTTTACCATGCAAGACAACATATTCACAGGTTCTGGGGTTTAGGATATGGACATCTTTGGGGGGGGGTATTATTCTGCCTACTACACCCTGTTTTCTACTGTATTTCTTTATAGCTACTTCATATTTAGTACATGATCTTGAAGGCAATGGGGATCCACAGAAGGATTTCAAGCAGAGAGGTGGAAAAACTACCTAAGCTCATGTTTTAGAAAGCTCTCTGAGAGAGCCCTATGGAGATGAAGGTACAACTGAGACACCAGCTGAAATGCAAGAGAAAGAGCTGGTGGCAGAGTCTGCAGAGGAGGGGGTGGGTATGAGACTGAGAGATAGTGGAGGGAGCCCATTGACAGGACAGCTGCGAGGAGGACGTCTGTGACTTGAATAACTTGGGTGCATGATGCAGAGGTAGAGAGGGTGGGTGACTGAGAAAATGCACTTAGACTGTGCAGGAACACCCGTTCCTTCGTGGAGCTCAAACCCATCAGGGATGACACTAGTAATGATAATAGCAACAAGTAAAAAAAAAAATAATCCTCATATCAACCCTCTTAGGTAGACATTATTATTACTGTTATTATCCTATTTTTTGAATTAAGAAATTGAGGCCCAAGCTTACACAGCTTGAAAGGGGCAAGAAGGGATTTGAAACCAAATATTCCAGCACAATGGTTAAAGCGAATAACTGCTAACCAAAAGGTATACGGTTCAAAACCACTAGCGGCTCTGCGGGAGAAAGATGTGGCAGTCTGCTTCTGTACAGATTTACAGCCTTGGAAACCCTAGAGGGTCGCTATGAGTTGGAATCAACTCGACAGCAGTGGGTTTTGATTTGGAGTCTGGCTCCCAGGGGGCAGTGGTGGGGCGGTGGTAGAATTCTTGCCTGCCATGCGGGAGACCCGGGTTCGATTCTCAGCCAGTATACCGTATGCGCAGCCACCACCCAGCAGTTAGTGGAGCCTTGTGTGTTACTAGGATGCTGAACAGGTTTCAGAAGAGGTTTCAGACTAAGGCAGACTAGGAAGAAAATCCTGGCAATCTACTTCAGGAAATCAGCCAGTGAAAATCCTATGAATCAAAAAAAAGAAAAACAAGCCAGTGAAAACCCTATGAATCAAAACAGTCCAGTCCTGTTAGGCATGGGGTCACACCATGAGTCGTAGGCTCCCTGCACAGCAGCTAACAACAACAGCCTGCCTCTAGGCTCCGTGGTTTTAATTCTTAGACTTTACTGCCTCAATAAATAAATAATTATAATTTTATGGGATGTTCCGTACGGGAGCTATCTGTATATTTTCATGGGTGGGCAGCAGGGATAGCAATTGCTGCTATCAAGATGAACTGTAACTTTTTCTGGGGCAAGTCCCTGAGGACTTCTGGCCATAGGGTAGGAGTGATTCTTGATGAAATAAAGCATTGATATAGAGCACTGGACTGGGCAAAGGGGCAAAATTTGAGAAAGACCTTATTTCCTGGCTTTCTAAGAATTTATGTCCACACAGAGAAAACAATACTGCAGACATAAAAAATAGATGATCACATGCTAAATGGTTCCAAGGTCTGCTGGATAAATCTGAAACGAGAATATAGTCCTTTCCTAGAAGGGAGTGGGCAAGAGTCAGGGAATGCGAAGGTCACGATGAGCAGGTACACAGCATTACGTACGCTCCTTGAAAGACTCTTGTGTAGTCCTTACGACAACGCTAGGAAAGGACCTCTGCCCTACAGATGGAGACATTGAGGCAGCAAGCGGGGAAGTAAGGTCATAAGGCAGTGATGGTCAGAGCAAAATTGGAACCACAATACCTTGTTTCCGTGTCTGCATTGTGTGTTTAAAGGTTGTTGGGTTGCCTCAGGAATCCTAAAATGATTTTTCTATTTTTAAAAGTCCTGATGTCTTGATATGGTTGTTCATCATCGCTGTCATTTTGATTGACTAGTCTGTTGGGTGGAGCTTCCCTGCCAGATTTGAGTGTCATTCAATTTATGTGGTTTTTAGAGAAAACCATCCTTACCCAGAAAGATGTATGTAAACTTCTTTGTTACAATCTCCTTTTTCTTCCTTGAGCCATGCTAGAATCCTTGTAGAAGCTATAACATGAAATTATAGAACATGAACTCGTGGGGTTCTTTTAAAAAAGCTGTAGTAATCATTTCGTAGCAAGTCCTTACCATTAGCTATTGCTGATGGGAATGGTTTCTTTCTTTTATAACTAGATCACCAGGAAAATATGAGACCTTACCACTTAAGTAACTCCTTAATTTATGTAATGGAAATATTCAGATTTGTTTAACCCTTCTACTGGACATTTATTTAACAACTATTTGGTATCAACTGTGTGTTGATCCTCAGAGTCTTTATGGGTTTTTGCTAGAAAAGGACATAATGGTTGGTAGAGGGCCAATGAAAGTGAGGGAAACACTCAGTGAGATGAATTGACACAGTAGCCATAACAAGGGACTCAAAGATACCAACAATCACGAAGATGGTGCAGGATAGGGCAGCATTTCTTTCTGTCATACATAATGTTGCCATGAGTCAGAGCTGACTCAAGTGCAACTAACAGCAATAACTGAGCACACTCTGGTTTGCATTTGTTCCTTACAATTCCTGTTACAGAGGATTCTCTGTACAGGGAAGAAAGGGGAGCCTTGAAGAATGGCCCAGCCGGACTTGAACCCCTGGCTTCTGACCCTGAGCCCGGATCCTTGCTCCTGTGCCCTTCAGCCTGCTTAGCTAAGATGGGCCCTCAGAGCCACTGGAGAAGGACTCCATGATGTCTCTCCATTTGGAACAGCAAACTAGGAGAGTTTGGCTATATCCCCTTGACCAAAGCCAGGCACGTTTTGGCAGCAGTTATCTGTGCTGTCCTGGCTAATATTCCTATTGATCAAGATAAACTACAACTTGCTTTAATAACAGAGGCAGGATTATTTATTTTTTTATTGTGCTTTAAGTGAAAGTTTACAATTCACGTCAGCTTCTCATACAAAAATTTATACACAGATGGTTATGTGACCCTAGTTGCTCTCCTTATAATGTGACAGCACATTCCTCCTCTCCACCTTGTATTTCCCGTGTCCATTCAACCAGCTCCTGTTCCCCCTCTGCCTTCTCATCTCACCTCCAAACAGGAGCTGCCATCTTAGTTTCACGTGTCTACTTGAGCTAAGAAGCACACTCCTCACCAGTATCATTTTATGTCTTATAGTCCAGCCTAATCTTTGTCTGAAGACTTGGCTTCAGGAATGGTTTTAGTCTGGGGCTAACAGACAGTCCAGGGGCCATGTCCTCTGCAGCCCCTCCAGGCTCAGTCAGACCATTAAGTCTGGTCTTTTTACTAGAATTTGAGTTTGGCACCCCACTTTTTTCCTGCTCCATCAGGGACTCTCTGTTGTGTTCCCTGTCAGGGAGGTTATTGGTGATAGCAGAGCACCATCTAGATCTTCTGGTCTCGGACTGAGGGAGTCTCTGGTTTATGTACCCTTTCAAGAGACAGGATTTCAAAGTCTACTACTTGTTGAAAGGATAAATCACCAAAATTTTTATAATTTACTTCAAAGTGGGAATTCAAAAAAATATGAGATTTCTCCAATAGTTTGCTGATAGATTTACATTCAAAAATGACATCTGCTCAGTCTTGCCTGCTGCTTATATATGTGTTTGCAAAAATGCTTCCTTCGAGCTTTCTTTTTTCCAAGACTTCTCACTCCACATTGACTTTTCCCAAAACTCATGACAAGAAAGGGACAGAGGTAGAATTATCATCCCTGAGTGCTTGACCCTAGGTTCAGTGCTTAGAGTAGATCACAACTCGTTTTAGTAGTAAATAATGCGTAATTCCTGACAGGTGCCCTTGGGCATTGGGAAAAATCAAGGAGAATGATGTTTTCAGTGATATATTGCCTACAGGAAGATGCCATCATGCAAGCTGAATGCCAGTGCTTGAAGGTGAGAACTCAATATCATATTGAAAGGGAAAGCTTGTTCACATTTATTCATCCACCATCTTATAGATCTTAGATTTTTAAGAGTAATGAAAAAAGAAGTTAAAATCCATAGCAGAAGCCTAAATAAATACAGCTAACAATATGCCAATAAGATCTGAAAACACAAATAGCATGAGCCCTCAAATTTTCGTTCAGTGAATTTCCGTGACAAAGATCATATACCCTCAGGTCACAGTGATACTGTATTATTCTTCCCTGTAGTTCTACACCACAAGGGTGAATTTCTACTTTATACTTGCTACCTCACATTAACAAATGTGATCAACAAATTACATTTCCATATACATGTATAACTTCAAATGCATAGAGACTTGAAGCTACTGCAAAACCAAGCTTGCCCACTGAAGTTTATTTGATAATAGCTATCCCTTTTGCAATATAACAGCAAGAGCAAACATTCTACAACTTCATATAAGTCAAGGAAAATCACCCATCTTTGTTAATTATTTGAACTTTCCTTCATTTGTAACGCACTGTATGGACCCAAGAAAAATGTGGAAAATTGGGACATAATTGGAACATAATAGGCATTTAAGCCTTATATTTTTGTAACAAAACTGTCCTAAAATAAAATAAAAATGATATGCAAATAAGATTTGTTTAGCTAAATGTGGGCAGAAGGGCTGTAAGATATCGGTATGCATTAGAACAACATGAATAATTTATTTTATGATGTAAAACCTAATAAAAATTTCATGATCCCCCATAAAAAAAAATCATGTAAGCCTTTAAAATTATGTGGGTAATCTCAATATGGTGGACAGATACAAGCAGCTACCACAACTCTGTCTAAAACTCTGTTTATAGCTGCTTATATGTTACTTTCTGGAAAGGGTGGATCACAGAATGATGTAATCAATGGTTGGAAAGAAATTTCTTTCCCAAGATACCCATTCAGTGAATTCTAGAGCTGCTTTTCCCTAAAACCATGCAATACACTCTCTTGCTTCGGAATAAGATGAACCATTTTCTGATTTATAAAATTAATGATTTCAATATTATGAAATCATTTCAATTAAGAAAAACTGTTTCAGGGGCTTTGTTTCCTACAAGTATTGTTGGCCTGTTGCTTTTAATTCCGTGATAATGTATGCTACCAAGTAGTTGAGTTAAATCCATCGCATCTCTGTGATTCTTTATGGATGAGTTCCAGTTCTTTTAGTGATGGAACTAAAAGCTCACAAGATGCTGTGTATCAGCAACTAAACAATTAGTCTTTGAGGAGCTTTGGGAAAATTACTCAAGCAGCAAATTAATCATTGTAATTCTGGTCCCCTTTAACAAATACAAGTTCTCTGAAAGAACTCCCCTCCACACCCCTGCCTTCTCTGCTCTTATTAAAGGTGTAAAATTTCATAAACCTTTGGTAAAACATTATGAATTCTCTTTTTGTGCGATACAACTGGTATTTTTTCCAGACATGTATTTCCGTAATTAAACATCCCAAAATACAAATCCCATTATTATTTGTTATGTCTAGTAGTAATTAGACCTCAGCTGGTAGGGCAATTTTAGAACAGAGTTTACCAATTTACATACTAATCCAGCAGAGTCTGGTGGGACCTGATTAGCATAGATTCAGTCAATATCTTAATTAGCCCTAATCCCAGCATGCACTCCGAGGTGCCTTACCCACCCCCACTGCATCTTGGTTAGGTGACTTTTTTGTCTTCAACAAATTCCAGCTCTTCGAAAGATATTTTCTAGTGCTCTTCCTCACAGACAAAATGGTTACATCTCCAAGTGTTATGCCAAGCAAGGAATTTCGTGGAAAACCCTGGAAATGTGAGAAATTTGGCCAGGCAAGTAGTACATACACAGTCTGAAATAAAACCAAAGTACTAGAGAGTATACTTCTAGAATGTTGGAATACACCCACTGCGCAACTCTAGGTAGTGAGGTCTGTAAGCCATCCTGAACATAAGAGAATCTTTTCTATTTTCTAAGCCCACTAAAGCCCACTAGAGAAGAATATTCTATATTCCTGCCCACCCTGGGAGCCCATCTCATCATTTACCAGCCCTCATGTCCGTAAATTCCTTACACCTAACTGAAATCCCCCATGTTGCCTATTCAAGCCTCTCGCCTTTCTCTCCACCTATTGTGGAAATGGAGAACAGGTGGCCACCTCCCCTACAGAAAGCTGTTCATATAGCTGAGGTCCAGAATTAAATTATCCCCCTAACCTTCTCTTCTTCAGGTTGAATTTTTCCAGCCCCTTAACTCTTGCCTCTGAGGTCCCTTTTCTTCAACTCTTTAATCTTCTTAGTGATTTTCCTCTGAACTCTTTCCAAGTTCTCCTCACCCCTCTTTAATTGTGGAGCTCAAAACTAGGCAGAGTACCTTATGAAATAATTTGAATGGCAAGATTTCCTCAGGATAGATATCCAGTACTTTAGCCTACCTCTATATGCTGCTTACTTTTATAATCAGTGCTTGCTCTTAGTTAGCTGGCTGGGTTGGTTGGCTTATTCTTCTCCCATTATTTATTTTTTAAAGTAATTTTTCTACTTGTGTTTCATTCTGTAACCTAGAGGGAGTTTCTTCTATTTTCTTTGTAATATTGCTCGCAATTTATCAAGAGCATTTGGAGTTTCAATTTCAATTTTCAAAACTATAAACCAAAAAACCAAATCCTTTGTCATCTAATCAAATTCTGACTTATAGCAACCCCATAGGGTTTCTAAGGCTATAAATCTTTACAGAAGCAGACTGTCACAGCTTTCTCCCGTGGAGCAGCTGGTGGGCTTGAACCACTGACCTTTGGGTTAGCAGCTGAGTGCTTTAGCCACTGTGCCACCAGGGCTTTTTCCCAAAGCTATAAACCACTGGAATCTCCTGGTAAAGTTTGAAGTCATTTGCAAACTCAATTTGAGCACCACTCAATGACTTACTTCAAAATCCAGGGAGATGAAGAAAGACCTCAGTGAGGACAGGAATGATCCCAGGAGACTGTCCCTTGCTAATACCTCCAACCCAAAGGATTCATCTCATCTCTTTTTTGTTTTCCTGCTTTCTGACACATTTTCCCACTTTTGACCTTTGTCTCTCTGTCCCTATTTCTCCCTTTTTCCCCTTTCACTCTTTGGTTCTTCATCACTTCCATTTTCACTCAACACCTTCCAGCCAATTCTGCTTGAGATTATTCCTCAGCCAGAAAATTCATCTGGTTATAGGCATTAGGAGTGACACAGAGGGGATAATAGAATAAGAGAAACATACCAGTTTTCCTTTCTAGACTGGTACTAGATTAGCTGAAATCTGGCCACATAGGTCACAGATAAGAACAAATTGAAAGCATGGGCTAATGGATGTTATGAAGATCAAGGTGAAGAAGGGAAATGGCTGATTCAGCCCTGGCTCCGAGGAGTGCCCACACAGGAAATATGAGTACCTCTCTTCTAGCTCACACCCTCCTGGCCACACAAAAAGAACTAATCCAAGTGTTGCTGAGTTTGTGTGTAAAAGAACCAATCTAACTCACTTTCAGACCCTCATTTAATTGTCAGGGTCCTCGCCTTTTTTTTTTTTTAAATATGTGTATATTTTTTATTGAGCTTTAGATGAAGGTTTACAGAACAAACTAGCTTCTGATTAAACAGTTAGTATACACATATTTGTTTTATGACATTGGTTGCCAACCCCACGACATGTCAAGACCTTCCCTTCTCTACCTTGGCTTTTCTATTGCCAGCTTTCCTGTTCCCTGCTGCCTTCTAGTCCTTGCCCCTGGGCTGGTGTGAGGGGCCTAGCTTTTTGTTGTTAAACTCATTGCCACTGAGTCAATTCTGACTCATAGCGACCCTATAGAATAGAGTAGAACTGCCCCATAGAGTTTCCAAGGCTGAAATCTTTATGGAAGCTGACTGGCACATCTTTCACCAGCAGAGCCACTGGTGGGTTCGAACTGCCGACCTTTTAGTTAGAAGCCATGAGCTTAACCACTGTGCCACCAGGGCTCCTTTTTTTGTTGTTAGATACTGTCAAGTCAGCTCCAACTCATGGTGACTCATAGGGTTTTCACTGGCTGATTTTCAGAAGTAGATCACCTGGCTAAGGGGCTAATAAAAGTATTTTAAATTCCAGAAAGAGGTGCACCTTGCCCTAAAAGCTAGGGTCTGTATTGATCCCTGTCTAGAAGCTTAAGAATCCTTGCAATTATAAAAGATTTACTCATATGCTTTTGGAGATTTTTTTTTAATTGTGTGTCTGTGGGCAAGAAGCAGGTGTGAGGGGTTTTGCGTTGGTGCCTTTATAGCCAAAACTACTTCACACTATTGACAAGTATATAAACAGTCTAAATAGTTCTTACCATTGCACTTCTTCAAGGGTTACTGATAGAAGATCAGATGCCAAGGATGACATTGGGAGTTTCTGTCTGGCTGGTTGGTTCATTTGTTTTTGTTTCTGAGTTTTGGATGGCCAATTGAATTTTTTTGAGCGGGAGGGTGTATTTATTGCAACCAAAAGTTTTACATTTCCTCACCAAAAGGTGGGTCTACACTCTAGATGTATAATTAAAAAAAAAAACTTTAATTTCCTTGTTTCCCATTTTACTTCCTGACCACTTTTCTAAAGCCATGGTGAGGCAAATACAATCTCCCACCTGTCACCTGGACAGACCCAGAAGTGTGTGAGAGAAGGGCCTTTGCAGTTTACTAATAGTAGGCAATGCCAGGAGCCCTCATAGTGGCTTTGACAGCTCGGCTGAAGAAAAGAGATTTTTGGTGGGAATGAAGAATGGTGCAGCCTCTTTAGCGATCCCTTAAAAAAGTTCAACATGGAGTTACCATATGATCCAGCAATTGGTGTATACCTAAGGGAAACAAAAACATATGCCCTCACAAAACTTGTACATGAATGTTCGTACCAGCATTATCCCTAATAGCCAACAAGCGGGAACAACCCAAATGCCCATCAACTGATGAATGGATAAACAACATGTGGTCTATCCATGCAGTGGGAGGTTACTCAACCACAAAAAGGAGTGGAGTCCTAATACATGCTACATTATGCTGAGTGAAAGAAGCCAGTCACAAAAGACTATACAGTGTACGATTCCACTTATATGAACTGTCCAGGTTAGGTAAATCTACAGAACTAGAAAAATAAGTTAGTGGTTACCTAGGGCTGAGAGGGAAACCCTGGTGGCGTAGTGGTTAAGTGCTACGGCTGCTAACCAAAGGGTTGGCAGTTCGAATCCGCCAGGCGCTCCTGGGAAACTCTATGGAGCAGTTCTACTCTGTCCTATAGGGTCGCTATGAGTTGGAATCGACTCGACGGCACTGGGTTTTGGTTTAGGGCTGAGAGTGGAGGCTGGGCGAAGTAAGGAGTGACAGCTAATGGGTTCATTTAAAGGAAATGAAACTGTACTAAAATTAGATTGTGGTGATGGTCGTACAACCCTGTGAATATACTAAACAAATATTGTTCACTTTAAATGGATAAATTGGATCCTATATGAATTATATATCAACTAAGGTATTAAAAAAAGAAAGAAAAGAGGTTCTGATACAGAGCCAAGTGTTTCTAGGTGACTCACAAAACACTTCTAATTGTCATGATTTAAAAAGGGAGAATTAATTCCTTTTATTATAATAAACTTTTCCTCCAAGTGGCACTATTGAAGATCTTATACAAGACAACTTAAGTTCAGTTGCAGCTTTAGAGCAGTGTAGCCCACAATAACGTGCCCGGTGCAAAGACGAGGAATCTGGGTTTTAATCCCCAGCCTCATACTAGCACACTGTGCAAGATCAAGCAATTGGCTGGACTTCTTTGAAATTTGGCTGCCCTTTTATACCGTGGGAATAATGGCAGCAACCTCTAGCAAGCACACAGAATTGTGTTTGAATGTTAGGATAAAGGTAGGTATATTCTATCATGGCATCTTACAGAATGCCACAGAAAGACAAACGCATGTTCTTAAATGGCCAGCAGTATGGATCATAAATATCAGTTAAATGTATATTTTAATATGTGTGTTAATGTTTCAGTTGAGCCTCTTGATCCTGAGGTTGTGTGATTACACACCCACTCCCTCTACACACACAGAGTCACACCCAAATAAAACAGGAACAGACATTGACGTTGGATATCATTTTTGGTTTGAGGTAGGCCTTATATTACGCGTTTTAATCTGTGAACTTCACTCCTGAGGGGGAAGAAAGCAGCTAACTATGATTTTAAGTACCAAGAGTTTTTAAAAAGAGAGAGAGAGGCAAAGTGAGAGATCCAGTTACACAGCCAGATTTATGGGAATTGGGAATATTGTTTTCCTAACGACTGGCAGAGCATCTGGAGCGGTAAAAGTCAATAAATCTCCCGTCCGTCATTGTTTACGGAATTCTTTTCTGACTGCACTGACAATTCAGGGTAGATAGAATTTTAGCTGAGAAAGTTAACTCAATTGTCCAAAACTCCTTGGAGGCCAGATGGCGGGACCAGGACTGGGGATGATGGCATATGGTTCTGAGGTAATAATTAGCGGAGCTCGACTGACAAGGCACATTCCTCCACAAGTACAGGCAGAAAAATACATCTTGATTCTGCCTCAAAAACAGATCTAGGTGCTAAATTTTTGTGTTGAAATCTTTGAAGTCCTGAAAGGGATTGCAAAACTAGTACAGAAAGTTCTCGTGTACCGTTCACGAACCTTCTCCAGTGGGAACGGCTTACCTAACCATAGTATATTGTCCAACTCAGGAAACTGACATTGACCCAATACGATCCAAAAAAGATTTTTAGAGTGGTAAATTTCCCTTAGAAATTGGACGACAGATCATCTCAGCAGCTCAAGTCTACAGTGTCACAATTTGATCCTGTTTCCTTGGCTCAAGCTTTTATGATCGCGGGGGAGGGGAGGGGTAATTTGATTCTTCGTGTAAACAAAATGTTGCCCTAAGTGTTGGTTCTTTTAATTATAAGTATTGAAACACCGATCACAGTGCCTTTTAGCTGACATTTGTATCCAAAAATACTAATAAGCTCCATTGCAAAATATATGACTATTTTTTAAACTCCCAGTTGCTTTCAAGCAACACTTAGATCGTTAAATTAGCTCCTCATTGTTCCCTTAGAGGTGGCAGGCGTTATTAAAATGTATTCTGCATATTTTGTTTCTGTAATTATGTCTAATCAGTGCGAATTGATGCTGTAGTAAAATACTTAATTAAAAACACATATTTGAGATATAAGTGGGAAACAAAGGAGATGCTCGCCTAGTTTGCTTCTAAGTGACAGAAACTGATAGAACCTTGCAATGTTAGACAAGATCAGCAGCCTGGAAAAAAAGTGCTCTAATTGGTCGAAAATGCCAAATTTCGATAGAAGTAGCCTGGCCTTAAAACAAAAGAAGGGGCCTAGCGCTGTGTAGTCTTTCCCCCCTGCAGAATCAGTTCTGAAAGATGTGAAAAAAAAAAATGAAGCTCTCCTAAAATGTCTCCAAATCCCTGTTCACAGCACCCAGGGAGCGGAGCTTTCCGAAAGAAATGCCTTCCCAGGCTGAGTAAATGGCATATGTCAAGGGGAAGAGACCTAGCCCTGTCGTGATTGAGCAGGGGCTGCTGTGGGCCTGGTTCCTTTGTGTCGTCGTCATTTACATGACTTTACCACAACAATGTGCTCCACAGTCAATAAAACAAGACGCTTTGCCATAGCAACAGCTTCAGAATGCGGCACAGTCTCGGTGCTGTCCCCGAGACATAGAAAAAGTTCCCTAAAGAAACACTCCTTATGAATATGTTCAGCCGTTTCTTTATTCCAGCAGGACTTGTTTCAGATTCCGCCGGGTTGAGGCTTTCTTTGCGCGGCCCTATCTTTCCTTTGCTTGGTGAGAACGCGCTTTGTGTGTGTAGATGTTGGGGGAGACGCAACTGAGGGGGTCGGAGGGCTTGGAATACATCTGTGGCTGGGATGGAAAATACAGTTCTTGTGTATGTTCACAGAAAACTATTAACGCTCTCCAGGAACTCATGTAAAAATCAGGAATGTAATATACATCCATCCCTAAGCCATTTGGGGTTGCTTTGAAGCTCTGTCATAAATGGCCCTTTTAGTGTTTGCACTTTTCACTTCTTTCTGTCACATATCAACATGTGCATATGATACAACAGATTTTAGCAAATCGGAAGGAAATGCACTCCACACTCAATGCTGTGCTCCAAAAGACAGCACATATGTTATCAATGCTGTAATTAAGTGCCAATACTTTCCTCCTTCTTTGAAGGTCATTGCCTGGCAAGATAAACTTGTCCTGTTAAGAAGATCCACCATCACCTCTCCCTTTGTTTAAGCAGTAATACTTTCTACAAGCCTGGATCTATTAGAGTCTTGAGAAATGTCACTGAAGAAGGCAAATCAGAGTGGGAACACAGACCAAGATTTTAATGGTCAGCGATAACAGTTGAGTGTCTTCTTGCTATGCCGAATACAGTGGTGTTTTGCCTTTAGGAGATCATTAGAGAACTTGAGAGTGGGTCTGGCTCAGTGGAAAGGAAATTCTTTCCCCTGATACCTTGGTGCTTCTTCTGAAAAGATGTGCCCTCTATGGTGTATACACGATGTTGTGCCCTTTCCCCACCTCCGTTCCCCTTCGCTGACTTCTGGGAAGTAGCCATCCCTTGATGCTGGGGCTGCCTGCAGTGATAGATGAGACTTTGAATCTGTGCACCTGACTCCATACTAACCCATAAATTAGTTATGAGCTGGTAATAAACAATCCTAAATGTTCCTGCTTCTCGGCGAGCCACAGACCCCAGGGGTCGCCAAGTGATGAAAGATCAAACTGGACTCGCCAGTGAGACCCAATCAATTATTTACACCCTTTAGCATTGGGCATTGGTAGAATTTGAACCAGGGGATCCTTTGTTTGCTACATCGCTCAATGGATTTGTGCTTCCAAGATGGCAAGTTTGAGTATACTCTTGTTCAGACCAGAGGGAGATGAACAGACAGAGAGGGAGTCATTAGAGGAGAGCTTGGAGTGCATTTTGTGCATGTATTGATGTCATATGGAGAGAGAGAATGTATACACAGTGGCGTTTAGAGGAGTTTGGAAAACACAAAGGGTGTGTGTGGGTGCAGAGTGGAAGGCGAAGGGATTAGAGCAGCAGTTACAATTCTCTTATCCCCAGTCCAGTGAAGGCAAATTAATGTAACCAGAGCTGGGGAGAAGTCTCAAGAGAGAGAAGCTTCTGGATAAAATCCCACTGGAGAAACTCCAGTGACACCAGCGAGGAGTGGCCCCAGCTCACTCTCCTTGGTTATTCTGCTGTCATCGAAAATGATTTCTGCAGCTCAGCAGGGCTGGTGAGTTCCAGTAGGCAAGTTTCTGGCCCAGCGTCATAAGTATGTTATGGGTTAAATTGCGCATTTTGAGAACAAAGTGCGCCCTCTGAGTTGGGGTGCCCCTAGTGTTTAGCCCACTCAAAAGGCTAAGCAGGTTTGACTCTTTTCATGGACCTGAGGAAGAGGAATAATTATTTTATTTTATTTTTATGTTCTGTAATTTTGGGGGCTTTTCACAGTCTAAGGGCTGCCATCTGAATGCCGCGGATTTGGTGAGCCACTGCTGAACAACGGAGAAGTGTCATTAAGCTGAGCCAAGGCTAATTTTGAAGCAGTTCTAAGACGTTCCCTATTAAGTAGAGAGAGGATTTGATTCCCTATCCTGCTTTCATGCTTGAAGAATCTCAGAACCCTTGACAAAGCCATGACTGAAATACTGGCTGCAAGCAAAGTAAGCCCTATTCAGATGGTCCCCGTTGCCTCCCAGATGCTGAAATTGCTTTTTCTTTCTTTCTTTTTTTTTTTCCTTAGAATGATCATCATTCAGAACTATTGAGAATTTTTCCTTTTTGTGGATTTATGTTGAGGTCTTCCCCCAATGAATTCAGAGCCTTGATTGCTCACGGTCTCAAAAGATGGGAGAGTAAAAATGATTAATATTTCATTCAGATGTACAAGTGCAGACTCATAACTTTCTGGACCACACAGACTCCTTGTGCAAGTTTCAGATCCAAACCCTGTTTTTGTACTAATTCCAAAAAAGTCAGTGAAGTCTGAAGGCATTTGGCGGTAGAACTTTCCTAAGGACAATTAATTTAAACTCTGTTTTAGCTTACAACCAACAAGTCGATGATTCATAATTATTGGAACACAGCTATTTGAACACCCTGATTATCTTTTTAAATTGTACTTTGTTCTTAGACAAGTAACCACATCAGAGTGTCATTTTTCCGCCAAAAGTCTGCAAAAGAACGCTTTAGTAGCTCCACATTATAAGAAATTAAATTCCACGAGAAGCTTATATCTCTATGGATCCTGGACAAAGTGACTGCTACCCACGCTGTAGATGAATCAGGTGATAACCAAAATGCCCCTAGAGCTCATCCTTGGTTCAGTTACTCTACAGTCGGGAGAACCACCTAGGCTCGCCAGTGAAGAACAAATAGGGCTTAGAGGCAACTTTAATCCTATTGAGCAACCAGGTGGCTGGTTCTGGTCACCATAACACTATGTCCTCTTCCCTCCTAAATTGTTACTACCACCTTCATAGATAGATACAGCCCCTGTTCTACAAGGTATTCAATAGGTGAGGTTACTGTCCTCATTTGGGTTCTCCTGGATGGAGACTTTTATATAAAAATCCAAGTGCAAGTAATTTACTTGGGAGAGAAAGACGAGAGGGAAGGAAACCAATAAGGTGTGCATTATCAAGTTATCATTATGGGCAACTGGAGCTTAATCCTGTTGGGGAACTCTGGGAGCCAGTGTAAAACCTACTCCTCAGGGTTATCTCACCCAGTGGCAAGGGAACTGGGGTACTTATACAACAGCTCTGGTTAGTATTGGGTGAGGGCTGGAAGGGTTAGGGGTGGGACTTTAACCCTCCAGCACATCTGGAAGTAAAGTTGGTTCCAGCACCCAAGAAAGCCCTCTGGCAAAAATATGCAGAGGCTGGCAGTTGGACATCAGGTTACTGGGCACAGAAATGGTAAGGCCTAAGGGAATATGAAGGGGACTTGGTGTTGCAGTGGTTAAAGTGCTCAGCTGCTAACAGAAAGGTCAGTGGTTCGAAGCCACCAACCGCTCTGCAGAAGGAAGATGTGGCAGTCTGCTTCCGTGAAGGTTACAGCCTTGGAAACCCTACGAGTCAGTTCTGCTCTGTCCTACATGGTCACTAGGAGTCAGAATCTACTCGACAGCAGCAGGTAAGGAAATATGAGCAGGACATCGGCCTATCTAGTCCAGTCATTGCTGAGAACGAACTTCACTGCCTACCAACACCCTACAAGTGTTGCATATTCCACAAGTCCCTGCTATAGCCTTGCCAATGTTCCACCAGGAAGAGATAATTTCCTCATGACTTGTCTAAAAAATAAATTGCCATGTACTTCTGCTGTATACAACTTGTCTTCTGAATAAGAACATAGAGATTCGCACAACTTCTTAGATCCAGCTCTATCTCAGGAAACCGGTAAACCAGGATAGTAAGAGTGGGGGAATCTGTACCTCATAGAACAGAACAGCTTGGAGAGAGGCAGGATCCAGAGCAGAAGCTGACTGTCAGTGTTTATCAGATGGATAGCTCTCCTGCTTGCAGGAGGAAGCCTGGATAGACAAGTGATGTGTGGTAGCAGTAGGTCCAGCAGTCAGTAACAGATGGAGAGTCACATTGTCAAGCAGTTGGCATCAAGAAGAGCCAACAGGAAGTGGCAGGTACAGGCTCTTGGCAAAGGCCATGGGAAGGGGTCCAACATGGCAGGTTTGGGCATAAGGAGGAGGGAGGAGAAATTTCTTCAGCAGTTTGTGAGGACAAAACATAGGTGGGTAATGGCAACATACAGGTTGGAAGAGGAAGCTTAGGATTCAGGGGCATAGTTCAAGTCACCGAATAAACTAAAGGATCAGGCACCAAGTCAATGACACAAGCACAGAAAGCCCTGTAATATTAGTCAGGACTTCTTTTGGTTGTAAATAGCAGAAACCTGTTTTATTTTAGAAAAAAAAGGAAAATTTGTGTTGTGGGGGGAACTATTTGAGAGGAGTGTATCAGTTTTCCATTGCTGCGTAACAAATGATCCCAAAACTTACTTAATGGCTTAAAACAATTATTAGCTCATGATTCTGTGAATCAGCAATTAGCTGGATTCAGTTGAGTAGTCCTTCTGCTGGTCTCGCCTGGGGTCCCTCATGTGGCTGGAGCCAGCTGGAAGGTCATCTGGGAGCTGATAGGTCTAGGAAGCATCAGCTAAGATGGTCTGCATGGTCTCTGCTCTACATGGTCTCTCATCCTACAGGTGGCTAGCCTGGACCACTTCATATGTTAATGGAGGGGTTCTCAGCAGCAAGAGTGAGCAACACCCAAAGTACGCTTTTTAAGCCTCTGCTTGCTTCGTGTTCGCTGATGTCCCATTGGCCAATGAGAGTCACATGGCCAAACCCAGATTCAAGGAGTGGACAGATTACACTTTTTGATGGAATTTGTGGCCAATTTTTGCCATCTAGAAAAGGGGGGCAACTGAGAGCACATAGAATCAGGGATACAACACCAGTAGAATGATCTTTCTGCTTACCATCTCTATTCTCTACCAAATTCAGTCTCTTGGGCCATATGTCTTGACAAGTCAGGAGGTCGGTCACTTTTAGCTCTTGAGCTGACAACCTCACCGCATCCTAACTTGAGAGGAAAGTACTCTCTTCTCTTAGGCCCAATTAAGAAATCCTGAAAATAAAGGTGATTGGCCGGGCTTGAATGTTGGGGAATGAAGATGAGTAGCTCCTATTCAACCCATATAATGGGAGGAGAGGTAAGAACTGTTTGTTCCTCCAGCATTTTCTTGGCTTAGATTCCCTGTCTCTTAGTTTCCTTTTTTTTCTTTCTTGTTTTTTTTTTTTTTCTTGGAAACATCATGAGAAATGTTGCATGAAAGGTAATTTTTTGTTATTATTTTGCATATTCAAATTTTTAGATTTTGCATGTCCATTTTTCCACTCTCAGATTTGAAGAATAATTAGCCTGGGTATAAAATTCTACAGAATTTGCTTCAACTTTAACTTCCAGCCTTTCTGCACTCATAGTTTTAATTCCCAGGAGACTTTTCTTATTTTGGAATGATCATCTGGTACCCTGATCCTGTTTCATGGAATATAATATTCTCTCTTACATGATATCACTCTGAAAATACTAATTATAGCCTCTGTAAAATTTTTTTCTGTACTCTCCAACTTTCCTCTGATTTTCCTTATTCTGTGTATTTGTTTTGGTCTATGTATTGGGTTTTTGGTTATGTATTTCATAGTGACTTTCTGAAAACATGCTCATATTTTTTGTAACTTTTCGTTTTGACGTAATTGCAAACTTATAGAAAATTCGCAAGAATAGTGCAAAGAGCTGTAACGCATCTTTTACCTACATTTGGGTTTGTTTACGTTTTGCCCCATTTGTTTTTATCATTCTCTGTCAAAAAATAGAGATAGGTATTTTCTTTCTGAACCTTTAAGAATAAATACCTAAGTGTTCCCTAAAAACAAGTATATTCACTTACGCAACCACAGTCTGATTATCAAAATCAAGAAATTTAACATTGATTTGGTACAATGATCTAATCTAGAGTCCATTGAAATTCCATCAATTGCTCCAATTATGTTCTTCTTTATAGTTGTTTTTCCTGGCCCAGTAGCCAATTCAAGATCACCCATTGCATTTAGTTGCTTGTCTTTTTAGCCCGCTTTCATCTGGAACAGTTCCTTAGCTTTTTTTGTGTGTATGTTTTTTGACCTTGACATTTTTTAAAGCATACGGGCCAGCTTGGGTTTGTCTGAGGTTTCCTCATTGTTAGATTCAGATTATGCATTTTTGACAGGAATGCTGCTAAAGTGAAAACAAACTCATATTTAAGAGTGAGACACTCAAATCTAGTGGGAAATCCTGTGTGCATGGGCAAGTCTTGATGAGTTGTGGGCTTCACCATGGGACATTGAGCAGGAATTGACCTTATCTGTTGTGGGGCTTTCAGCTATCTTTGTACATTTGTTTTTTTAAGTGGATATTTTCTCTTGGACTGGGGACATAAACCCGGCTTTTAGCATTTTGAAAGGTAAATGGAGCTGAAAAAACATATTTTTATTGGAAATTTTGTTGTTGTTAGTTGCCACATCAGTTCCCACTCATGGCAACACCATGTGTGCCGAGTAGAACTGCTCCATAGAGTTTTCAAGGCTGTGACCTTTCAGAAGCAGATCGCCAGGCCAGTCTTTTGAGGCACCTCTGGGTGGGTTCAAACTTCCAACCTTTAGTCTAATAGTTGAGCACTTAACCATTTCAACTCAATGTACTTAGTCTCAGCTATGTCTGCTGGCCTTGAGTCCAAAGTCCTTCTGGCTAGTACTGAATGAATTACTGAATCAGGCTGAGTCTTCTGGGCCACATGCTGCTATTGTTGCCCTCCGACTGTCTCCCACTGTACTGTGGGTGCTCCAGGGCAGTGCCCAACCCCAGTCTGGCAGGGGTCAGAGCCCCATACATTGTTCTTAAATGAATAACTGAATTACTGGGCCAATGAAAAGTAGCTAATGCTAATGGAAAGGAAAGTTCTTTTCAGGAGAAAAGTGTTTTCTCTAATATTTAAATTATATTTTCAAGGTAAAGGAAGTACGTGAAGAAATGTATTATATAAAATAAACCCAAATTGCTTTTGTTTGATTCTATAACTATATATTATCCATATAACTATACCCCCCAAAAAACTATAAAAAAAAAACTGTAGCTATATTAATATCTATATCTATGTCAAGTCAATAGTATTCCATGTTGTATGGTTCACATTAAAAATTATAAGCCAGCTAGGGTTTGCTGGAAAAGGATAGAACTTTATTTTTTGGGTCACTTATATAGAAATTGGAAACCTTGTAGTTTTCCATTAGTGGTTAAGTGCTACGGCTGCTGACCAAAGGGTTAGCAGTACAAATCCATCAGATGTTCCTTGGAAACTCTATGGGGCAGTTCTACTTTGTCCTGAAGGGTCGCTATGAGTCGGAATTGACTCAACGGCAATGGGTTTTTATATAGAAATTATCTTCATAGCATTTTATTTAACTTGTTAGTGTTAGTCAGCTCCAACTCATGGCGACCTTATGTATAACAGAGTGAAACATTGCCCAGCCCTGCACCATCTTCATGATCCAATTGGTATGTATGATTCCATTGTAATCCATAGGGTTTTCATTGGCTACTTTTCAGAAGTAAATCACCAGGCCTTTCTCTCTAGTCTGTCTTTGTCTGGAAGCACTAACTTAGGTTGATAAAAATTGTACTTCTGTTATGATGCCCCCCTACAAAAGGAAGAGAATGCTGTAAACATGATATGACTCACAAAACCAAAACCATGGTGAGGTTAGTGGGCACACACATTTTATTTGCTCACACGAAACAACCCTGATCCAGCTAGGAGGAGAGGTGGATTTCTCCTTTGGCACTTCCCGTAACCCCATCTCTTCCTTTCAACCAGCCATGCAGGGAGGGAATGGAAATGCAAAATCAAAAAACCAAACCTGTTGCTGTTGAGCCAATTCAGACTCATAGCAACCCTATAGGACAGAGTAGAACTTGCCCAATAGGGTTTCCAGTGAGTGGCTGGTGGATTCAAACTGCCGACCCTTTGGTTAGCAGCCAAGCTCTTAATAACTGCACCACCGGGGCTCCTGGAAATGCAAAGGGAGTGTTAAAAGCTGCAGGAGGAGATAAGATGTCCAGGCTGTACTTAAAAGTACAAAAAAAA
Source organism: Elephas maximus indicus (assembly GCF_024166365.1). Taxonomy (NCBI): domain Eukaryota; kingdom Metazoa; phylum Chordata; class Mammalia; order Proboscidea; family Elephantidae; genus Elephas; species Elephas maximus. The sequence goes on from NC_064846.1 coordinate 169,348,004, forward strand.
AAAAAAAGAAAAAGGACACCCAGGCCATCATTTCCTTTACAGGCGGCCTTGCTAATAGATGTTTTAGGCATAAATGATGCCCACTTATGGGCATGTACTTATAGGGGCCAGACTTGTTTTCCAAGGAGTAGCTGTTTGGCCACCCTGGGGAGAGTTTGCCAATGGATTTTGCAAACATTTAGCTGATACGCTAAAGTCATTTCCCCGTATTTATTTTAATATAGATTTTGAGCTGGCTTTCTTAATTCTTATTTTACCATAATATTTTTAAATGGAAAGCAGGAAGCATGAGTGAGAAGGAGATAATTGTAGCCCTAATGCAACCATATTAAATACTTTAATAAAGCAAAACTATTGCAGTATTAGCACTCAACTGCTATCTAGTTGCCAATAGCAAGAATTGGTATCACTCATGTCCTGCCTGGATCTGTGTATTCAAATTTAACAGTAATACGACGCTGGAAGAGAGGGCAGGAAGCAGGAGGGTTATGCAGGATATTTATGAGAGTCAGGCCAGAAGTGGTGTTCCTTACTTTTTCCCACAACCCAGAACTCAGTCACGTGATCACAGCCTAACCACATGGGAAACTAGGAAATCATGATCTTCCTGTGTGCCCAAGGGGGGGAAAAAAACGAAATATAACAGGGTTTGGTGGGCATATAGCATTTTCTCTGCCACACCGCCTTCTAAGGTATAATAAAATAGTTAATAGCTAGTGAATGTTTACTATGCACTTACAATCTTGATGAGGTAAGTAAACTTTGGATTCCATTTTGCAGATGAGAAAGCTGAAGATCAGCTATGTTAAGGGACTTTTCTCTCCTTGAGTCACTCATCATATGCTCTTATTGTTCCAAAATGAATTTACTTTCTCACAATATTAAATTGGGCTTCTGGATGAGTTAGCAAACATGGCAAAGTATCGTAATTCAGCATTTTGGGGTTTATGTTTAGTTAGCTGCTTTTGGTGGCTTCGGCAACATAAATTTTCTTTTTTTGAAAACTTCATACATATAAAAAAATCAAACACAGTTAGTTCCAGAGTTGAATAATTCTTTGGCATAAAAGTGCCATCAAAAATCCTAATGTGGTTCCTCAAAAAACTAAAAATGGCACTACCGTACGACCCAGCAATTCCACTCCTAGGTATATACCCGAAAGACTTGAAAGCAGAGACTCAAGGAGACCTGTACACCAATGTTCATTGCAGCGCCATTCTTAATAGCCAAAAGGTGGAAACAATCTAAATGTCCATCAGCAGATGAATGGATAAAAAAGTGTCGTGCATACGTACAATGGAATACTACTCAGCCAGTAGGAGAAACGAAGTCTTGATGCATGCTACGGTATGGATAGAGCTTGAAGACATTAAGCTGAGTGAAATAAGTCGATCACAAACGGACAAATATTGTATGAACTCACATATATAAAAAGATAAGAAAAGGCAAATGTATAGAGAACAAATTTTATTAGTGGTGACCGGGGGTGGGAGCAAGGGGGAAAGGAGGGGTTAACGGGGATGGAAAAATGGCATTGATTAAGAGTAGGGTTAAAAAACACACGGCCAATAATTCTAAATGCTATCAATAAGTTGTATACCTATAAAAAGTTGATTTGGCAAAAGTCGTGTGATAGATGTATTTACAAAAATGACCAAAAAAACAAGAGTAGCTGATGAGGCTGCTTATGAACAACCAAAAACCTCATGGTATTTGGTTCCTTGGTTGGAAGTTTAGGGTCACGGTTTCATGGGACATCCCAGTTAATTGGCCTAAAAACATGTTTAGTGCTTCCGTTTTACCTCTTAGTTCGTTGTGTAGTGCCTGGGGTCTTAAAAGCTTGCAAGTGGCTGTCCAAGGCACGACAGTTGGTCTCTATTTGCTTAGAGCTACAGAAAAAGAAGGAGAGTCAGGAATAAGAGGAAGAAATGGACTATGTGGCTAATTGCCTCCATGAACAACTGCTTCCTTCGCCATGAGACCAGAAGAACTGGGTGGTGCCCAACTACCATTACTGAACATTTTGATCAAAGATTCTATAGAGGAATCCTGATCAAAAGGGGGGAATGCAGAGCAGAATTTCAAATTCTCCATGAACTCTAGACTTTCTGGAGCCATGGGGGCTCGACAAGCCCCTGAAACTATTTCCCTGAGATCATCTTTAAACCTTAATCCAAAAATATCCCTTGAAATCTTCTTTAAACCAAACAATAGTTTAGCTTAACTAGTAAAAAATCTCTGTCTTGAGCATTGTTCTCTTTTAAGATCCATATGTGAGCAAAGTGAAAACAGCAACTCAAGATAGGAACCTTGAGGGGGCAGTGAGTTTACGTTAATAAGGGAGGAACGGCTCAGAAAAGGAGGGTGAGAATGGTTACGCAACTCGAAGAAGGTAATCAGTGTCACTGGATTATACATGTAGAAATGGTTGAATTGGTACATGTTTTGATGTGTATATCCTGAGCAAAAACGACAAAAAGAATCCTGGTGTGTCTCAATTTTCCACTCTGCCATCCTCAGTGAGTCAGCTTTCATCATCAAGTGATTAGAAGACGGTTGTTAGCTCCAGGCATCACTTCCTCACTCCCCCATATCCAAAGGCAGGAAGTGGAGTTAATCTTCACACACGCATCCTCTTTTTTCTTTTAATTAGGTATCAAAACCTTCCCCAGAACCTACTACACCAAAAAAAAAAAAACACCAAACCCACTGTTGTTGAGTCAATTCCAAGGTGGAGTTAGCTACAGCTGCTAACCAAAAGGTCGGCAGTTCGAATCCACCAGCCGCTCCTTGGAAACCCTATGGGGCAGTTCTACTCTGTCCTGTACGGTCACTTTGAGATGAGTCAGAACTTACTAGCCAGCCAAAAAAGCCTGTTGCTGTTGAGTAGATTTGAACCTGCTAGCAGACTGCCCTTATTATTTCACCGGTCAAGAGTGATTTTCACACCCATCACTAAACCAGTCACTGGCACAAGTCAACAGGATTACCATGATTGGCTTTGACAATCCAATTCATCCCTTGAGGTTGGAGGAGAGCACACCTTCCTGAGGAGATCACTGCCCTGTTGTTGTTAGGTGCTTTCCAGTCAATTCCTACTTACAGTGACCCATGTGACAGAGTAGAACTTCTCCATAGGATTTTCTTGGCTGTAATCTTTACAGGAGCAGATTGTCAGGTCTTTCTCCCGTCGAGCCACTGGGTGAGTCGAAGTACCAACCTTTCAGTAAGCAGTTCAGTGCTTAACCATTTCCACCACCAGGGCTCCTTGTCACTACTCTAGACCTGGCAAAACATAACAAAGATGAAGAGGCAATGGCTCTTGGTCACCCGACAATGCCTACCACAGACACAATTGCATCCCTTATTAGGTACTCAAAATGAGCCATATGATGAGCAACTCGAGAGCATGAGTTTGAGTCAAAGGATATTGAAACTATAAGAGACCTTGGAAAGGATTTAATTAAGCCTTCTCACTTTACAGGTGGGTAAACTGAGTCTCAAACAGGTTAATTGGTTTCGCTAGGTTACACAGCTAGACGAGAGTAGAAGTAGGACTAAAACTGAATTTTCTGATGGCCAGTTCAGTATATACATGTCATTGTTTAATTGACGGTTCAATATGATGAGACATTGCACTTGCTTATTTGGGTTTTTTTTTTCCCTGTGGTTTTTGCCCAATCAATTATGAACTCCTCAAGGGAAAAGAGCAGGTTATTGAGCTCCAGTGCCCAGCACAGTGTCTATACACAAGAGTAGTAGACTTCATGTTGGTACAGTGTTTTACAGCTGTTTTCATTTTAATTCTCACGACAACCCTGGAGGCAGATGAAGAAACTCAAGCAGACAGGTTAAGAGACGTACCCAAAGTTACAGTCACTGAGGCATTGTAACAATACCATAACTAAAAATATGTGCTAAAATATATAAATAGAGGGAGATTCCCCCATAGAAATCTTTCTTACCGTTGCTAAAACAAACCAAACCCTCTACAGTCGAGTTAATTCCAACTCATAGCAACCCTGTAGGACAGAGTAGAACTGTCCCATAGAGTGTCCAAGGAGCCCCTGGCGGGTTTGAACTGCCGACCTCTTGGTTACAGCCGTAGCACTTAACCACTATGCCACCAGGGTTTCCCTTACTGTTGCTACTTACATGTTATTGTAGTTGTTAGTTGCCATCAAGTCAGTTCTGACTCATGGTGACCCTGTGTATAACAAAACAAAACATCGGCCAGTCCTTGTGATCCATAGGATTTTCACTGGCTGATTTTCAGAAGTAGATCGCCAAACCTCTCTTCCTAGTCTGTCCTAGTCTGGAAGCTCTGCTGAAACCTGTCCACCATGGGTGACCCTGCTGGCATTTGAAATATCAGTGGCAAAGTTTCAGGGTCCCGGCAACACGTGAACCACCACAGCATGACAGACAGACAGGTGGGTGGTGGTGCTTATGTGTTACCCGTTGCTGTCGAGTCGATTCTGACTCATAGCGACCCTACGGGACAGGGTGGAACTGCTCCATAGAGGTTCCAAGGAGCGCCTGGTGGATTCGAATTGCTGACCTTTTGGTTAACAGCTGTAGCACTTAACCACTACGCCACCAGGGTTTCCTGCTTATGTGTACATGAATAAAATCGGTAGAAACTAATCCAGAGGTGAATGGAAAAAAGAAATCAGAACCAGCGACTGGAGATTAATGAGAAATTTCATTCAATATTTTTTTATAAAGAAGGTAGTTACACAGTGATGTGTACAACATAAAAAATAAAAAGGGGGGAGTTAAATTCCGACAACTGGAGGAGATCCCCAGATTGAAAAATAAAAGATGTGACTGATTTGTAGTAGTCCTGTCTCTCCTTTACGTAGAGAGAAGACTATTCTCAAGTTCAGTGAGTTCACCCAGGGCCCCACTTTAATGGTGATGATTATATTTTCCATGGTTTCTAGCACAATGGGATGGAATTGTTCTGAGTAGACTCCCTACATGCTGGGCGATAAATTCTTAAACCCGTAAGTACCCCCAAATCACAATCTATCTATTTATCATAGTAAACCAAAAACCCAGTGCCGTCATAGTATATGCCATTTATTCCTCCATTTTCAAGTTATCGTTTATTATTCATTTTTTTATTTTTAGCACTTCTAAAATATCAACCTTTCTACAGTCTAATTCTCGATTTGATGTTAAAAGACACGGAATACTCTTAGCAGCTTTCTGGAGGTGAGTTTGACCTTTCCAACCTCGTCTACTTGATTTTGTCAGAGTAGTATTGAGAAAAGACCAAACATTGACTAAAAATAAAAAAGTGATTCCTCTTTTATAGGGTGGTGAGCTAAGTCAACAGACTAGTTACAATGTCAAAATCTAGATGCAGGGCCAGGATCTAGAAGACCTAGATCTTATTCTCTGGCCCCGCCTTCTTCTGTTATTTAAATGTTGGCAAACCCTGAACTTCCTCTTTGTCTACTAAAGAGGGAGGATTCCTGTTACACATACCTCTCAGATTTTTTTTAAGACTCATGGGTATAGGTGAGATGGGATGAAGCTATGTAAACACGATTTCGCCATGTAAATATTCAGTCATTTTTATATCTTATCCAGTAGGTACTATATCAGGATCATAGTGAGCGAAGAAACCTCAACTATTTACCTACTATATCCTCCAATTAGAACAATATTCAAATCATGCTGAAAGACAGATTACATTTCATTTCTCTAAGCCCGTTCCATACTTCTTTTGTTCTGCAAAATGGCCTTTGGAGAAAAGGTTCTGTGGACAAATTAGTGAAGGAAAAGCTGCTTCCGTGTCTCCCTCTCAAAGAATCACCATATATATTAATATTATAATGGCTCACAGAAACTTTGCCGTTTATATATAAAAGACTCTTAAATGTATTTCCCAAACTTAAATGACAAAGAATACTCTTTCTTCCCCTAACAATTATTGATGTCCCTTGATTCTGTTCTAAAGGGACAAATGACACACTTCTCCCATTTTGATATCACATAAAAATGCAGTCTTCAAAGATGTTTCTCATGAACTTTTTTTAAAAATAATGTTTTATCGTGTGTTTTTAGTGACAGTTTTCTCCTAAACTTCAAAACATCTTCTGTGTTGAGCAGAAATGGAGATGAAAACTCCCTTCTCCTAAAGTTTGCTTAACATCAGGGAAAGCAAAAACATAAGAGCGGTTTCTGGGTCTTTCTCATTAGCCTATTTCAGTTTCAGTTACTCTCTGCTGTATTTCCTCTCCACTTATACGAGGTCACCATGTGATGTAGCCAGATACCCGCTGGGGCAGTACCAGTGCCTTATACCTGGTGGCCTCTTGAAGTCAGGCAGAAAGCTGGAAGTAATTTTCAGTTATCCTGGCCACTCAGCCTCTTCCCAGCCTCTTCTTATTACAAGGACCACTGGGCAGAATGAACTCTGCCAGCAAGCAATTGTGGAACCATCAGCACTGAGAGCAGGAAGGATGGAAATGCCTGGTGTAGAGGAGGTGCTTGTCATAGCCTGGGTCCCCCCACAACAAATGCTGAAGTAAAGCCTTGGTGCAGAGAGCTTTATGGGCAGTGAGTTCAGGAGCAGCAGGGCAGGCTGGGGCAGTAAAACTGAGAAAGTGGTAAAGGCAGACCAAGGGGCATTGCCAAGTTGGCACCTCCCATGGGCATCTGAACAGCAATCCAGGGAATGTCCTCAGGTGACTTGTCAAATGTATCTCAGAGCTCCCCAATTGGGGGACAAGAGGAGGAAGCATTTCTTGATAGCTCCATTGGTCTTGGATGGCCCGTGAGAGTTAACTTCCTGCATATCTGGGTTGTACATATAAGAGTGCGGGGACATGGGAGTCCCATGCCCTGTCAGAAAAGCCCCCCAGGCAGGAATCAGGAGGTCCTTGGTACAACCAGAGGCAAGAGAGTGTCAGGTGGCATCCAAGGGAAGCTGGCAAAGCTCATGTAGAAGCAATCACCATAGCAGGGGCTAGAGGAAGAAGTGAAAATGAAAGGACTCAGTGCCCAAGAGATGTTCAACTCAGGGCTCAGTCAGCCTGAGGTGAATCTGAGTGGAGTCCAACCCCTCACTTTGAGACCCTGCAAAGTTAACCGAGTTATCCCAGGACACAAAGCTTGCTGGTGGCAGAGCGAGAAGTGAAGACAGCTCTCCTGACGCCCTGTTCCCTGAGGCTTTTAGCCACATTGCACTGCTGCCACTCAAGACTTATTATACCCCACTGCTGTATGAAAGCAGGAAAGAAAGATACCATGCAGTCAGACCCACAAAGCTTGGGAAGAAGTCAAAAGTGATATCTATGATGGTAAGAACAACAGAGAAGCCAGTGCAAGATACAACAGGACTGATAATTAAATGAATGATATGGACAGTGAGTCTCATTGGAATAAAAAAGAAAGCAAGAGCATTTAAAAGGAAGTTGAGCTGAGGATACCTACTACTTAGGCATATAATGAGGGAGGAGCCCCGGTGTCACTGTGGTTAGGCTCTTGGCTGCTAACCTAAAGGTTGTTGGGTCAAACCCCCCTGGCGGCACCATGGGAGAAGGACTTGGTGATCTGCTCCTGTAAAGATTATAGGAAACCATAAGGGGCAGTTCTACTCTGTCACATGAGGTCACTATGAGTCAGAATCGACTTGCCTGCACACAGCAAGAGTCGTGTAGTGTGTGCTTCTCTGAGTAGAGGAGTGATGTTTCTGTGTCATGCTTGGAAATTGTGCTGTTACTGGCATCGCGGGAACATCAGACCCTATTCTGTAGCTAAGAATAGCTGAGATATTAATTAGGTTACCTGAGGAGTGCTGAAGAGGAACTTACCAGATCCAGAGAATTCACAATGCGCGACCTGGTGGCTGGACCCAGGCCAGCTCTAACTCACGTTCTTGCATTATCACCAGCACATCTACCACCCTTGATCTCTAAGATGGAAAACAGCAACGTGTGCTAGTGATCTCCAGATTCTAACACCTGAGTACCAGAATTTAGTGATGGCTAAATTCAAATGTTGGAGTATCAGGAGTAATTGTATGTTCAGTGATTCTGATACTCAAACATATGAATAAGGAAAAAAAAAAATCTTGTTTGGAAGCAATGAAGATAGGATTTAGAGCGAGCTAAGACCCTGGCAAAGGAGAAAATAGGGAGATAACTGAGAGGAAGGAGGAACCAAGGATGTCTTACTGAAATTCAAGCCCCAATTTCTAGTATTTGATGTGGTTTTCTTCCTTATGAATGGTTATTTGTGTTAATCAGAGTGGTTATCATTATTCCTTTATTGATGTACTTAAAGGGCACCATTTTAATGGATTAATGCTGTTAAGGTGAGTAGTTGAGTGCGAGGCACATAACAAACAACAGTAAATGATTGCCTGTTACTTTTAATCCTCTTTTTCTACAAGAGAATTTTGTCTGTTCTTTCCTACTTCCCCTCTTTTTTAAATATAATTTTATATTTACAGAAAAGTTGTAAAGATAGCACAGAGAGTTCCCATATATTCCTCACCCAGCTTCCCTTCATGTTAACATCTTATGTAACCACGGTACATTTGCCAAGACTAAGAAATTAACGTTAGTAGATTACTATTAATTCCCTGTACTTTTAAATCAGTGCTGTCAATTTTTTAGGCATTAATTACAAGCCCAGATCTTTGCAGTGTTGATACTTGATTGAACCAGGAGATGTCTTTGTGAATGAGCTGTAAGTGGGCCTTCTAATTTTATTGTTGTACAAAGAAACGACCTCAGGTCTTTGGTCCGATAGATGTGGTCCTATCAGAATTCCATTGCCTCCAGTTGCCCCAGGGAACTACTGGTTTATTACTAAAAATAAATAAGGCTGACCCTTTTGAAACCAATTTCCGTGTGTGTTTGAATATTCATAAACTTATGTTAATTCTGTTGGAAACCTTGAACTCCTTTCTGGAACATAGAATATCTGTTTTTGAACAAAACATTCTAGCCTGTTGAGTCAACGTGACATGCTCAGAGACATGGAGCTGAAGACAGCAGCTGTATTTTGGACATGGCATTTGAGGCAGGTGAGATTATAATATTCAAGGTTTTGAAAAGGGACCCTTGGAAACATCCAAGATGAGGTGGCTCAATGGGGAACCTACCAGATGGAATTTATAGGCCTCTGTCCTAAACAGATGTTTTCCAGCTGGGAAAGCTATGACAAGAAAATTCACCCAAACGCTTTTAATGGGCACATCACTGCGCACGCATGCACGCATGCACACGCGCGCACACACACACACACACACACACACCCACAGCCTTTTAAGAATGAAAAATAGATTGCATAAAAATACCTATTGTTTAAAAACTAAAATTAGAATTTCCACTGGCCCATCATTTGAGATACTTGGAAAATTGTAAATAATTGTGTATCTCACACTGCTTAATTGATAAGCAAATGGAAGTAAAGCGCTACCCATTGATTGAAGGGCTGAAATTGTCAGTTTCAAATCTATATGATTGTTCTTGAGACTAGTGAATTAATTTCAAGTCCAACGAAGTTAATTCTGGGCTACCACCTTGAAGTCTTTAAGTATTAATCTTCCTTTGCACAAAATCTGAAGGACTTGGAGGTCAAGGGGACACTGGCGAGGTGGCCTATGACTTCTTGAGCTTTTGACATTCAGCCACCAGAGGCTGCTCTGAGACCATTATCCTCCTTCCAGGGAGGGTCCAAATCCCAGCAGGGGACCTGTAAGGACTGATTTTGCTTCTTCCGTTGCTTTGGATTTTCCTTGTTCACTGTGGTTCCCTGGTGGTCTGCTGTGTGGAGAAGATGATTAATTATAGTTAAAGAGGAACCGCTGAAGGAAGGAAAAAACTACAGATGACTGTTTTGCCCTCCTCTCTCTGTTTAAACTCTTACTCTTGTTCTGTTTCTTTCAAGTAAAGGAAAATTGGGCAAGGATGGAAAGGGGGTGCTTTCGTACTGGCATTTGCTAATTTTTCATCATTTCTATTCTGTCTGTGTTACTGTATTTTCAAAGCACGTTTCTGAAGTTTCTTTTTTTTTTTAAACCTTTCTTCCACAATCCTTACTTCCACATGGTTTCTATTCTTCCACATTTTACCAGCGTTTTATAGTTGCTTTCATGCTGTTCCCTCCGTTTAATTTTTTTCAATTGTTGCCTTTCTCCTTTAAGTCTCCCTCTTTATCTAACAAAACAAATCAAAAATTAAACCGAGAAGTATCTGTAGTTAAGTAAGAAGGATTAAAAATGGTTTTGATGCCTGTAATGGATTTTGTGTTTAATCTTGAGCAATGACGCACTGATTTAAATTGTTAATTGAAGAGTGAAACCAGCTTCTTAACGTGAAATTGCTTTCAGTCTTCATGAGTGAAGGCTGATTGTGGTAGACAACAACCAGCTCATCAGAAAAGACTGTTTTTATGTTATTGTTACATGTGCTGCCCTAATTACTATACTTCCAAGTTTATGAAAAGAAATTCCTAAATAAAGATGTAAAGTTTTAAAGCCATGACAAGTATTAAATAGATTTGCAACAGACTAAGTCATCAATGTATAGATGACTGGAGAATTTCAACACTGCAAGTCTTTAATTTTAGACTAAATTGGGGCGGGGCAAAATTCCGTGTCTGATTGAAAATAATATAACTTAAGTATCTATCTACTTAAATATGCTTCATTTTCTATAGATTCTGGAAAAATCAATTGAACTTGAGGGAAAATGAATACCAATTCTATTCGCTTTTATGTATATTAAAAAGAGAGAATTTAACCATTTCTCTTTGCTCTGGGAAAAAATTCAGAAGATACCATCAAACATTGCTAAGTGTTTCATGTTATTATATTTATACAGTAGAACTACCCTTAAAAGCATTTGAAATGTTTGCTATTAAAAGCATTTGAAATATTTGTTAAATCACAATGGTGGAGATCCTTAAAACATTAACGACTAAATAGGGCCCATGGTAGCTTATATTTTCCAGAAGAATAATGGCAGTTGTGTTATGTAAATTGGAGCATATTTCTTTGCGTTCAGAAAGGTGGGCCGCCAGAGAAAGTGCTAGATCCCTTCATTGCAATTTGTTAACACTTTTCAACTTGCCCCTACTAAGGAGAATACAAGAAGGCATTTGCCCATGAGTAAGCCCTTATTAAACCATCATGATTTAATATGGCATATTTTTCTGTCAATTTGCATGCCAGACAGTTGACTTCCTCAATCTCGCCTTTAAGCTGAGCCACAGAAGAAAAATAGACCCACTGAAGTAAGGTTTAAAAACCCATTGCCATCAAGTCGATTCCAACTCACAGTGACCCCACAGGACAGAGTAGAACTGCCCCATAGGGTTTCCAAAGAGCGCCTGGTGGATTTGAACTGCTGACCTTTTGGTTAGCAGCCGTAGCTCTATAACTACTACGCCACCAGGGTTTCCGAAGTAAGGTTAGGTCAGCTTTGTGGGATGCATTAGCAGCCTGTCTGAACAGAGATGGGAGAGTTAGGCACAGAAAGTGATAACGTGGCCCTGGGCCCTGGGCTCTGGGAGGTGGACTCTTTGCCTTGCAAATGCATTGCATGACTCATTATTAAACATGCTGAGAACAGACAAATTCCAGGCAAGTGAAGCATTGAGTGAGTCAACTGTAGTTAGGTGGATGGTGTGATATTTGTCTTATTTGCTTTTCCTAAAGGAACTCCCACGCCATTTCCAACCACTCTCAGACACCACATGTCAAATGCATGGAGCAACTGTATTAAAATTGTTAGCTTGAAGATAGCCTCTTAAATCAGTATAACCCTCGGGCCAGGTATACTTCACTCAAATTGCACAGACTTTAAAATACCCACACTCCACTAAAAAAAAAAAAAAAAATGTATCCATAGCAACCTCTTTGTCAAGGGAATAGTATGTACATCTTTTCAAAGAACCAGGGAGAAACAAAACCATTATTAGTTAACCGTGGATGATATTCCTTATGTTTAAATTTAATCAGGGGCATGATTGAGAAGGAAAAGCGACTTTTAAGAAACTTTTACAACTTACGTACTTTTTTCACTGTTTAGGTGAGACAGGAAGGCTAGAGAGGGCTGGGCTTGGGTATTTCCCTCCCCCTACACAGGTTTTACACAGGTTAGGAGCCCAGGTTAGAGGCTCGCAGTGGTTAAAAGCTCAGCTGCTAACCAAAAGGTTGGCAGTCAAATCCATTTGCTCCTTAGAAACCCTATGGGGCAGTACTATTCTGTCCTATAGGGTCGCTATGAGTCGGAATCCACTCAATGGCAGCGGGTTTGGTTTTGGACATAGGATAAGAAGCCCTGGTGGCACAGTGGTTAAATTAAGCGCTTTGTTGCTAACTGAAAGGTCAGTGGTTCATACCCACCAGAAAGATGTGGCAGTCTGCTTCCGTAAAGATTACAGCCTTGGAAACCCTGTGGGGCAGTTCTACTCTGTCCTATAGGGTCACTATGAGTCAGAATCGACTTGACAGCAATGGGTACATAGGTTAAAAGAGCCCTGGTGGTGCAATAGTTAAATGATCGATTACTAACCAAAAGGTCGGCGGTTCAAACCCACCAATGGCTCCACAGGAGAAAAGACATGACAACCTGTTCCTATAAAGATCACAGCCTAGGAAATACTATGGGGCAATTCTACTGCCATATAGGGTTGCAATGAGTTGTAATAGGCTCGACAGCACACGACGACAACACATAGGTTAAGGAGTCCTGGGGGCCCAAAAGTTAAGCGCTCAGCTGCTAAGAGAAAGGTTGGAGTTGAACCCACCCAGCAGCTCTTTGGGAGAAGGACCTGGTAATCTGCTCCCATAAGGATTACAGCCTGGAAAACTCTACGGGAAAGCTCTGCTCTGTCATGGGGGCGCCACAGCATCCAACAGCAGTGTGGGTTAAACCAGGTGCCGTCGAGCTCTGCTCTGTCATGGGGGCCCACAGCATCCAACAGCAGTGTGGGTTAAACCAGGTGCCGTCGAGCTCTGCTCTGTCATGGGGGCCCACAGCATCCAACAGCAGTGTGGGTTAAACCAGGTGCCGTCGAGTTGACTCTAATTCACGGTGACCCTGTGAGTGTCGGAGTAGAACTGTGCTCTGTCGGGCTTTTGATGGCTGATTTTTTGGAAGTAGATCACCAGGCCCTTCTTCTGAGGCACCTCTGAGTGGACTTGAACCTCCAGCCTTTTGGTTAGCAGCAGAGAGTGTTAACCATTTGCACCACCCAGGGACTTCTCACGTGGCTTAAAAAAACAAACAAAAAAAACCCAAACCCACAGCTCTGGTAAAGCCCACAGCTCTGGTCAAGCCCATAGCTCATGTCAAACCCACATTGGTTAGGTTCTGGTAGTTTTCACTGAAGGCAGGGGCCGATGTTAAGGAGAGCAGAGAGCTCAGGGTAGGTTTCCAGTTTGTGACTTTTCCCCTCCCACTGCCAGAAGCACCAGGGGAATTTTTCTTTGATCTTCACAGCCTGATGGGGACAGTCTGACAGGGACCCCTGTAAGGCTGGGCCTCTGGGAGTTTGTCTCGCTTAAGCTTATCCAGGCTCAGTCTCCAGCAATTAGTAAATTATTCTTTAAGTATCCCTACCCAATGCTGGGAGGGATACTTAAATTTTGTTAAAGATAATTCAAAAACAGTTGCAGCAGGACATCAACAGGGAACTTCAAGAAATTCAAGCCAGATTCAAAAGAGGACATGGAACGAGGGATATCATTGCTGATGCCAGATGGATCCTGGCTGAAAGCAGAAAATACCAGAAAGATGTTTACCTGTGTTTTATTGACTATGCAAAAGCATTTGACTGTGTGGATCATAACAAATTATGGATAACATTGTGAAGGATGGGAATTCCAGAACAGTAAATTGTGCTCATGAGAAACCTGTACATAGACCAAGAGGCAGTCATTCAAACAGGACAAGGGGATACTGAGTGGATGAAAATCAGGAAAGAAGTGCGCCAGGGTTGTATCCTTTCACCATACTTATTCAATCTGTATGCTGAGCAAATAATCCAAGAAGCTGGACTATATGAAGAAGAACAGGACATCAGGATTGGAGGAAGACTCATTAACAACCTGCATTATGCAGATGACACAACCTTGCTTGCTGAAAGTGAAGAGGACTTGAAGCACTTACTTATGAAGATGAAAGACCACAGCCTTCAGTATGGATTGCACCTCAACATAAAGAAAACAAAAACCCTCACAACTGGACCAGTAAGCAACATCCTGATAAACGGAGAAAAGATTGAGGTTGTCAAGGATTTCATTTTACTTGGATCCACAATCAACACCCATGGAAGCAGCAGTCAAATCAAACAATGTATGGCATTGGAAAAATCTGCTGCAAAAGACCTCTTTAAAATGTTAAAAAGCAAAGATGTCACTTTGAGGACTGAGGTGTGCCTGACCCAAGCCATGGTATTTTCAATTGCTTCATGTGCATGCGAAAGCTGGACAATGGGTAAGGAAGACCGAAGAAGAATTGATGCCTTTGGATTATGGTGTTGGTGAGGAATATTGAATATACCATGGACTGCCAGAAGAACGAACAAATCTGTATAGCCGGAATGCTCCTTAGAAGAAGCAGTTTGTCTCACATACTTTGGACATGTACGGTGCGATGGATTGCTTTTGTGTGGCCTTTCTCGCCATGGTCTTTTAACTCCCACCCAAGTGATCAGGTGGGACTGTGCAGATAGGGTAATTGTGTCCTAACGAGGGGATTGGTCGGTTTTGCCCTCCCCTGGGCTTGAAATGAGCCTCCCCAGGGACGGGAGAAAGAGGATCCCACCATTACATAGGAAGAACAGGAGACAGAGAAAGGGAGAGGGAGAGAGCTGTAACCCTAAAGACAGTGAGAAGCAGTGGCAGGAAAGACCAGCAGCAGATGGCGCACTGGGTCTCCCAGCCCATGGAGAGAGAAAGCTGTGTGCCTTTGTGCAGAGGGCGAGGGAGAGACGTGCCTGTGGGCACAGCTGGAAAGAGACTGTCCTGATGAAAGAACTGTATATTGAGCGTTCCTGAACCTGAATTGTAACCTGTTACTTCCCTAATAAACCCATAATTGTGAGTATTGTCTGTGAGTTCTGTGTGGCCATTGCAATGAATTATCTAACCCAGCAGAGAAGTAGTGCCGTGGGAGGGACAGCTGGTGTCAGCACTGGTAAAGATTCGGAGAGAGAGGGCATGTCTGACCACCGCCTCATAGGAATCAGCCTTGGGCTGTTGATCTTGATTCTCCTTCCTCCTTGTGAAGAGAGAGGAGGTCAGATGCTGCCCCTATGCCGTTTTCGCATGTTCTCAGGAGGGACCAGTCCCTGGAGAAGGACATCATGCTTGGTAGAGTAGAGGATCACCAAAAAGAGGAAGCCCCTCAGTGAGATGGATTGACACAGTGGCTGCAACATTGGGCTCCAACATAGCAACAATTGTGAGGATGGCGCAGGACTGGGCAGTGTTTTGTCCTGTTGTACACAGGGTCGCTATGAGTTGGAACTGACTCGATGGCACCTAACAACAACACAACAACCCTATGCTGGGGCCAGCTGTGGTTCAGTAGGGAAGCTGTGATTTTCTTTATTTGCCTGTATCTCCACTTTTGGTGTGGCAGTTTGCCTTGTGACCTCAATTCCATGACGGATCTAAAAAAAGTTTTGTTGATTTTTAGTTTTTTTTTTTTCATGAGGACAGACACGACGACTTTCAAGCCCTTTACAAGTCCAACTTGCATGCTTCTTTCCAGTAAAATGAGTTTCATGCCTTCTTTATCATCAAAGAGCTTTTAGTCATAGGGATTTTATTAAGATGCCATGAAATACCTTTGGATTTCAGATATTTAAGAGTAAATATCTGTCCTCTTTTTTCTGGCCAAGCATTCCTTACTACCATTTTCCCAGAAAGATCCTTCATTTAGCATACCCGGTGGGTATTTTCCCGCAGTTTTTGCTGCATAGGGGCCTTTGGTCATCATTTCATGGGAATTTGTCACCAGAAAGGGCATAACCAAAACCAAACCGTCGTGGAGTCAATTCCAACTCATAGCAACCCTATAGGACAGGGTAGAGCTGCCCCATGGAGTTTCTGAGGCTGTGATCTTTGTGGAAGCTGACTGCCACATCTTTCTCCTGAAGAGCGGCTAGTGGGTTCAAACTGCTGACCTTTCAGTTAGCAGCCAAGTGCTTAACCATTGTGCTACCAGGGCTCCTTGGGTGGAACTCAGTCCTAGTATTTTTAAAATCTCCTTCAGGTGATTTCAGTAGGGAAGCAAAGACTACAGAGTCCTTTCATTTCACAAACCAGGGAACTGTAGCCCAGGATGTTTAAATGATTTGGGACTTAAGAGAGGAGTCCCTGGGTGGCGAAAATGGTTAATCGCAAGGTTGGCGGTTTGAACCTGCCCAGAGGCACCTGGAAAGAAAGGCTTGGTGATCTGCTCCTGAAAGGTCACAGCCTTGAGAACCCTACCGAGCAGTTCTACTCTGACACATTGGGGTCACCATGAGTCCAAATTGACTCTAGGACAACGTTTGGTTTTTTGAGGTTTTTTTGTTGTTTGTTTTTTGAGTCTTAAGGGAGTTAAGGAACCCTGGTGATGCAGCGGTTAAGAGCTTGGCTGCTAACCAAAAGGTCAGCTGATCAGATCCACCAGCCGCTCCTTGGAAACCCTATGGGGCAGTTCCACTCTGTCCTATAGAATTGCTTTGAGTCGGAATCAACTTGACGGCAACGGCATTTTGTTAAGGGAGTTAAGCGACACAACAAGAATAGGCACAACATAGCCCATTTACACTTTTTTTTACATACACAAGGGTTAAAATAGTCTGCTGGGTAATGGAAAGTATTTACCAGAAGCTTCAGAGGTCCTGTTATGTTAACTTAATAACACATCTGGAAACATGCCCTAAATAAAATTAAAACTAGTTTGGGAAACTCGTTGGGCCAGACAATGCAACTGTAATTGGAAGGACTAAGGTGCCAAGGCACAGGAAAGTTCCATCTGAAAGCACTTCGTTGCTGAGACCAGATCTGCAAGACTCAGATGGAGGTCAAGCCGGCCTGCTATGGAATGTCAGGTGGCGGGACACGCTGTGGAACTACTTTCCAGTGTAACTGAACCCCCGCTTCCTGTTGCATGTCTGGAGCACACAAATATATGCTACAGTCTTCTGCTTAAGAGCTACAGCTGCTAACCACAAGGCCGGCAGTTCAAATCCGCCAGGCGCTCCTTGGAAACCCTACGGGGCAGTTCTACTCTGTCCTTTAGGGTCGCTATGAGTCGGAATTGACTCAACGGCAGTAGGTTTTTAACTGTCAGTAATGACAATAAGAAACAAATATTTGCATACCTGGGGCGAGTTTTATGACTTTTAAGGATTCCTGTGCCTCCTGGCATGTCTAAGGGAACTTGAAAATGTTGAATACTTTGTTCCGATTCCTTAGCAAAGGGTCCACCGTATCTGTGCATTTCAAGGAAAGAAGAACATAAACTGGATCCCCAAAATGGAGCTGGAGAAAGGGAGGCACAGAAGATTACAAGTGGAGTTGTACAAATGTCCAATGTTAAGATTGTTTGACTCAGAACAAAACAAAAAACCCATTTCCATCGATTCCAACTCATGGCGACCCTATAGGATAGAGTACAAGTGCCCCATAGGGTTTCCAAGGAGCACCTGGTGTATTCAAACTGCAGACCTTTTGGTTAGCAGCCGAATTCTTAACCACTACGCCACCAGAGTTTCCATTTGTTTGATTCCAAATTGTTTGATTAGCTACCTGATAGTAATAAAAGCTACCGTTTTCAAGATCTTACTATGTGCTAAGGTCTTTGGGTGGTGCAAACAGTTTGCACTCAACTACTAGTCTAAAGGCTCCAAGTTTGAACCCACCCAGCGGCACCCTGGTAGAAAGGTGTGGTGATCTGCTTCTGTGGAGATTACAGCCAAGAAAACTATGGAGCAGTTCTGCTCTGTAACACGTGGGGTCGCCGTGAGTTGGAATTGACTTGACGACGATGGGTTTTTTGTTTTGTTTTGCTTTTACTATGTGCTAAATTCTCTTTTTTTGTTTTGTTTTTTTACATTTGTTATTGTCTTTTTTTTTTTTTTATTAGTGTCAGTAATGTTGGGGTGAGATGATATCTCATTGTAGTTTTGATTTATGTTTCTCTAATTGCTAATAATGTCAAGTATATACTCATGTGTCTGTTAGCCGCCTGAATGTCTTGTTTGGCAAGTGTCTGTTCATATCCTTTGCCCCCCTTTTTAAAAAACAATTGTACTTTAGATGCAGGTTTACAGAGCAAATTCGTTTCTCATTAAACAATTAATCAACATACCGTTTTGTGACATTAGTTGCAAACCCCGCAGCATGTTGACAGTTTTCCCTTCTCAACCTTGGGTTCCCTGTTACCACCTTTCCTGTCCCCTCCTGCCTTCTCATCAGTGCCCCTGAGCTAGTGTGCCCCCTTCTCATCAGTGCCCCTGAGCTGGTGTGCCCGTTTAGTATCATTTCGTTTTATAGGCCTGTCTAATTTTGGGCTGAAGGATGACCCTTATGAGTGACTTCAGTACTGAGTTAAAGGGTGTCCGGGGGCCGTACTCTCAGGGTTTCTCCAGTCTCTGACAGACCAGCAAGTCTGGGCTTTTTTTGTAAGATAGAATTTTGTCCTAGTAACCATCAAAACCAGCAAAGATTCTTTTTCTGTGTAAACCTTTTCAGGAGTTTTGATAATAGTGGTCTCAATATTTGTCCTTTTGTGATTGATTTATTTCACTCGGCATAATGCCCTCCAGATTCATCCATTTTATGAGATGCTTTGCAGACTCATAATTGTTCTTTATTGTTGTGCAGTACTCCATTGTGTGTATGTACCATAGTTTGTTTATCCAGTCATCTGTTGATGGGCATCTAGGCTGTTTCCATCTCTTTGCAATTCGAACAATGCTGCAGTGAACATGGGTGTGCATATGTCTATTTGTATGATGGTTCTTATTTCTCTAGGATATATTCCTAGGAGTGGGATTGCCGGATCTTATGGTCTATTTCTAGCTTTCTAAGGAGGCGTCGTATCATTTTCCAAAATGGCCGTACCATTTTATATTCTCCCCAGCAGTGCATGAGAGTTCCGAGTTCCCTGTAGCTGCTTCAAATTTTTTTTACTTATTTTATTGTACTTTAGATGAAAGTTTACAGTATGTGCTAAATTCCCATAGTGCTGTGGTTAAATGCATGTTTCCTGGCCCCAGTCAGCCTGAGTGTGTGAACCGGGATCTGTGGTTTCCTAGCTATGGGACCTTTGCCTCTCCCTGCCTCAGTTTCCTCTCCTGGAAAATAGGGATACTATTAGTACTTATTCTCATATGGGGACCTGGTGGCGCAGTGGTTAGGTGCTACGGCTGCTAACCAAAAGGTTGGCAGTTTGAATCCACCAGCCACACATTGGAAACCCTATGGGACACTTCAACTCTGTCCTGTAGTTGGAATCGACTCGATGGCAATAGGTTTCATTTTGGTTTCTTATTCTCGTATGGGTCAAGGAGGATTAAACGACCCATAACAGCATCTAATAGCCACTCAATAAGTGTTCAATAATATTATTATTTTTAAACGAATCACCTCATTCAATTCGCACAATCACTTTGAGGGAGAGTGAACAGATGGGCCAAGTTCACACAGCTATTAAATGACAGAGTTGATATTTGGACAGGAGCTATTTCTTTCACTGAATCAGCACTCCTAGCCATAGTGCTGCCTCCATTGGTTGGGAACAACAAGTCAAGCATTTAGGGGCAGAGCCTTTTTCCATGCACACCAAAATAACCCAACCCATTGCCATTGAGTCGATTCTGACTCATAGCTACCCTGTAGGACAGAGCAGGGTTAGCCCAGCTGTCATCTTTACGGAAGCAGACTGCCACATCTTTCTCCTTTGTAGTGGCTGCTGGATTTGAACCACTAACCTTTTGGTTAGCAGCCAAGCACTTTAGCACTTTAACCACTGTGTCACCAGGGCTCTTGTATAATATGAGCATTTTGGGTTGGTCCACATGACCCTGGACCTTTCTTTTGTCAGGATGATTTGACAATGCCTCCTGCTGAATCAGGGAGGGGCCCTTCCTTCCAAAGACCCCCCTGCTTGCGTCCCTCTCAGCAAATGGCAGCTGCACTCTTCCAGCTGTTCCGGCCAAGAGCTTGGAAGTTATCCTTGGCTCCTCTCTTTATCTCACACAGCTATTCCATCAGCAAACCACATTGGCTCTACTGTCAGAATATATCCAGAATCTCATCACGTCTCCCACCTCCAGTGCCACTCTCCTGTCCCAATCCACCATCATGTGTCCCTGAGTTGACTACAGGAGCCTCCTCCCTGTTTTCTGCTTTTGTCCTGGCTGCCCTGCAGGCCACTCTCCCTGCAGCAGGTGGACTGAGCTCTACAAAGGCAATTGCCTGTGGATCCTCCTCTGCTCAGAAGCCTCTAGGTCCCCCATCTCGCTCTGAGGAGGACCTAAAACTCTTCTGGTGATCTGTTAGACTCTCCATAACCTGCACACACACACACACACACTCATACACACACACACAGTCAGGCACACACGTTCCTGAGACTTTAGCGCCTTCTGCTGTCACCCTTACTCGCTCCATTCCCACCAGCAGAGCTGCCTTGCTTTTCCTGAAACACAGCCAGTGTGCCCTGGCTTCAGAGCCTCTACAGTGCCGTTCCTTCTCCTGGATAACTCTGCTCCATCCTCCCCAATAGCTGAATGTCTTGCTTCCTCACTTCCTTAGAACTCTCCTCAAATGTCACTGTATTCAAAATAACTTCCTCACACCCTCCACCAGCACTCCCTACCCGCCTTCCCATAGCCCCTATCACCGGGCCACCTATTTTACGTTTATCTGTTGATTTGTTTGTCTAGTGCTCTCCACTAGAAGCTATGCTTAGCCTATTTGTACCTGTGTGGAGTCCCTGGATGGGGCAAATGGTTAATACACTCAGCTGCTAACTGAAAGGTTGGAGGTTGGAGCCCACCCAGCAGTGCCTCGGAAGAAAGGCCTGGTGATTTACATCCAAAAAAAATTCAGCCATTGAAAAAGCCCTTTGGAGCACAGTTCCACTCTGACACACTTGGGGTTGCTATAAGTCAGAATCGACTTGAAGGCCACTGGTTTGCATCTCCAGCACCTAGAGCAATGCTGGGCACGTAGTAGGCACTCGGTAAATACTTATTGCATGAATGACTGACCATTCCAGCATAAGGAAGGTGTACCATTGCATTTTTTTTAGCACGAGGTTAAGGCACGAGAATCTCTTAGCCACTTCTTATGAGATACTTGTCTCCACACTTGAGGTCTTTGGATGCCCTGAGAATGAGGAAAATCAATCCACTGAGATCTACAGATGGCTCTGTGTTGCTAATGAAATCAGTGGCTAACCCACAGATGCACCACTTAACTTTGAATAAGGAGAAACGCTTCACAGGCTGTATTATTGACTGTGGAAATAAGTCACAAATGTATTCCGTTGAGAAACCCATTGAGAAATTCTGCACAGAGAAGGAAAACCTCCTTCACACTCCTAGAGAAATAGCCCTGAAATTCATAAAAAAAAAAACCATCTTTTTCCATGAGGGATACCCCACTGGTAGGCATATATGTTGTTTTTTCCTTCTTCCTACCGATGATCTGTTGGACACAACCCAAATTCAGAGAAATGTTTAAGGTAAATAAAAATCATGAGAGTGCTTTGGTTTGTTTTCAAATGTGTGGGAAGCTCCTGGCTTACCTTGAAGGCTGCAGGAGAGGCTTCTGGAGATGGATTGAGGTTGGGAATTTCAGAGCCAATTCAGGATTTAAGTGGCGAATCTCAATGCTCTAGTATAAAGCAAGGAGGCCAAGACAAGGAGATTAGGGCATGTTAGGTGTGGGCGTGTTGAGTGGTGAGTGTTTGGTAGCTCAGTGGTAGAATTGTCCTCTCCCCTGTAGGAAAAAAAAAATTTTTTTTATGTGGGAGACCTGTGTTCGATTCTCAGCCAATGCACCTCACATACAGCCACCACCTGCCTATCAGTGGTGGCTTGCACTTTGCTATGATGCCGAACAGGTTTCGGTGGAGCTTCCAGACCAAGACAGACCAGGGAGAAAGACCTGGTGATCTACTTCCAAAAATCAACCAAAGAAAACCCTGTAGATCACAACGGAACAATCTCTGATCTGCAACCAATCATGAGGATGGCACAGGACGATTGTGTAAGGGGTCACTATGAGTTGGAGCCAACTCCGCAGTAGCTAACACACACACAGTAGTGAGTCTGGGTAACTTTTCATGTGCACCATTTCGTTGTGGTGAATTCATTATGGATGTGCCGGGTTTTGATGCCTGTTTCCAAAGGGGAGCTGCATCTGGACTATCATGGCTGCACTATGTACTGGAAAGAACATGGGTTTTGGCGTAAGAAAGATGCTTTCCAATTTTCCATGTGCAGACCATACACCTGCTGCATCTTCAAGAGGGCCTGAGGCATAACGAGTCCCTGATAGATATGATTCCTTTCATTTCCTGCTTTCAAATTCGGCACCAATACCTCCTGCTAAGTTTATTATATTGCATAGCACATCTCCACATCTCTCTACTGCAGGTAGCCACATTTAAATTTTGTCAGACCTCTTCGTGTGTTGGTGTATCAGCTGGTTTGGGATTCCCTTAATTAGACTGGATTAATTTGCCCAGTTGAAGGTAAGTTCGCCTATCTACCAATTGGTTGGTTTCTAAAGATAACCATAATGAAATTATCTTTCCCCCACATAGATATAGTTTAGGAGGAATATTATTAGGGCTTTTTGGTACTACTTAGATAATGCTATGACTAAGAGTACAGTTATTTTGTTCACTATATGATGTTATTTAAATCATTCACATTAAAATAATTCTAAATGACTGCACTCTATGAAATAGACAGGCAATATAAACTCTGCGAATTAATAAATCAAAAGAGAAATCAAACAAATCCTCATTCGAATGCAGTTTTTTAGACATTTAGATCTCTTTGATAAATATGGAGAAAGCTAAAGCACTGATACCCAACATTTGCATTTTTTTTACTCTGCCATGACTCTAGCATTTATCTTACACCAAGGGAGTAGCACAGGAAAGCCTTACTCATTACGTGCGAATTTTCACAAGTGGTTCTCGGCAGAGGAAAAGCTCTCGATGACCCATCTAGCTATAAGGAAATAAGGGCAAGTATTCTTTCCTTAGGAGCCCTGGTGGTACAGTGGTTAACAGCTCCACTGGTAACCAAAATGTCGGCAGTCCAAATCCACCAGGTGCTCCTTGGAAACCCTATGGGCCAGTTCTACTCTGTCCTATAGGGTCACTATGAGTTGGAATTAACTTGATGGCATTGGGTCTTCTCAAATAAAGGATCCGGGTGGTGCAAATTATTTGCACTGGTGGTTCAGTGGTAGAATTCTCATCTTCCATGCAGGAGACCTGGGTTCGATTCTCAGCCAGTGCACCTTATGCCCAGTACAAGCATAAGTGCACCCATCTGGCAGTACAAGCTTGCATATTGCTATGATATGCTGAACAGGTTTCAGTGGCGCTTCCAGGTTAAGACGGACTAGAAGGAAAGACTTGGTGATCTACTTCCGAAAATAAACCAGTGAAAACCCTGTGGATCACAATGATCTGATCCGAAATCAATCATGGGAATGGCGCAAGACCAGGCAGTGTTTTTTTCTGTTGTGCCTGGGGTCGCCATGAATAGAGGTTGAACTCCACGACAGTTAATAACAGCATTCTTTCCTTGGCTAGTAAAAAGGAGTAAAAAATACCTGATTTGTGTCTAGCAAAGGAAAGAGACTTGTAAACCATGTTTTTATCTTTACCATCATCTTAAATCCAAGCATAGATATTATGTGGCTAAAGTGGGCGAGGGTTTTGGCTAATCAGATAAAACACTACCGTCTTGCCAGTCATTTTGTGTATTTGTGAAGTGCCAATCACACAGACTCAGCATTGTCTTTTTATTGGGAAAGCAAGGAGCTCAAATCCTGTTCAAAGCTTCTTTTGATTAAAATTTCTATTCACTTCCTTCCATATATGTGATTATCAATAAGCCAGCCTGATTCGTTTGTTTCTGACGTAAAAAAATGAGATCTGGCTCACGACAATTCATGTTTTGGGTTTTTTTAATCTCTATGGCCAAACTAAAAGTCAGCTTTGGACATTAAAATATTAAAGGCTTGATGGATTCATCCTTTTCACAAAGAAGGAAAATAAGAGAGATGGGAGAATAAGAATAATGCATATAAAATAGTTATAATATGAAGAATAGTAAGCAGCTATTCCTAGCCTGACTTAAAAAAAAACCCACAAAAAACTGGCTTTAATTTAAAAAAAGATGCCAACTAGAAGTAAGAAGAAAAGGGAGTTTACGATGACTCAAATGATTTATTAAGACATTTAGTTTGTGGAATCTTTATTCCTGAAGATCTAAAAGAGTTTGGATCATAGCTGTCTAATATATGCATTTCTGGCTATAATGTAAATCAGTCATAAACCTTGAGCAAATTCAAACTGTGGTGGAGGAAATAGGAAATGCCAACCAGATTATATGCGCATGGCGTGGTGACATTAGCACTTTGGATTCAGAATAGGCCATTAGGCATGTAATTTCTCTAATGTTCTACCACGACTCTTTGGCCAACTATGGGCAAGATAATCATAAAACACTGTTAAGCTTACAGGAAGTGAATTTAAGGACAAGAAATTAATTTAATAACTAGCAAGTAACATTTTGCCAGAAGAATGAACAAATCAGTCTTAGAAGAAATACAACTGGAATGCTCCTTAGAAGCAAGGATGGCAGGACTTTAGCTAGCTTAGTTTGGACATGTCATCAGGAAAAACCAGTTGCTACAGAAGGACATTATGTTTGTGCCCCAAATAAATTAAGAATAGGGAGATGAATACTGGATTGTCTACCGTAGTCTCTAGCGAAATATATATCAAAGATCACTGACAATTTAAGGAGTGGTCTACAACCATCCTTCATTATTTGTGCATCCTTTTAGTTTTTCCTGGAGTTAATAATGGCCTCATTTTTTGTTTGTATGTACCTGTTTATTCTCAAATATATTCTATCAGTTCCATTTTTCCCCCCTGGAGACCTACCTCCAGGAGCCCTTCATTCTCCTGCTGTAATCTAGACAGGGGCCTTTCTAAGACTGCTGAACTGTCATCCTGGACTTTTCTTACTGCCACTTATGTTTGTTGTCTGTTTTCTGAACCCCGTTCACTTAACTCCTTCTTGGTGTAATTCTCTCAGTTTGCTAAAACACTTCATCATTGAATGGGTTCTATAGGAAGAGTACAAGGATGCAAAATTTTTGAGTCTTTATCTGACTGAAGGTTCATCCACATTGTAGCATGAATCAGAACTTTACTTCTCTATCATTGAAAGGAGCCCTGGTGGCACAGTACTTAAGCATTTGGCTTAAAATTCAGGATTCGAACCCATCAGCCACTCTGTGGGAAAAAGATGTAACAGTCTGCTTCCATAAAGATGACAGTCTTGGAAACCCTATGGGGCAATTCTACTCTGTCCTGTAGGGCCCCTGTGAGTCGGAATCAACTGGACGGTAATGGGTTTGGTTTTTGGAATGTCACAGACTTTTTAAATTTTTTATTTTATTTTTACTTTTTATTATTTTTAATAATATTTTATTGTGTTTTCAGTGAAAGTTGACACAGTAAATTAGATTCCCATTTGACAATTTCTATATAATTTGTTCAGTGACATTAATTACATTTTTTACAATGAGTCAGCATTCTCTTTCATTGTGTTCTATTTGTTCAGTTTTCGGTACTCTAGTTCCCCTACCCCCTTATCTTCTCATCTTTGCTTTAGGGTAATTGTTGACCTTTTGGTCTCAAAAGATTTTTTTTTTTTAATAGAGCACCATATTCATGGGTAGTATCCTTCGTTTTGTGTATCGCTCTGTTATTTTGCTAAAAGGCGGCCTTGGAATGGTTTCAATTCAAGGCTTAAAGAGTATCTCAGGGCAATAGTCTTAGGGAGTCCTCTGGTCTCAATTGGTCCAGTAAGTCTGGATTTTTTTAAGAATTTGAGTTCTGTTCTGTGTTTTTCTCCCATTCTATCAGGGTTTATCATGGTGCTGTTCAGAACAGTTGGTAGTGATAGCCGGGCACCATCTAGTTTTTCTGGTCTCAGGGTAGATGCGGCCATGGCTCATGTAGGCTGTTAGCTTTGTAGACTAGTTTCTTCTCTGAGACTTTGGCTTCCTGGAATATCATTGACTTTTGATAATGTATCCTGACATATGTTACAATTAACTACATGAAATTGCTGATACTCAGTTACTTTTACTTACACAAACACTAGTTTTATATGCTTTGCCCTAATAGAACACAGAGAGGCACATAGGCACTTCTAGCTATCCTCCAAGGGAGCCACTTGTCCACTATGACCTGTCTATGACCATGTGCCCAGGAAACTATGTTAGCTCTGCTGTGTGGGGTACTGCTTGCAATAAAACCTTCACATAACTACGGAGCAGTATTGTTTAGGCTCCTTTTTTCAGAAGATCTGCCAAGACTACAACACCCCTTCAGCCAACATTTGCAAACGTTGTGAACCACAGTCTTGCAGGTAGGCGTCCATTCACTTAGTGTAGCAAATTTCTTTACTTGGTTTCCAATAAGCAGATCTAACCCTCACTTAGTGGACAATCCCCAATGGGCCATTCGTCTAATTAGAATTTTTTTTATTACATTTGTTTATTTGTAAATGAAAAAGATGACTTCCATTTATTTCCATTGTTCATTTTCCTTAGGGCTTTTCTGAATCATTCTGAAGCATATTTTAGGGCAAAAAGCAGAATTATTCTAACCTGAACCACAGAGTAAGAGCCTGGGTTATTTATTTTGTACCAATGTCCTGTTTATTCATCCTTAATCTGATAATGGTAATACTTACCTTTTGGTATTCTGGTAGAGATTAAACAGCGCACATTTGTGAAGTGCTTGGCATAATGCTTGGCTCCCAGTGGGTACTCGTAAATGGTGTTGTTAATGGCAGTACCTTCATATCCTGATGCATTATGAAAAAGCGACAGGGATAATCACCATCAATCACTGTATTGCTTATTTATGAAAATGCCCTTTCATGTTGTTGTTAGTTGCCGTCGAGTCAGTTCCAACTCATAGCGACCCTATGTACAACAGAATGACACACTGCCTGGTCCTGTGCCATCCTCACAGTCATTGTTATGCTTGAGCCCACTGTTGTAGCCACTGTGCCAATCCATCTCACTGAGGGTCTCCCTCTTTTTTGCCGACCCTCTACTTTACCAGGCATGATGCTCTTCTTCGGGGACTGATCCCTCCTGATAACATGTCCAGAGTAAGACAGATGTTTATGTTTGTAAAGATTGCAGTGCCTTCACAAAAAAGTGTGAGGTCCTGTTTTAGAAAGCTAGTCTCCTCTCTTTCACTCTGATCTGGATATGGCTCAAATTCGAGAGAGTTAGCTTATTGTTTTCATAACTACAGACTAGATATTAAATTCTGGTAAAAAGGTAACTTAATAGTTTAATTGTTCAGGAGATTCTTTTCCCTTCCACAATATGGCTGTGGTAGCAGTCTGGTTGGTCTCGATGTCTGGGCGAAGCCACACAGTGTATTTGTTTTCTTTCTACAAATGTTTGTTGACCATCTGCTGCATGGTAGGGGCTGTGAAAGTAACTGGGACTACAAAGATAAGTAGGGTACCACTCTTGCCGTTGAGAGTTTTATGGTTTAGTAGGACAGACAGATTCAAGAATATATCATTAGAGTACAGAGTGGAAGAGAAACAGCAGAAGTGTACTGTGGCACACCCAATCTGGTGCTTACCATCTCCTGAGTGGGCACAGCTCTCCCAACTTCCCCCTCATCTCCTCACTGCAGGAAGGGTTAGAGTATTTGCACCATGGAAATTGGCAAAGGCTACTACAAATCTGGACTTTTTTTTGGGGGGGGGAAGCTGGTTGTTAAGCATTTCTCAGCACACCACTGTGTGTATATAAATTGCTTTATGACCATAGAGAAGGGAAAGAGTTAACTCGTTTGGGGGCATTCAGGGAAACCATGAAAGAGGTAGTGACATTTGAGCTTCTAGGATAATGAGGGAGTGGTCCAAAGGAGAAGACAAATGGATGAAACTTTGAAAGGGCACATCTTTGACAGAGGAAATCCCAGCTGACTTTGACCTTTCAGGTGATGACAGCAGAAGGCAAACACAGTTGTGAGAAACTTCTATTGAAGGGGATAAATAGATGTGCCTTGGGATTTAACTCCAGTGATATTGCTTTTATTGTGGTAAAATATATATAACAGAACACTTGCCATTTCAGCCATTTTTACATGTATCAGTCAATGACATTAATTACTTTCACCATGGTGTACAACTGTCATCACTATCTGTTACGGATTGAATTGTATGCACCCAAAATATATGTTGTAAATCCTAACCTCTCTGCCTGTGGTTATAATCTCATTTGAGAATGGGTTTTTTGTTATGTTAATGAGGCAGGATTAGTGTAGGGTGTATCTTGAGCCAATCTTTTTTGAGGTATAAAAGATTAAACAAGCAAGCAAGCAAGCAGAGATGCCAAGCACATGAATATTGCCCAGGAACAGAAGCTCAGAAGGGACCTTCCTCCAGAGCTGACAGACAGAGGGAGACTTCCCCTAGAGCTGGTGCCCTGAATTTGGGCTTCTAGCCTCCTAAACTGAGAAAATAAATTTCTGTTTGTTAAAGCAATCCACTTGTGGTATTTCTGCTACAGCAGCACTGGATAACTAATATCCATTTCCAAACTTTTTCATCACCCTAAACAGAAACTCAGATCCCTGTAAGCAATAACTCCCATTCCCTCCTCTCCCCAGCCCCAAAGCAAGAAGAAATAAAAAGGCCCATTGCCATGGAGTGGATTCCGACTCATAGCAACCCTATAGGGCAGAGTAGAACCGCCCCATAGGGTTTCCAAGGAGCCGCTGGAGGATTCGAACTGCCAGCCTTTTGGTTAGCAGCCATAGCTGTTAACCACTGTGCCACCAGGGCTCCTTCCCCAGTTCCTGGCGACTACTAATAAACTGGTCTCTATGCGCTTTCAAAGGAGCCCTGCTTAAGCACTCTGCTGCTAACCGAAAGGTCTGCAGTTTGAACCCACCAGCCACTCCAAGGGAGAAAGACCTGGCGATCTGCTCCCATAAAGATTACAGCCTAGAAAACCTATGGAGCAGTTCTACTCTAGATATTTCATATAAGTGGAATCATTCAATATTTGTCCTTTTGTGTCAGACATATTTCACTCAACATAATGTTTTCAAGGTTCATCCATGTCATAGCATCTCATTTCTCTTTCTGGCTGAGTAGTATTCCATTTGTATGGATAGACCACATTTTATTTATCCATTCATCCATCGATGGACACTTGGGTTGTTTCCACCTTTGGGATATTTTGACTAATGCTACAATGAACACTGGTGTGCAAGTATCTGTTTGAGTTCCTGCTTTCAATTCTTTTGGGTACATACCCAGGAGTGGAATTGTTGGGTCCTATTTTATGGTAATTCTATGTTTAATTTTATGAGGAACTGCCAAACTGTTTTCCACAGCAGCTGCACCAGTTTGCATTCCTACCAGCAATAAGCAAGGGTTCCAATTTCCCCACAACTTTAGCCAAGACTTTTGATTTTCCTTTTTTTTTAATAACCATTCTAGTGGGAGCAAAGAAGTATCTCACTGTGGTTTTGGTTGGCATTTCCCTAATGACTAATCTCCTTGATCATCTCTTTGTGTGCTTATTGGCCATTTGTACATATTCCCTGGAAATGTATCTCTAATGATATTTAATGGCCATAGCCCTGGGTAGCTCCTAGGACTAAGAGTATGCCTTGGGCCAGTATTGTTGTTTGTTGTCAGAGCCTTGTCGGAGCGTCCATTCCAGCCGAGAGCAACTTCATGTGTGCATAGTGGAACTGCTCCATAGGGTTTTCAAGGCTGTGACCTTTTGGAAGCAGATCACCAGGCCTGTCTTAGGTGCAGTATTTCTCAAAGTGAATCCAAATCCTTTGGCAGTGTTGTAAAATGCAGATTATCAGGCTGCCCCTCAAACCTACTGAATCAGATTCCCTTGGAGCAAGGGCCTGGGGATTTGGATTTTAAACAATCTCCCCAGAAATTTTTTCGCACACTCAATTTTGGGAACCAGTATTGCAAAGCCTGCAAATGAATGGTTCTCAACAACTCCACTGCCGTCGAGTCGATTCCAACTCATAGCGACCCTATAGGACAGAGCAGAACTGCACCATAGAGTTTCCAAGGAGCGCCTGGAGGACTTGAACTGCCGACCTCTTGGTTAGCAGCTGTAGCACTTAACCACTACGCCACCAAGGTTTCCAATGGTTCCCAACCAGGTGCAATTTTGCCACCCCAGGGAATATTTGGCAAAGTCTGGAGACATTACTGATTGCCATGATGTGGTGGGGGTGGGGGTGGGGGGGGTGCTTCCAGCATCTAAAGGTTAAAGACCAAGGATGCTACTAAACATCCTACAAAGCACAGGACAGCACCACCATAGAGAGTTATCCAGCCTCCAATGTCAATAGTGCTGAGAGCGAGAACCCTTGGTTGATGTCGTAGTGAAGGGCTCTGAGATAAGTACCAGAGGTGGACTGAAGTCAGCTGGTGTCACTGACTGCTGAGAGGGGAGCTGGGAGAGGTTTATGGACCCCCAGGCTGGGATCTAGGCCTACCATATTTTCCCTGAACTGGGCAAAGCTCACACATATTGAACCCACGCAGAAAGCACTGGAAACGTTGCTGATTCATCATTAGTTAAGTTGGTCTCATCTTCCCTCTGATTCCCCAAAGTTAAAAATATTTATTGAATTATTTTCACAAAATGTTGGTTACTTCTTTAGGACAAAAAATACGTGCCATTCATGCAAAACGAAGCCTTTTTTGCTGGACTTGAGTTTCTTGAAAAAGAAAATGTAGATTTGCATTGAAATCATATTGGTTAAGAGTTGAAACGACTTAGTGTTTATACAGAGTTAAGAAAGCCAACTTTGAAAATTCTGTTCACGTCTGGGTTTAAGTTTATAAGAAACTAGCTAGCTCTCCTCTCATCTGGCCAAGGTAATATCCAGCTCTTCCCTGTTAATAAATTCAGATCAATTTTGCAGGCCAGGTGAACATTAGTGAAAGGTAGATATACTTACTTTAAAAAAAAAAAAAAAAAGTGCCTAACAAAACTTCGGTGTTTATTGTTGCGATAGGAACAAAAATCCCTAAAATTACGCTTTGGGACTTTAATCGATAAAAATTCTGTTCATTTGCTGTTTTTTTTTTTTTCCTCAAAGATTTGCGTGCACATTCCATTGAGATGGTTTTTCTTCGAGTAGCTACACGGTTCATCTGTATGGAAATGAGATGGGGAGCCCCCTCCTTCCTTGATTGCTCGTGTCAGCTAAGGTGTGCCGCAGAACAATTTGGGTACCTCCCCAGTGTCTTTGCAAAAATCTCGAATTCCGAGCAAGATCCCCTTTTAAAAATCCAGTTGGGTTCTGAGTGTTGAACTTTTCTGGCTGAAGTGTTTCTACACCTCCCCGATGCTACTGTGCTTTTAGGGAGCTCTTAAATGCGAGGACTTAAGGCCTGAAGCTCGTTAAGCTCCGAGCGGACCCAGAGCTCTTAGATAAGAATAGAACTCCGACAGCACAAATGGACTGCCCGATTCGGAGCTCGAGACCCTGTCTCCAGCTGCTCCCAGCCATTTAAATCCTGAAAGCTCTCCTAATCCTGGTGGAGGCAGCCCTTCTGGCTGCCCCGGCCCGCCCCTCCCTCCTGATTGGCTGGGCGGCTCGGGGGCCTGAGCCAGCCACCTACGACGTCTCTGAGCCCTGATTTGAAATAAGAGCCAGGCGGTCCTCGCTTCCCTGCGCCCGACTTTTCATAGGCTGAGGGAGAAAAGGTTGAGAAACTTGACATTGTCTTGGGCAGAGTGCGTGTAGCAACAGATCAAAGAAAAAGAGGCAGAAAACGTGCTCGGAGCTGCTGGCGGATTTCGCTTAGAGTTGCTTTTGTCTTGCGGGCTTCTGGGGGTTCGGGGTTTGCTCTCTTAGGACTGTGGTGTGGGCTTCCATGCAGCTCGCTCCCTGCCGGATGGATCATGGGATTCTAAACATGAGGCAGGTAAGCTCTGGGGGACTGCCCTGGGGGGTACAGAGGTGGGGTGCAGCTTGCACCCTCGGGATCTGTTACCCGAAGAGCCTGAGTTAGTGGACGCCTGTCCAACCTGATGCGTTTGGCATCGAGACAGGACTGCGCTTTCCAAAGGGAACCAAAGAAGCAGGTTTCCTGAGTCCCCCCGGTCCTGGGCACCCCCTCCCCACTTGGCCTCTGATGGTGATTGGTGATGTCAGGCCGTCATTGTAAAGGGTATAAAAGCGGTTTGTGGGATATGTAAATCAATTCCAGTTTGCGGTGGCTGCAGCGTTTTGTGCAGGACCTATCTCATTCTTTTAGCCTGTATCCTGATGCCTCGCCTTCCAATAAAGACAAGGGAGTGTCCTGAAAAAGAATTACACGGGGCCTCTTATCTCATTTTGGCCTCCCCATTCTGAGCATTTACTGTGTTTGTAGGTTGAAAGGGAGGAACCAGTCCGAAATGAGCACTGAAGGCCCTTCCAGAAAAATGCAGATTTGTTTCTCTCTCCTAGCAGTTTGGAAATTGTATTGCTTCTGGGTGTGAGAAGACAGCCTTGAAAGTGGCTGGCGGAGAGAGGGCCCAGGGGGTTACTTCAGTGTGATTTTAAAAAGAATTCTAAACTAGCAGCTCCTTCCTTGGCCCCGAGGCACAGTGATAAAATTCCTTATCAGCCCAGGCAAGTTTATAGCTTTGCCGTTAAGAAAAAAAAAGCGGGCGTACGAAAGCAAGAAGAAGGTGTAATTCACAATTCAAAGTTAGAGAAGACTTTTATGTCAATATTTAAATATAAGAGTCAATACTTATACAAGGGGAAGGCTGGACTGAAAAAACATGCCAGTAGCCTGGCCAAGGCAAGGAATTCCAAGAGGGATGATAGTGCTTTTGCCTGGGTGGGTGGGATAAGTTAGCATCTGTCTTGCCACCAGGCAAGCTCTTCACTTTTTCTTCCCTGACTGGGTTTGCACCCATGCTGCCCCTCACACTTTGGGTGAAGCAGTTTGCATAGGAAGCAAACCTTCCATTTAGTAAAGGGGCTGGGGTGGAGGGGATTGGAACTTTTGGCCCACCTTCTGCAGCTTGTGCAGGGGAAGCCAAGCCCCCACCAAATGGGCAGCCGCTTAGCTTCTTTGCCCCTCACTTGCTCCCTGAGGAAGCATGCGTGGCAAGCCTCGGCACTGCAGAAGAGTACTTTTGGGCTCGAAAGGGGCGTGTGCTTGGAATGAAGCACCCGCTCCTGACCAGAGGCATTTAGATGGAGGGCCACTAGCTTTAACTTCTGAAAATTCACGGTCCAACCTCATTCTTTTCATGCCAGGCAATCAGCTGGGGTGGGGGAAAGAAGTGCGAAGCCCCAATGGGAAGAATTTAAGAGGAAAAAGAGGCACCCAAAACAGGTTCTGAAAAAAGGTCCTTAGCTGGAACAAAGAAGTCATTTGATCCTGTACGCAGCCACCTGTCCTGTCTTTGGTGGCTGAGCTCGATTTTCAGAATCCCTGTTCCCACACAGTTCCTCTGGAACAGTGGCCTTCCCCAAGCCTGATGCCCAAGCCACGCTGTCCTGCCTGTGGGGTGGTTGGTCCCATGCCTAGCTCACTGTGGCTTTGACTTGAAGCTGGAAAGCAGCCGAGTATTGATGTTTCCAGGGTGCAGGTATACATGTGCTGTGACTCCTCAGTTATTTAATGGCTGACAACTCTGTATGTCTAGTCATTTTTGGGGGCCTGTTCAGTACTTGAAAGGAGAGTGGGATGGGAGAGGATGGGAAAGAGAGGGGAAGAATCATTGCTGGCCCCAAGGACCTGGACAGTCGTACATTTCAGGAACCTAACACATTGTTCCACGGCAGCTGGGACAAGAGTGTACTGGGGGAAATGAGCTAGTGGAGTTACTGGCCTGGGTTAATCCTAACTTTATGGGAGTTTCTTTTGGGGGAACTGCTTGATGCATCCAGGTGGGGTGAATAGCACCCATCAGCCCATTTGGCATCTCAGCCCCACAGCCCCCGCTGGGTTTGCAGGGTTAACTATCCAACAGGCCTGCGTGTCGTCAGCTCCGCAATGAAATTCAATCTCACGCTGATGAGAAGTCTGTCCCTGGGGCTGCAAAATGCTGAACAATGGAGGGGCAGCCCAGGACAGACCTGCCATCAACTGGCCACTCTGACTGGCCAGCAGAACTAGAAAGCTGCCTGCCTGGTGATTAGATTCAGAGGGGCTGGGGGTTCTGCCAGGCTGGCCAAAAAAAGAACCATGGAGAAGGACGGTGTACGTGGAGCCTTCCTGAGGCAGCACTGAGACAGGCCAAAAGAAAAGTGCAAGCCCAATTCACTTTTCTTGGGAAGCAGTTTTAAAGTGTGTGCCAACCGTTCTCTCCACTCTGATCCTGATGGGAAACTTTCCTGAAACTTCCTTGAGAAGGAATGTGCTGTGTTCCCAGGCAAAAAGGGAGGCACGGCCACCTGTTCTAGAAGCCCAGCCAAAAACAACAGGTTTGCCTGTGGCATTGCCGCAACTGCAAATATCCTCCCTACACAGCAAGACACCCATTGTCCCCATACAGGAGAAGAGCAAATACTTCAGTCTCGAGCGGGGTGGGGGGTGGGGGTGGTGGCCGGGGAAGATCAGATCTCCAGGCTAAATTGCCTAGCAGACAAATTTTGTGTTTTGAACATTCTGGTAACTTTGGAAAGACCTCGAAGGGAAGAGGGCACGCACTCGAACTCCCATGGACAAAAGCAAGGCTGTGCAGTTGCCTTATAATGAGAAGGGAAAAAATAAGGTAGTTAGCCAGTGTTTTAAGTAGCTGTTCAACCCTTCCTAGGCTCGGATGCTGCCGTTACTAGGAGCTCTGGTTTGATTAGCTGGCTTGGCATTCTTTCGGCTGGAATTAAAATGCCCAAGGACATCTGGTTTAATAATGAAAGTCTTTGTATTAATCTTTCCTCTGAGGATTAGAAAATCCTTTACAAACATGATCTATTTATTCTTTGCCACATCCCCAGGAGAGAAGCGGGTGGCAATTTGATCCTCATTGAACAAATGGAGAGGCAAAGGCAGAGAAAGGTTAAGTACAAAGATACATAGCAAGTTAGGGGCAAGTCCTGGAATGACAAGGGATCCTTCCCCACCCAGAAAGGCTACCTGTGCAGGTTTGGGATTGCAGATGATATTCTAAGGATTCAAACACCGATTTCTAATCGCTCTGTAAGCCGCATGTAGTCGCCAGGTAGGTTTTCTGGTTGCTTTTATTTTTGAAAGTCAAGCCTTTGAAAGTTTCAAACACACTTCTGTTCTCATTTGTTGCAACTCTGAGATCAGGTCGCCATTATGACACCTAATAGGAAGGTACTGTAACTAACTGAAATTGTAAATATGCATCTGAGAAGTATTCCCTTTACAGCAGATGTTTTAAGTTTTTACATCCGGTTTGTGGACCCTAATGTCTTGGACATACGGCAACATGCATTAACGTACGTTAAAATGTTAATTTCTTCCTTATCTCTTCTCTGCTGGAAATGTTATAATTGTAAGACTTTTTATCAGCTTACAGATCCTTTTCGGTCATTTTTTTTCCTTGGTTTGTGTTGGCTTTTCCTTGCCATTCGTTATGAGGCGTGTTCAGAGTTTGCTTGGCTGTGGTCTGCATGGACTGTGAGCAAATCCGTTAATTGGTAGTTGCATGTTATCCACAGACATTCCAGCAAGTTTTAAGGGTATGTGTGGACATGGATGTCTCCTGGCTTTGATCCCTTGTGTGTAGTAAATAGACACACAAGGTAGCTATGGCAACCTGGGCTGTTGGTGAAATCGAGGGATTTGGTCACTGGACAAAGAGTGGTTTGTTTGATTAGAAAAGGGTGGGGCCAGTCAAGACATGTTTAACGCACATGCTTTGAAGACCACGGTTCATCCAAACCATTTGGATTTTTCAAGATAGGCAAAAAGAATTGATGGCTACCCATGACCAGAGTATTTTTATAGATAATTTATTTTTAATCAAGTGGTTGCTACTTTCAAAAAGCAATTTCTAAAATGAAAGGGGAGGCCCACGTATTATCATCGGTATCCCTGTTGTAGTTGTGTAAGTTTTTTTTTTTTTTTTTTCAGAACTTGGTGGGACCTTAGAGAGCTCTCGGTGATTGGGAAGCATGCACTTCACCTCTGCACCTGCAGAGGGCAGACTTGAAGTTTCTATAATGGAGGACCAGGCAGGGGACGTCGCTTAAGGGCGCTGAATTAGAATTGCTGTTCCTATTTGGAGCAATTAGTTAGCTATTCTTAAATCTTATGACAAAAGCAACTGTGAAAATGAATGCATTCAAGGAAGAGAATATCCGGTATGCTGTGATTAAAGAAAGGGCTGTAAAACTTAAGTCAAACAGGAATCTTATCTTCATTTAGATTTGGGAGAGTTGTATCAGTAAGATTTTCTTTCCTGCTCATTATCAATGTTTTTTACTTCAGATGAAACCAATCTCAGGGGTTTTGTTTTAGAAGGTTGTTTGCCCAGTTTTATGAACTAACATGTTCTAGAAATTTCTTTAAACAAAAAGTCAAAATATTAGGGACCCATCAGCATCTCTAAGATTTTTCCCCCCTCCAGAGAGAAATATTCTAGTGGCACTAGATCAGGGTGGTTAATAGTCTATAGAAGGCCAGGTGGCACTAAGAACTTAGAAGATTGAGGCACTGAAAAAAATGCACAGGGAACCTTTTCCTGAACGATGCCTAAGAATGTATCTGCTTTGTGCTATCAAAGTGAAGTTCTTGGTCATTAGGGCAAAAAAAAATGGAAGAGGTGCCAATCATTTGTCATACAAGTGGATGTTGAAGGTTTTATGTTTAGTCAACTGTTTATGATGAGTATAATATACTTTCCTTTATTTGATACGACATTCAACAACATTGTCTGACCACTCACAGAATTAATGTATTCGGTTGCTCATTCCATAAAGCTACATTGACCATTGCCTCTGAGTTGATTCCGACT
Source organism: Elephas maximus indicus (assembly GCF_024166365.1). Classification (NCBI taxonomy): domain Eukaryota; kingdom Metazoa; phylum Chordata; class Mammalia; order Proboscidea; family Elephantidae; genus Elephas; species Elephas maximus. The sequence continues at coordinate 169,385,283 of NC_064846.1, forward strand.
CATAGCGACCCTATAGGACAGAGCAGAACCGCCCCGTAGGGTTTCTAAGGCTGTTAATCTTTACGGAAGCAGACTGCTACATCTTTCTCCTGCAGAGCAGCTGGTGGTTTTGAATTGCTGACCTTTCACTTAGCAGCCGAGCGCTTAACCATTGTGCCATCAGGGCTCCTTAAAGCTGCATTAAGTGATTATTATATGCCAGGTCACATATGGGCTCCAAGGATGTTTTTGATCTGGTCCCTGTCCGCAAAGAATTTCTCATCTCGTATAAAGTTTATTGTACCAATATCACAATGTAAGTTATTCTGTGGGCAAAATGCCTGCGCATTTATAGCTATTTTTCTATGGAGAAAATCCTGCTTGAAAAATTGATGGTATCCAGAACTTTACTGAATTAAGAAACAGCTTATAATTTTGAAATTTAATTTTTACCCGCATGTCCACTTGTAGAAATTTATGATTTCCTAGTTAAAATAAATAGTGCAAATGGTTAAACACTTGACTACTAGCTGAAAGGTTAGTGGTTCAGACCCACCCAGAGGTATCTCAGAAGACAGGTCTGGCAATCTGCTTTTGAAAGGTCACAGTTTTGAAAACCCTATGCAGCAGTTCAACTCTACACACCTGGGGTTTCCATGAGTTGGAATTGACTCGATGGCAACTAACAACAACAGTTTACATAAATTGATCATAATTATTAAATAATAATTATTATTATATAACATAGGCAGTCCCCGATCTAGGAATCCTTATGCTCTAAGAATTTGCTGTTTGAGGCTCAGACCATTTTCCAGCAAGAAATGATACCATGATTGGAACAATCTAAGAACACTATCTTAAAAAGTAGTCTATCTAATTAAGGCAAGGTTAAATTCTGAGTTTTGGGGACAGGCGCCATATTATACAGGACAGGAACATAGAGAAAGAGTTGCCATACTTATGGTAACAGGCCAGTCTTGGCAAAACTTGAAATAGGACAAGTTTTGCACTAGTTTCCGTATCTCCCCCACCCACTATCCACTGCCGTCGAGTCGATTCCGACTCATAGCGGCCCTATTGGACAGAGTAGAACTGCCCCATAGAGTTCCCAAGGAGCGCCTGGTAGATTTGAACTGCTGACCCGTTGGTTAGCAGCCTTAGCACTTAACCACTACACCACCAGGGTTTCCATATCTCCCCCAGGCCTATCCTAATATGCAGGGAGTTGAGTGTTGTTAATGGTCCATCTTCCCACCCTCCCCTCCCCCACCCCCAAACCACACTCCCACTTCCTGTAGGCAATGGGCTTAACCAGGTCTTGGGAGAGCAACAATATAGATGAACTGAAGCTCCTTCCTCTTAGCCCTTTAACCCCAGGATGAATCAAAAGGCTTCAGCCAGTGCGGTTTGGAGCTTCAAAATACATGATGGCCCCTTCCAGGACAGTATTTGGAGGCATGGTCATGCCTTTGGCAGACAGGACCTGCTTGTATGTCTGCCCATGGGTCAGACCTCTTCCCTTCCTTCCTCTTTTCCCAGTTTCCTTGCCTGCACTTCTAGTCTCACTGGAGTCCTTGTGCATGACAGCCAGGGAACCATGGGGGCAGTAGGGGATATCAGCATTTATGGATTTAGGTTGTTGATAAGTGCACTCTTTGTAGGCTGAGCACTGTCTATTTGGACCTTCTTCTTACCCATTATTGAGACAGTGTTCATTTCCAGTTGATTGTTTAGCTTACCCATTTTGGGCTGGGAGCCCTGGTGGCTTGGTGGTTAAGAGCTCGGCTGCCAACCAAAATGTCGGCAGTTTGAATCTACCAGCCGCTCCTTGGAAACCCTATGGGGCAGTTCTACTCTGTCCTGTAGGATCGCTATGAGTCGGAATTCACTGGACGGCAACGGCTCATGGGTATTTTGAGCTGAGTTCTTAAGAGCCAGAGTCACATGTTAATTATCTTTGAATACTCAGGCCCAAGCACAACACATGACACATGGTAACCAGTTGCTGTCAGGTTGACTCTGACGCGTGGCGACCCCATGTGCATCAGAGTAGAACTCTGCTCCACAGGTTTCCAAGAGCTGATTTTTTTTTAAGTAGATCGCCAGGCCTTTCTTCCAAGGTGTGTCTGTGTGAACTCGAACCTCTAACCTTTCAGTTAGCAGCTGAGTGTGTTCATCATTTGTACGGCCCAGGGACTCCCTGGCAAGTGGTAGAAATCATTAAATGCTTTGCAGGTGCATGCTGGATGAATTTGAGGAGAAAAGGATGGAAAATGCTCTGCAGATCAGAGGGATATGAGGAAGAAAGGGCATTAGAAAGGTTGAGGAAACAGCAAGGAATAAATTGGTTGATATTAAAAAACCCAGTGCCGTCGAGTCGATTCCTATTCATAGCGACCCTATATTAGAGAATAATTAAAAGAGGCGGCAATGATTTAATCCACTCGATTTTGCTCTGGGTGAGGATACAGCCCGGAACATGGCAGGCACTTTGGCTTATACTGTGCTTGATGAGGCTACAGAAATTTCTTAGGAAATGGGACCTGCTTGCCCAGAGCTCAAAGCCTGATAAGAAAGAGAGAATCTGCTGCTTGCTCTTGTTGAGCCTAGCCTGGTTTTGGCCCATGTGCGGTTGGTTTATTTGGGTGGGTGAGTGGCATGATCAAGGTCACTCAGCAACTGAGAGAACACTCCGTGCATATGGCAGCCACATTTTCTATGGTGAAATTCAAGACATGCGGCTAGACAAAGCCTTTGTACTGCTTCTGGATGTGACAGACCATCTAGAATTATGGCCAAAAGGATGAAATAGAAATTTCTGAGACATTTAATGGCTTGTGGAAGCAAATATGGGACAAACACAGTTTCAAGGGGTCCATGCGGTAGACCATATGACTTGTCGTATGTCAAGTTTTGGAGTGTGTTTCAGTTACATGAATTTTTAAGCAGCCTTTCCCAAAAAATTAGGAGGAAAAGAGTTGTTCGTGGATGAATGGGATTCGTTGACTGCCTGCTGAGTTAGCAATAACTAGAAGAATGGCCAGACAAAGCAATGTATAAATGGAAGGCATCAACAATTATCAGAAATTGACTTAAGCACATAGGACCAAGTCTCCTACAGGAGATGCAGAGGAATTCAGACAAAAGTTCTGGCTAAGAGTTTAGCATTTGTGGGTTGAAGTTTTAGAACAGAACCTGAGTTCCCCGTTCAGTTCTCTGTTTGCTGTACTAGATGCCTTCTAGTAAGATATAGTTTTGAGGTTTTGGGGAGGGATCACATGCTATAATTTAATGTGCTAATAAATTCTGAGACAATTTGAGTGGGTTAATACAGAGACCCAAGAGTCAGGAAAGACTGCATCATCTTTGGGAGAAAATGTTGTTGTGTGCCATCGAGTCCATTCCGACTCATAGTGACCCTATAAGAGAGAGTAGAACTGCCCCATAGGGTTTCCAAGGCTGTAATCTTTACAGAAGCAGACTGCCACATCTTTCTCCCTAGGAACAGTTGGTGGGTTCAAACCGATGACCTTTTGGTTAGCAACCGAGTGCTTAACCACTGCTCCAAAAATCTAGATCCTCAGATGGTCTTAGACTTGGGCTTTGTGTTACTTATGCAGCTATACTCTTTGCTAGGATTTTAGTTAGGTGTGAAAATGTCAGAGTCAAAACTAGGCAGATTGTGTTACACAGCAAAGTTTGGGGGAGTGAGAGAAGTCATCTTTTTACGAATTAACCCGATGTCCTTTGCAGAAACAGTGCAGGAAAGTGAAATGGAACAAATAAAAGGGAGAAGAATTCTTTCACTCAACCTAGGATGGGGAAAGCAGAAGAGAAAAAATTGGATATTCGGTGAATTTCTTTGCAGTGATCACTGTTGAAAGTGCATTTCTAAGGGGGTGTTGATGCTGTTGCCCTTTTCAGATGACTGTAAGTGAAAAAAAAACAAAAGTCCTAACAACTGCGAAGAGGATGACTTTCTGAGTAGATGTGTGTCTCAGCCTCCTGAACGTTGCCCCTTTCTAACATTTCAGCTGTCAGAATTGACGAGTTCACATGTAAATGACATTGTTTTGGTTTAACTAACAAAGAGTGATAAGACATGAATTGTCGGTGACAGCCCCGAACGTTGATAACAGAAGACATTAATGCCCGCAGACACAGCCGACATGGTCAGATTCTGGGAGCAAAAATGCTGATTATGTTCGGCCAACGTGCTTTGACCTAGTTTTGCTTTTTCTGCCTGGAAATTATGTCAGTACTAGTTACATCACCCCCGCGGATGAGCAATCTTGCATTCTTTTTATTTCAGTGTCATATTATCAGTTGCGTCCCTGTAGTTCTGACCTCCGAGAAGCCAAACTAATCCCATTGACTTGCATTTTCTTTTTGCAATGAGGCTTCTGCCAGCTAAAGAGTGAGGACTTGCTGCCTTAACAAAACAATCTAAGATGCTGTCTCCAAAGGAATCCTTGAAGTTTGGGCTCCGAGGGGCCTTCCGGGTTCCCGAGGATCAGAATAAGTCTGCCTTTCTTTAATCTTACAGGGGTGGGAGAGATTGCTGGGCTTGGACTGAACCAAATAACAAAAAAATCCAACAGTGAGCACTTCTCTCCTGAAAACAGCGATTGACAAGACATTTCCAACCCATCATCCTGATATTTGCCCATTTCCAGTTTCTGCTTGACTTACTCACCCAGCAGACACCGGCTTTAACACATTTTTCTGATTTAACTTTTTTATTGAATAATTTTCAAAATGAATGATTTCCTCAGTTGATTTCAAACACATCCCCCCCACCACCACCACCATTTAATACTTTCTATCACGAGGGGAAAGAACCATTTAATTCTTTTATACGTTTATGAATTCTAATCTTCAAAGAGTATGAGTTACTCCAATGATCGACTTACAGAAAATTTACAAGTATAATTTGCTACCAGAAGGCCTTGAACGGGTTTTGAGGCACAGGCTTTGGCATTCCTTATTAACAAATGTAATCAGGCAAAAGCCCACAAGAATATGAGTTTGTGGTTCCTCTTCAAAGACCTACCATTTGCTCTTGTTTTCTAATTAAGGCTTTGAAGGTTAAAAATCCCTTTGTTGTTAGCTCCTCTGCAAATCCTCGGCCTGAATGCAGAAAACTTGTCTTCTTCAAAGCACAACCGCACCAACTGCATTTCGCCAGGTAAATTGCTGATTAGCTTGGGATCCTTTAAAGAAACCGTAGGAAAGTAATTGGAAGCAGTACATGTCCTCACTGTGGGATCCCAGGAGGCTTCAAACATTGTTGGAAGCAGTCAACTCCAGGTGTTGCATTTTCTGTCTGCTCCACATGTTAATTTGAATACTAGCATCCTGAGGAAAAACTTCTTCAGACGATTTCTTGATTCCCTAATTGGTATATAAACATTGTCCCACCTAAGCTGCCAGAAGCTGTGAAATAAACGAAGAGTTTCCTATGCCGATAGACATGTCTAGGTATTGACAGCAGGCTAACAGCCATTTTTCCCATTGCTGCGGGCAGATACAAATATATTGCCCTTGTCTTACAGAGTGAGGAACCTTGGTAGCTCAGTGGTTAAGCGCTTGGCTGCTAACCAAAAGATCAGCAGTTTGAATCCACCAGCAGCTCCATGGGAGAAAGATGTAGCAGTCTGGAAACCCTACGGGGCAGTTCTACCCTGTTCTGTAAGGTCTCTATGAGTTGGAATTGACTCGATGGCAATGAGTTTTACACCGAGTGGCCTTCCATATACACCATTCTGCATCTTGATTTTTTTTTTTCCTTCACTTTACATTATGTCCTGGAGATCTTTCTATAACAGTGCACAAAGAGCTTTCTCTCTTTTTTTTTTTTTTAAACAGCTTCATAATTAACCTTCTATTCTGTCCTGTAGGGTCACTATGAGTCGGAAGCGACTCCACAGCAACGGGTTTGGTTGGTTTTTCTACTGGTGACTTTTTATGTCCAATCTTTGCCACTAAAACAGATTGCACAAGGACAGGTGTGTCTGTATCATAAATCCCAAAAGTGGAATTAGTGGGCCAAAGGGTGATTGCGTTTTCTAATTTTGATAAAAAACTGAACCAGCACGTGGGAGAGTGTGTGATTCACCAAAGCCTCCCCAACAGAGTGCCTTGTCCAGCTTGTGGGTCCTTGACTAGCTGATCTGTGGAAAGACATATCTCTGGGTAGCTTTGTATTTTCCGCAGAGTGATGTGGAGCATCTGTTTGTATATTTAAGGGCCATTTGTGTTGTGTGTGGAATATCTATTCGCATCCTCTGCTTTTTGCTTTTGCTGTTCGTTTTTCAACATGTTTATCTTTATAATCATTCACTAGAGTCATGTAACTTGTTGACTGTTCCCAAGTATGTTGGGAATAACCTGCAGGTGAGTTCTATAGTCATCAAGCTAATGCTAAAGACTTCACATGAATGGAAGTGGAGACTCACTAGTTCAGGGCAAAGAGTCATCTCAGAGTCAAGGTTTCTAGGCATGTTAGGAGGGTGCTCATATTGCTAATACTCAGGTGTTGAAATTGAGACTATTTTCCAAGAAAGTCAAGGCTCCATTTTAGACACCCAAGATCCTGGAAGTGTCTTTAAGGAAATAGATACTAAACATCAGGGCACACCATTTATAAGAGTGATTTTTAATATTTCTGCATGTTGGGGTGATTATGTATCAATCTTCTTGAAGACCAGGACTTTAACATTGACACTGACTAGAGGGAAACAGTTACATGGGTCTGAGTTTTCAATGTGTGTTTATTCTTTTAATAAGAAAAATACTTTAGTGCTTATAAATATGTACAACAAGCATTTATCATTTAATGGTAACGATCCAATGACTTAATCATGTGTGATTGCAGCTACCTCCTCTGCAGAATGGGAATAATACTAATAGTGCCTATATTATAGGGTTGTTATGAAGATTAAATGAGTTAGAATTTGTCTACCAGTTAGAATACACCTGGTAAGGAGTACTACATAAGTGTGTGTTAAGTAAGTTATAGAATGGTTGTTGTCAATATTCGTGAAGAATCTGATACTTTACCATACTTGCAAGCTAACAAGTTGGTCTGCCAGTGTTTCATGGATGCTGGAAGAAGACATGAGACTCCTGGGTCAGAAACAAAGGATTTTATTACTCACACACAACAAGCAGCATGCGCTTCATGTTTGCATTGGTTCTTTTTGCTCCCCAAGCCCTATGAGGGCAACAGGGGGCAGCCCAGGTGGATGCTGTGCAAGTTGTGAATTTGCCTGACAGTTGAGGAATCCTGAGCTTAGGGAACCCGGCCAAATCTTTTGTAATGGACAGTAAGCATGCCTATTCATTGCTCTGCTGGGAGACACTATCCCTATCTTCCAAAGCTGTTTGCTATTTAAAAATCCTTGAAAATATAGCTGACGACAAAGGCAGTCAGTGCTTCTGCTTATAAGATGCACCAGGAGATTCATGGTGAGTTGTCTCTCGATAGGAATCTGGTGAAGTGTCTTTGGGCTTTTGCTCCTCGGAGCCCTGAGGGTTCCACAGAGATCCTTGGGGCAGAAGGAAACGTGTTGCACAGATACAGGAAGAGGGAAGAGATGAGCAGACAACACGTGCCCTCTAATCCCCTGCCATCTAAACAAGAAGAGTTCTGATATTTTCCTTCCACTTTTCTGCTCTTCCAGAATAGTAGGCTTCTGGTTAAGATCTCATTTGAACAAAGGCATTTCTTTAAAAAAAAAAGGAAAGAAAATGCCTGGTTTAGTACAATGGTGTGACATTATTTTGACAATGATAAAACTACTGTTGTTTAGTAAGAGAATCACTCCAGTCAGTAGATTTGGATGCATAATATCAGAGACCTTGGGTTAGGGCCCTAACATGCCATTTCCTAGCTCTGCGACTTTGGGCTGATTGCTTAGACCTTTCAAGTTTCCTTACCTGTAAAATGGAAATGCTATTCCCAACTCATAGGGTTTATATTATGTTTAAATGAAGATCGATATATTAAAAAACCACATATGAAGCACTTTACAGAGTATCAGTTCCATATCAGGAACTCTTTTTATGGGAACAGACTTAAGGCTTCAGAGAAATCTAGGAACCCTGGTGGCACAGGGGTTAGGAGCTCAGCTGCTACCACAATGTCGGCAGTTCGAATCCACCAGCCACTCCTTGGAAACCCTGTAGGGCAGTTGTACTCTGTCCTATAGGGTCGCTATGAGTTGGAATCGACTGGACTGCAATGGGTTTTTTTTTTTTGGTTCCATCTGTTAGCCTCCAAATGAATACACACACACACAGACGTGTGTATGTATGCCCATGTAACACATAATAAAGTAATGTAGTACATGGATATGATGATCTAAAGATATCTTTTTGTGCAAATATTTATATGTGTGTGTGCCCATGTGCACCTCCATATGTATGTTGTTGCTGTTAGATGCCGTCGAATCAGTTCCAATTCATAGTGAGTCTGTGTACAACGGAATGAAATGCTGACTGGTCCTGCACCATCCTCACAATCATTATTATGCTTGAGCCCATTGTTGCAACCACTGTGTCAATCCATCTCTTTGAGGGTCTTCCTTTTTTCACTGACTATTGACTTTACCAAGCATGATGTCCTCCTCCAGGGACTGATCCCTCCTGATAACATGTCCAAATTATGTCTCACCATCTTTGCTTCTAAGGAGCATTCTGGTTGTACTTCTTCCAAGACAGATTTGTTTGTTCTTTTGGCAGTCTATGGCATAGTCAATATTCTTCGCTGACACCACAATTCAAAGGTGTGAATTCCTCTTTGGCCTTCCTTATTCATCATCCAGCTTTCTCAGGCATATAAGGTGATTGAAAATGCCATGGCTTGGGTCAGGGGCGCCTTAGTCTTCAAGGTGACATCTTTGCTTTTCAACACTTTAAAGAGGTCCTTTGCAGCAGGTTTGCCCAGTGCAACTCATGGGGGTCTGTATATATATATATATATATGTATGTCCATGGCACTGGGCTTGGCTTGCTGCTTGCATACCTACCCTGTCAAATGAGAAAACTGTAATTTGTTGCCAAGAAACACCCTTGTAGGACAAATTCTCCTATTGTGCTAAAACAGCACCAAATCTCATTAACGGAGACAGTCATTTCAAAGGTTATCATTAAGTTTCATAACACGACTCAAAAATGCATTTCTTCTTCATTTATTTTGTTCTTCACAATGGTTGAATTCTCTTGCATTATGACACACCTTATGTTTAAGACTATACTCAGAAATCAAATGACATTTATACTTGTGTAAGAGTATAAATACTCATGTAATAAGCAAATGGAGCAGGAAATACAAAAGGTAAAAATGGAAAAGCAGTCATCTTAGAGGGTGTGATGCGTGGGGTTACCATTACCAGGAGTTCTTTGGCCCCAGTCCTAAATGTTCCCCAATAGCCAATCTAGATTCTTCTAGGTCAGGCACTGTTTTCAATCTCGGTACTAGTGACATTTGCGATTGGATAATTTTCTGTGGTGGAGGCTGTCCTGTGCACTGTGGGATATTTAGCAGCATCCCTGGCCTCTACCCACTAGATGCCAGTAGCACCCCTCCTCCCTCGCCCAGGTGTGACAACCCAAAATGTCTGCAATCATTGCCCAGTGTCTTCTGGAGGCAAAGATACCTCCTCCTCTTTGAGACCACTAGTCTGGGTGGAAGAGGAGACGCTCAGGCTTCAAGGTGGCTCACTGAGTTGCTGTGACTTGATGAGAATCTCTTCTCTGGGAGGGGCAGGTTTGGGTGCCCACCTGGTCACTTCTGATAACCAGAATCTTTTTTAAAAAATTGTTTCTGCACTTTATGGCTGAAGATTTATGGTTAATGGAGAAAGATAATCAGCCCTTGTTTTTTTTTAAAGACTTTATGATGCTTCTTAGTGCTTTAAAATACAAATTGAACACATATAATTAATTTTTTCATTCAAGCATGATTTTGTCTTTGTATTGATATTTTATCACTTATTGGATATCATTATTATCTTAACAAAATCGGTTTATTCTATGAAAGAAGGTATATTATATATGCATGCAGAATTTCATACAAATATTGGCACAATTCTTGGATCTTCCTCTGATTTATCCTAAGTTTTACTCTTTGAATTCTTTAATGGTAAAACTTCTCAAAGACATTAAAAAAAAAAGCCCGTTGCTGTTGAGTTGACTACAACTCATGGCAACCCTGTGTGTGCAGAGTAGAGTCACACTCCATAGTTTTCAAGACTGTGACCTTTTGGAAGCAGATTGCCAGACCTCTCTTCCGAGCTGCCTCTAGGTAGGTTCGAACCACGAACCTTTTGGTTAGTAGTTGATTTGCACCACCCAGGGCCTTCAAAAAGGCATTTAAAGAACGCTAAAGCAAGCAAGAGAGTATATGGTAGTTTTTAAAAATTGAAATTATGCTTATATGATAAAAATAATATATTTATTATAAAATTATATAAAATATTGTGTTTTGTACTTTATGTTTATAGGGTAAAAATACATTTATTATGTTTTAGTATCATATAAGCCCATTGCGGTCAAGTCGATTCCAACTCATAGCAACCCTGTAGGACAGAGTAGAACTGCCCAATAGAGTTTCCAAGCAGCGGCTGGTGAATTCGAACTGCTGACCTTTTGGTTTGCAGTCGTAGCCCTTAACCACTGCGCCACGAGCGCTTCTTTAATATAGTATAGAAATAATGAAATAGTTATTGTTTGAAATACTGTAAGTAGTATATCATCTCTATTAGAGTTAAAATATGTATCTTACATTTATATACAAATTACCGGAGAAGAGAATAAACTATAATCTCGTATGAAACAAAATATTTCTGTATCAGCTATACAATTTAAATTCTACTTGAATTTTTATCTTCACTCATTTTTATTAGTCGTAGAATGTAAGTGGCCACTGTGTGCCCTGATTCTACAGTAGCCAGCGTTAACTCACTGCTGTCTTGTGGCCCTGCCGGTAAAATACACAATAGAGTTGTGTTCCGAGTCTCCCAGGACTGCTAAACCAATACCAAGGAAGTATTATTCTTTTCTCAGTAATATAGATTTAGAAGCCGCCTCGAGGTATTGCTATTTGTAGACAAGGATGTGTCCTGAAGTGTTCTCGTTCCTTGCCATGAGTTTGTGATCCCAGCCCTACTAAACTCACGTGGCATTTCAATACAGCAAAGCCTCTTGGGAGGAAATGAATTTTAATAAGAAAATTTACCAAGAAAAAAAATGCTCTGAAATACAAATTGACCTCTGAAATAATAGGATGCATTTGTAAGTGTATCAGTTTCACATTATGACAAATAATATTCAAAAAATGTTTTTGACTTGACTCTCTTTAAAAAATATATTGGAAGGGATTTGCAGATCATATTGACAGAAGGCTTTGGAGGAAGAAACATATCCATATAAGCCAAGGGATCCTCCTTTATTTATAGAAATATGCAGAAGAATTTTTACTTATAAAATGAGAATAAGCCAAAATCTCCCTTCACGTTGGAAACATCATTTTTATTTATATAATATTCCTCCAGAAAGTCTCTGAAGTTTTAGCATTATGACTTCAGTGTATCCTTCATATAACATCTTTTGCAATCTACGGTATAGTAACATCATCCACCTTCCATTTCCTACAGTGTCCTTATGAGCAGAGCAGTAGGTTCATTTATTTTTGGAGGTATAGAACAAGGAGTTGCTAAAAAAAAAAAAAACCCACTGCCGTCGAGTCAATTCCGACTCATAGCGACCCTGTAGGACAGAGTAGAACTGCCCGGTAGAGTTTCCAAGGAGCGCCTGGCGGATTTGAACTGCCGACCTCTTGGTTAACAGCCGTAGCACTTAATCACTATGCCACCAGGGTTTCCAAGGAGTTGCTAGAACCCAAAATAAAACATCTCTAATTTCCAATAATTACCCGGCACTCTTGCTGTATGTTTTAAATGTACAGTATCATGGAATAAACCTAATAACCCCACCTTGGTTACCAACCATCCTCACCTTTTAGCCTCTTATGTGCAAGGAATGTATAAGGTGACCTTTTAGGGTTACAGTATCTTCTTACAAATTGTGTTTGATTTGCTAAGGTTATAACAACAGCTGAACGTTCTCTCCTAAAAAGACTGCAACTCAACAGGCAGATTGGCAAGTCCATAAAATGTCAGTAAAGACAAAAAAAAGAAGCTTAATTTTTTTTGGCAATCCCATTAAAACATCTTTGTGAATTAGTCTTTGAAACCTGTACAGTGGATGGTCTGAATTTTCCCCAGTACCTAGCATAAAATTTATTGACCTATCTGTTGAATACGAGCCCTGAAGGCACAGTGGTAAAGTGCTTGGCTGCTAACCAAAAGGTTGGTGGTTCAAACTCGCCAGCTGCTCCACAGTAGAAAGATGTGGTGGCAATCAGCTTCCATAAAGATTACAGCCTTGGAAAACACATGGGGCAGCTCTACTCTGTCTCGTGGGGTCACTATGAGTCAGAATTGACACAACAGCCATGGGTTTGGTTTTTTAGGTTTATCTGTTGAAGGCATGGATTATTGAATTAATTAACGGAGAGTGACTTTTTAAAGTGCAATGTATTGGGATCGAATATCACTTTCATGTAATGGGAGCTCATAATTGAAGCTGTGAAGATTTTTAAATATCACATGATATTAGTAATAAATCTCATCATAGCCACTTAAGTTGTAACATAAGAATCCAATCAGAGAATAGTGTGATTGTCAGATTAAAATTATATATTTTTTATATATATATAGAAACCTTGGTGGCATAGTGGTTAAGTACTATGGCTGCTAACCAAGAGGTTGGCAGTTCGAATCCTCCAGGCACTTCTTGGAAACTCTATGTGGCAGTTCTACTCTGTCCTATAGTGTGGCTATGAGTTGGAATCAACTCGACAGCAGTGGGTTTTGGGTTTTATATATATTTGTACGTATCTATATATCTATTTTTATATAAAAAATTGTTTTTTATATATCCATATATGTGTGTGTATATCTATATGTCAATTCATTTTTTTCTGATAACAAAACCTTTTAAAACCATTTCAAAGTGTACAATAGTTTTGAGATTTCTAGCCTTAAACCAAGGGTAGAAAATATAATTTCAAGAACCAAAGAGTACTGCAGATTACTTCTCACCTAAGGCAATGAAGTGCTACTAGATTTTAAGTTATCCTGTTCTTCGTAATTAGTGTCAAGGTAGGTTTCTTCCCTATGGTTCATGATTTTCTGATAAAAAAAAATTTCAAGTTTTCTCTTGCAGTTCTTGTGTAATGATCAAACAAGTTTGGGCTTATAATGTGTTTTAAGAATCTATATTGAAAGAGTATCTATCTGTCTATATCTGAACAGGCTAAAAATCCTCAGCATTTACCTACACATGCACTCCTACTTATCGACATGGTTAGGTTTCAAAGACCAGGTTGGTATGCAAAAAATTGGCATTATGTGAAAATGGAGGATGATGACATCATTACATAACTTCCAGATTACATCATTACATAACTGCCAAATCACACCATTACATAATTGCCAAGTTACATCATTACAAAACTGCCAAACCACTGAGAATCATGGCCCAGCCAAGTTGACACATGACCTTAACCATCATAGCCAGCGTTACTCTCTCCTCACACCTCAGTGTTCGTTACTGCCAGACTTATGTTGTTAATGTGCAAAATAGTTGGATAGTAGATTTTTTACTATTGTCGTGAATGCAAAACGTCAGATAAGGAGATAGTCAATAAGTGAGGAGTAGGTGTAAAAGTTATTTAATCCTTTCCTCTTTATTCACTAAATTGCTGTATAAATACTTCAAAATTTTTCTTATCATTGACATTGAGACATCATCTTTTATCACTTCCATATATGTGCCTGTCTTTGCCATTGAACCATTATTTCCTTTTAAACTAAAGATCTCTCCTTATCATCACCTTTGCCCAAGAATTGCCATCACTGGGAGTTAAGGTCTTCAGCTCATCTCTTGGAGTTCATCATGTCCGGATTCCCATAACATCACCGTCAACCCCTTTTCAGTGCCTATTTGGATTAAATCGATGTCTGTCTCCCTACTCCTTTTACTCATGTTTGGCCTTCACTACAGCACAGAATACGTGCATTTCCTCTGTTCCCTGAGAGCCCTTTAAAGACAAAGCTAACGTAACCTTAAGGGGGCATTTGTCCAGGTTAAGTATGTCCAGATGTGTTTGATTTTGACTCTGCTGTAGGATCAAACAATGTTAGTAAGTACAAATGCCCAGTACTTAAAAGATCTGTCCATAGAGAGACTCCCCTGATTGAGGGAAGAAATACCATTCTGTGTCTAATGCCAAGTGAGCTTAAAGCCACCATTTTAAATTCTCTCTGCCTACAGAGATTTGAAAGACTTTGCCTAGTTTACTTCTACAATGGAAATTCTGAGTCTTTGCTAGTATGTGAGCAATAATATGATGCTGTCAGTTGCCATCAAGTTGGCTCTGATTCATGGCAACTCTATGTATAACAGAATGAAACGTTGCCGAGTCCTGTGCTATCTTCATGATCACTGGTGTGCTCAAGTCCATTGCTGTAGCCACTGTTTATTTTGAGTGCCTTCCAACCTAGGGGGCCCATCTTCAAGCACTATTTTGGGAAATACTCTGTTGTGATTCGTAGGGTTTTCATTGATTGATTTTCGGGAGCTGGAATAAGGTGATGGCAAGCATGAAAATACCAAAAAAAAAAAAAAAAGTCAGTAATGGACCAAGTTTGCATTTCCTTCTATGCTTGTCTGATACTCTATGGATATTCCCAATATCTTGTTGGCTTGTGTTACAGGAATCAAAATATTAACAAAATAGAGACGGAGTCCTGAGATGGAAAAAAAAAAAAAAAGCAGAGGGCAGATAAGTAGGAAGAAGAAGGGAATGAGGAATCTGGAACTTTCTTTAGAAATTTGAGAAGTTGAAGGCAACTTAAATTAATTTTGAACATCTTCACAAACAACATCATTTTTTATATAAAAGTCTAAAACTGGAAAATACAGTGTGTTGGCAAGAATATGTTTAGGGCTTGTAGATCAAGCCAGCTGCTCTATAGAATTTACTGAGTAAACAAACCAAACAAAAAAAGAGTGGATAGCGGCAGAGTGACACGTGGAATGACATTGCTAGACTCATAGGCACCCCTATAGAGTGTAACCATCACCTGTCAGTTGCTTGCATGTTGCTGTGAATGCTGGAAGCTACGCCACCAGTATTTCAAATTCCAGCAGGGTCACCCATGGTGGGCAGGTTTCAGTGGAGCTTCCAGACTAAGACAAACTAGGAAGAAAGGCCTGCCAATCTACTTCCAAAAATGAGCCAATGAACACCCTATGGTTCACGAGAGTATATTGTCCAATATAGTGCTGGAAGCTGAGCCCCCTAGGTTGGAAGGCACTACACAATGGCCACCACAACACACCCAGACATGCCGATGATCATGAAGATGGTGCAGGACCAGGCAATGTTTTGTTAAGTTGTACATAGGGTCGGCATGGGTTGGAGCCAATTCAATGGCAACTAACAACAACAACAACATAATGTGTAAGAAAAATTTGTGAGCTTTATTGTGTTTCAAAAACCCAAGGAAAATTATGCAGTCATTGCTTTTTAAATTATTTACATCAGGTTTTTTTAAACCTAGGCATTCACAAAGTTAGAAGGGAAGAGGTTTTTAAAAACATTATGCTAAGTGAGAGAAGCCAGTTGCAAAGTACCACATATTGTATGCTCCACTGATAAGAGGACAGCAGATCCACAGAGACAGAAAGTAGATCAGTGTTGCAAACGGTTAAGTTCTCAATTACTAGCTGAAAGGTTGGGGGTTCGAACCCACCCAAAAGTGCCTCGAAGACAGGTCTGGCGATCTGCCTCCAAAAGGTCAGAGCCTTGAAGACCCTATGGAGCAGTTCTACTCTGGATGTGTCTTTTGATTTCTTGACTCTTGTTTCCGTGGGTATTGATTGTGGATCCAAGTAAAATGAAATCCTTGACAACTTCAATCTTTTCTCCATTTATCATGAAGTTGCTTATTGGTCCAGTTGTGAGGATTTTTGTTTTCTTTATGTTGAGATATAATCCATATTGAAGGCTGTGGTCTTTGATCTTCATCAGTAAGTTCTGAAGGCTGTGTCATCTGCATATCGCAGGTTGTTAATGAGCCTTCCTCCAATCCTGATGCCACATTCTTCTTCATATAGTCCAACTTCTTGGCTTATTTGCTCAGCATACAGACTGAATAAGTATGGTGAAAGGATGCGACCCTGATGCACGCTTTTCCTGACTTTAAACCACGCAATATCCCCTTGTTCTGTTCAAACAACTGCCTCTTGAGCCATGTAAAGATTCCTTATGAGCACAATTAAGTGTTCTGGAATTCCCACTCTCCACAAGGTTATCCATAATTTGTTATGATCCACACGGCCGAATGCCTTAGCACAGCCAATAAAACACAGATAGACACCTTTCTCGTATTCTCTGCTTTCAGCCAGGATCCATCTGACATCAGCAATGATATCCCTGGTTCCACATCCTCTTCTCAATCTGGCCTGAATTTCTGGCAGTTCCCTGTCAATATACGGCTGCAGCCGCTTTTGAATGATCTTCAGCAAAATTTTACTTGCACATGATATTAATGATATTGTTCGATAATTTCTGCATTCAGCTGGATCACCTTTCTTGGGAATAGACATAAATAGTTATCTCTTCCAGTCGGTTGGCCAGGTAGCTGTCTTCCACATTTCTTGGCACAGACGAGTGAGCACCTCCAGTGCTGCATCCATCCGTTTGTTGAAACATCTCAATTGGTATTTCGTCAAGTCCCGGAGCCTTGTTTTTCACCAATGCCTTCAGTGTAGCTTGGACTTCTTCCTTTAGTACCATCAGTTCCTGATCATTTGTTACCTCCTGAAATGGTTGAACATCGACCAATTCTTTTTGGTATAGTGACTCTGTGTATTCCTTTCATCTTCTTCTGATGCTTCCTGCGTCGTTTAATATTTTCCCCATAGAATCCTTCAGTATTGCAACTTGAGGCTTCAATTTTTCCTTCAGTTCTTTCAGCTTGAGAAATGCTGACCCCGTTCTTCTCTTTCGGTTTTCTATTTCCAGGTCTTTGCACATGTCATCATATCCTTTACTTGTGGGCCCCACAAAATCAGACAGAGAGAGAGCTAGATTTGGCTCCCAGGCCGTAGTTTGCAGAACTCTGCTCTAGGGTAATAGTTTAGAAAAAGAGATATTCTCTACTAATCATTCCTGTTGTTGTGAAACATGTTAAATTCCTGAAGCCAGTGTACAACTTAAACAATAATGCTTCATTATGTCTAAAGGCAGAGCTATTGAGAGACTAAATTCCAACAGTCAACTTTTTAGAAAATTATGAAAAATTAGCTAGTAGGATCTTTTCTAAAGAGTATTCAGAGTATAATAATGCTACTTTGTGTGACTTTGAGATTTTTATTTTTAAGTCAGAGAAGCTATGAATATCTCGAACTTTGTCCGTTAAGAAGTCTGCCAAGACTGTGAATTTTAAAGCCATGGGAATTTTTCATTGCCCCTGGCCGCTGAATTTTAACAGCAAAGTTATTCATTAAGTCCACGTTTTTTGAAACTATTAACAATGCTTCTTTATACTTTATCTGCATTTGATACACTTCCAGAAAGATGATCTTTAATTTGACTAATGAGTGTACCCTTTATTAATTTAGTGACAAATAATTCAGAGAAAGAGAAAATCTCTTCAGGGAGCTTGTCTCTTAAATATGGAAGTAAAACGCCCTGATGTTCCGCTCCGTGAAGGAGCAGTTGTGTGAGTCAAATGGTTTGGACATGACTCAGCCACTAGGAAACTAGAAATGTTTCCTGTGTAATGAGCCTGAAATGCAAGTGGAAGGAAACGGTTTGAAATCTGTTGACCATTTTATACTACGCCTTTCAGTTTTCTTTTCAGATTTGAATAACAGTCAGAATTTCTGTAGAAGAACATGGACGTTTGGGGAGTCTGTCCCATTTTCCCCTTATCCTCCTCCCCAGAAGGAAATTCCACTATGTTCTGCAATAGAAGCATTAAGGTGTATTAATTCGAAGCAAGGTGAAAATTATATTCACTAGGGGCATAAAGGAAGAGAATTCAGAAAGAAGCCAAATGATGCGCTCACAACAGGTTTCAGCTGAAACGTCACTCTTGAACTGATTTTTTTTATTGCGCTTTAAGTGAAAGTTTACAAATCAAGTCAGTCTCTCGTACAAAAATTTATACACACCTTGCTGTATACTCCTAGTTGCTCTCCCCTTAATGAGACAGCACACTCCTTTCCTCTACTCTCTCTTTTCCTGCCCATTCAGCCAGCTTCTGCCCCCCTCTGCCCTCTCATCTCCCCTCCAGGGAGGAGATGCCAACATAGTCTCATGTGTCTGCTTGATCCAAGAAGCTCATTGTTCACAACTATCATTTTCTATCCCTTTGTCCAGTCCAATCCCTGTCTGAAGAGTTGGCTTTGGGAATGGTTCCTGTCTTGGGCTAACAGAAGGTCTGGGGGCCATGACCTCCGGGGTCCTTCTAGTCTCGGTCAGACTATTAAGTCTGGTCTTTTTATGAGAATTTGGGGTCTGCATCCCACTGCTCTCCTGCTCCCTCAGGGGTTCTCTGTTGTGTTCCCTGTCAGGACAGTCATCAGTTGTAGCCGGACACCATCTAGTTCTTCTGGGCTCAGGCTGATGTAGTCTCTGGATTATGTGGTCTTTTCTGTCTCTTGGGCTCATAGTTACCTTGTGTCTTTGGTGTTCTTCATTCTCCTTTTCTCCAGGCAGGTTGAGACCAATTGATGCATCTTAGATGGCCACTTGCTAGCAATTAAGTCCCCAGACGCCACTTTTCAAAAGTGGGATGCAGAATGTTTTCTGAGTAGATTTTATTATGCCAATTGACTTAGATGTTCCCCAAAACCATGGTCCCCAAACCACTGCCCCTGCTACACTGCTCTGTGAAGCATTCAGTTTATTCAGTAAACTTCTTTGCTTTTGGTTTAGTCCAGTTGTGCTGACCTCTCCTGTACCGTGTGATGTCTTTCCCTTCACCTAAAATAGTTCTCATTTACTATCTAATTAGTAAATAACTGTCTCCCTCCCTCCCTACCTCTTGAACTGATTTTTTGATGCATGAATACATGAAGTGCCTACTTTGGGCACAGTTGTCTGCCTGACCTTATAGATCTCCAAGATGAATTAAACATGGGCTGTGCCCTCATGGGGCTTAGAGTGAAGTCAACTTTAGAGAAAACCCAACAGAAATATCCTAACAAATATGGCAGCTGGAGAACTTTCTTCCTAATCCTTAAACCTCACTTTACTTATTCTGGGTCAGAGTAATAGGTTTTTTTTTTATACCATACCTGTTGCTGTTGAGTCAATTCTGACTCTTAGTGACCCTATAGTGACCCTATAGGACAGAGTAGAACTGCCCCATAAGGTTTTCAAAGAGCGACTGGTGGATTTGAACTGCCAACCTTTTGGTTAGCAGCCAAGCTCTTAACCAGTGTGTCACCAGGACTCCAGAGTAGTAGATACTGTACCTTAATGTCAAATAATTGTTTCTGTATCATATAGCGCTCTAAGTGTCAAGGCCAAAGTCTACGTTAAGGGAGGTTAAGACTTTGTTCTAATGATAATAAAGAGTTAAAGAGATTACTTACGAAGATGCTTCCTCTGAAAACTTCAAAGAATTTGAGTTCTTCTCTTCATGATATTTAAGTGTTTGTATATGCGGGGAAGACGCCCTGGTGGTGTAACGGTTAAGTGCTCTGCTACTAGCTGAAAGTTTGGTGATTCGAACCTACCCAGTGGCTCCGTGGGAGAAAGACCTGGCGATGTGCTTCCATAAAGATGACAGCCTAGGAAACCCTATGGGGTAGTTCTGCTCTGTCACATGGGGTCGCTAAGAGTTGGAATCGACTTGACTACATACAACAACATTATGCTGGGCCCTGTTATATGGACCTTTACCTGCATAGCCCGCTTATTCCTCATTCTAACCCTAAGTATTGCTAGTATCCTTTGACAAATGAGCAAGTGGAGGCTTGGAAAAATTTAAAAACTAGCCACAGG
Source organism: Elephas maximus indicus (assembly GCF_024166365.1). Taxonomy (NCBI): domain Eukaryota; kingdom Metazoa; phylum Chordata; class Mammalia; order Proboscidea; family Elephantidae; genus Elephas; species Elephas maximus. Next base: position 169,405,417 of record NC_064846.1, read on the forward strand.
TCCCAGGGGTGGTAAACTGCAGAGGAAGCTTCAAATTAAGCTATGCCTGGCTCCTAATCCCCTTCCTTCTCTTTCCAGCCTAGCATATGACCTACCAATCACTGCTTCTGTTTTCCTCACTGGAAAATTTGGACAATTAAGGCATTGAAGAATATTCAGATTTCTACTTATCTTCTTACACAATCCTTTGAGAATGGGATTATAGGATAATGGGGGCATTTGAGACTTGGAGAGGCAGAGGAATGTTCTAGATAAAGAAAGAGAAGTTCCAAGCAGGAGAAAGACAATTAGAGTGAAATACATTGGGTGGATGCATGAGTTGGAGAAGACGATAAACACTAAGTAAACCAGGTGGTGGAAGGCCTGAAGGTGATGAGCACAGAGAACTTGGTCCTTAGTGGAGGGTGATTAAAATCCTCCTAAGCAAACAATTTGTCAGAGCAGAGGTCAAGTGCTAGGATTTGTAGGCTTTCCAAGGGTTGAGGAGGTCATTAAGAGGCCCAAGACTGGAAACTTATTTGAACAGATTGTCACTGGCAAGAATCTATGGCCCATGAGACTAACATTGCTGAGACATCATCCATTGGTATGATTGTAGAGTACAGAAGGGAAAGTGTACTTGTTTGCTGTTGCTGCCTAACAAATTACCACAAAATCAGCTGGTTAAAACAGCACCCATTACTAACTCACAGTTCTGTAGGTCAAAAATCTGGGTGCCTTAACTGGGTTCTCTATTCAGGGTCTCACAAGGCCAAGATCAGGGTGTTAGCCAGGCTGGGCTCTTGTTGGGAGGCTCCAGGGAGGAATCTCCTTCCAAGCTCATTCCAGTCATTGGCAGAATGCATTTTCTTGTGGTTTTAGGACTGAGGCCCCTATTTCCTTGCTGACTGTCAGGTGGGGTCCTCTTGCCACTCCTAGGGGCCATCAGCATTCCATTTCACCTAGCCCTCTCCATTCAAAGCAGCAACGGCATACGGAGTCCTTCTCAGCCAACACATCTCTTCAAATTCCTCTTCTGCCACCAGCTGGTAAAAGCTCTATGTTTTTAAGGGCTCCTGTGATTTTTGTGATTAGGTCTGGCCCACCTGGACAATCTCCCAACCCTAAGGTCAACTGTCCCATATAACATAGCACAATCAAGGATGTGATAACTGGTCACATATGCAAGTTCCAAGATTAGGGAGGACCATTTTAGAAATTCTGCTTACCACAGTAGGGGATAGAGATTTTCAGCTGCTGCTTTGCTCCGTTGTGAGCTCACTGGCCTACTCTGACAGCAGTTTGTGGGCAATCGTCCCATCCTCTCCCGGGGTTAAATGGCAGAAGAGACACTTTGGCTTTTCACCCATCTTCTGATGCTTACGTCTTCCTGTAAGAAAGTCTACATCTTTTGGCATTCCCGTCTCTCCTTGCTCACCCCCTGGGCGTTGGTACCAAGAGGTGCTGGAGGGGAGATATCTCTTCAGTTGGGGCAATTTAAGGTTGTTGGAAAGAGGCATGCTGGAGTCCCAGAGAGCACAAGAGGGCAGCACAGAGCAAGAGCTGGTAAATATTTAGATGGAGACTCATGGGTGCCAGCCCTTTCTGAGAGGATCTGTTCTGTCTCCAGAACATTCCCTCACCGAACATTTGCTTCCTAACCCAGACACCAGTGAGTCTGTAGGAAGAACATGGCAGATATAATATGTTCAGACCGTGAGCATAACCAAAAGTAAACTGTCTAAAGATCTGCTTCTCAGGGACTTTGATTTCTCCAACTCTGAAATGGGCCAGAATTTCTTCGTGGATGAGAAATTTAAAATGGAAGAACTCATCTTTTGAATGTCAACAATGTAAAGGCCACTCTGTACAAGCCTAATGCTGTAGGGTAGTGTTTCTCAACCTATGTTTCATTATCGCTTCCCACCAACAAGCCTTTTCTGACATTTATTCCTAATCACCCCTCCATGGAATTTTAATGCCACAAATACACTGTATAGCTTTATATATGTCTGTACTTCAGACACCAAAAAAAGGTAAGATTTTTTTCACTCACCAAGAACTAATTTTCACCCCCTTGGGGGCAATATGACCCCTGTTGACAATGTATATTTTATCAGGGAGAAAAAGGAAACTACTCACATTTTAATATTTATTACAGCTTCAGTTTACATGGTCTATTTGATTTGCCAAGTGGCAGCGATACTTCAGTTGTACTAAAAAGTACTTAGACTGATCTTCAGAAGTCAGAAGAGTATATGAACATGAAAAATAACCCAATGTATTTTTAAAACTACTTGCAAAACAAAATGTAAAGCATGATCCCATTTTGTGGATAAAATGCATAGAAAAAAGACGAGAAAGATCAAGCTACCAAATGTTGTATTTGGGTGGTGAGATTTTTCTCTGGGCATTTTGCTTTTTGGGAATGTTATAAATGAATACGTATTACATGACTATTAAAAGAAGCACTATTAAAGAAAGCTAACCGTTCCCTTTTTCTCCTTTTTTTTTTTGCCTTCAACATTTAGGATTAATGGGCAGTGTAACCTCAATCACTCATGTGTAGCAAGAGGAGAAATATTTGTGTGGCCCACTCATGACTCCTTCAGCTCTCTAGAGGGCTTCCGGCCTCAAAGTTTATTGTTGCATTCTTCCTAATTCTGGTTGAACGCACGTACATTATTTTCTGCAAGGAAACACCACCTGCTAAAGAGTGTTCCTTCTCTGAAAGCAAGGTTCTGGTGTCCCCAGGGCCCCCTTAGTGCTGTTTACTTTGGATATTTCAGGAGTTACTGTAGGATTGAACTTGTGGTGATTCTTTAAGCCCTCTTTTTAAATTCATAAACTGTCTGTAATCTTAGAAAAATGTCAGGTTACACTTTTTGAGAGGGTCGGAAATTTGACATTTTGTAGCCAAGTTGGGGTGTAGGCTGCTGCCATTCCGAGGACCTTGTTCCAATTTATGTCAGGGGGAATTATATCCAGGTCAGGGCTGAGAGCAGGTTGTAATTAATGGGGTGGACAAGTGGATTTTTAGTGTCTCATAAAATAAAATGGAAATCACATGTGCTTGGAACTGTTGTGTGTTTTTAAATATTTACGTTTATTCTAGTAAACATTAATTACAACTGATAGGTTTCTCCTGTGAACTTGCTAACTGGGAGGTCACAAGCAGTTGTTCACTGAGTAGAAAGGATGGGTGACAAGCTAGTTCTTTTAAAAAAATAATACTTGGGAGACATTGGTGAGTGAACTCATGGACGCCATCCAGTTGTACGTTTTTCTCCTAATTTCTCTCATGTTTAAAGCACCCACTTGCCAATATGATCCAGATGTCAGCCTTTCTAAGGGCGAATGGGGAGCATTCAGCCTGTGAAATTCCTGAACAGCTTATGATGAAGAAAGGACGCATGACCGATGCTCCACTGTTAGGCTTTTTTATTAAAGTTTAGAAGTAGTCAGAGTACTGCCAGAATCTCTAGAGTCCAAGTTTCCTTTACATTCATGTATCAATAATTCCCAGTTCCTTGTGGACATGGCAGCATGGTGCTGAGGAAGGAGGAAATCTTGAAGAGCCAAAGAAACCCAGATTCTAAACTGGACTCTACACATGCCAGCTGTGTGGCCCTGGGCAAGGTGCCTTAACTCTCTGAGCCGCTGCCTCCTCATCTGCAGGATGGGGAAAATGCTACCTACTGTTTAGGGTTGGGATGGGGCTTAGAGAAAATTTCTATAAAGTGCCTGACATATTGTAGGTACTAAAAAAAAACGTATATGGCAGCTATCATAATATGAAGGAATAGTCAAAAGGAAGTTCAAAGGAAGCCTTATAGCATTACATGTCAACCATTTGTTAAGTACGTAAAACTATTCTCCAACATCTCAAATATTACTTCCATTATGGTAACATACAGGGGTCATTATGAGTCAGAATCAACTCGATGGCAATAGGTTATATATATATATGGCACATAGTTGTTGTGTGCCGTTGAGTTGATTCCGACTCATAGTGACCCTGTATGACAGAACTGCCCCGTAGGGTTTCCTAGGCTGTAATCTTTACGGGAGCGGATTGCCAGGTCTTTTCTCCCTTGGAACCGCTGGTGGGTTTGAACTGCTAACCTTTCAGTTACTAGCTGAGCACTTAACTGTTTTGCCACCAGGGCTCCATAGATAGATAGATTTTTATTTATTTTTATTTTTGGTGCAGTTAAGAATCAATAGAAACACACTAGTCTATCAGGGAGTAACAGTTACCAAGGTAATACGTCATGAAACTTATTTGCCCTGTAAGGAGATCATTTATATGCCCGTAAGTGAAAAAAAAAATTTTTTTTTAAGTGAGATCTGGCCAATCTTTTCAGCTTCATTCAGTACATTGTGGAAATCTCTATGAAGATCCTACTTATGCCCAGTAGCTAACACAGTTGTTGGCACATAATAGGATTTCAGTGCACGTGACTTAGATTTTGCCTAGTGCTGCTTTGGGGATGAAGAGATAATGTTCCTCCTCCCCTAGAAGAGGGGTGTGTGTGTGTGTGTGTGTGTGTGTGTGTGTGTGTGTGTGTTGAGAGAGAGAGTGAGCAGGAGCTCTAGTCTTCTCTCCCCAAATACAATGCAAGCTATTTGGAATTGTAAAGTTGGGCATTTTTCCAGTTTCTTACCCAGTGAAGGAATTCCTTCTACAATCATCTTCACCAAAGGGCAGGAAACCTGAAGTCAGACTAGAGATCTCTTTCTGTTCAGCAATAATTTGATTGAGTATGATGAGCCCTGGTGGCACACTGGTTAACCACTTGGCTGCCAACCAAAAGGTCAGCAGTTCGAATCCACCAGCCAGTCCTTGGAAGCCCTATGGGGCACTTCTACTCTGTCCTGTAGGTTCGCTATGAGTCGGAATCGACTTTATGGAAGCGGATATGGGTATGATGATTCTGTTTGGTAGCTCAGGTGGCTCTGTACAAAGTTCTGTGGGATATCAGAACGGGGAGCCCCAAGTGAGAGCTGGACCAGAGAATTATTTTTCCTTTTTTGCATTCATGGAACATCAGATAGAGATGGAGCGATTTTTATCAGTTTTCTTTAACATCCAAATGTACAAAACCCTGAGCTTACCTAAATTTTGCCACAATAATCACACCTGTCCATTAACCACAAGTTTTATACATTATATTTTCCCAGGAGATTTGTGAAATACAAGGAAGAAGTCGATACCATGGATTACTATAAAAATCCATTGTCATGGATATGGTAGATATTCAACTGTTCTAAATCTCTTAAATCTTTTCTATTTGTTATTAAACGAAAATAGATCTTTACAATGATGAGCTTGAGGAACAATGAGATTTAGGATTACCTAAGAACCTTTTTTTTTTTTAAGAACCTTTTTTTTTTTTTTTTACGTTAGATGCAGTATGCAGGTCACGGTCTTGGTGTAAAGTGGACTCAAGCATTTTAGAAACATTTTCTCAAAGAGGATTTGAAAAAAGCGTTTTCTAGTTACAGTTCAGTTAACCAGAAAATCAAATTAACCAGAAACCTCCCTACCCCCCCCCCATATCCAGAGAATGCAAATTAATTGAGGTTTGACTGTACTTTTACTGTAGTCTTAGTTTCCATGCAGAACTTAATTCCATGATCCCAGGAGTTTCCTGGAGAGTGCTTAACACAGTCATAACCTGGAATGAGCAGGGCTGAGCAGGCTGAGGGAGGTTTGTTTTGTTTCTGTTTTTGGAATTTTATGACCACGATACAGACACGCATTGTGTAACGTCCACAATAACCTCACTGCCGTCGAGTCAATTCCGACTCATAGCGACCCTATAGGACAGAGCAGAACTGCCCCATAGGGTTTCCAAGGAGTGCCTGGCAGATTCGAACTACCGACCTTTTGGTAAGCAGCCGTAGCACTTAACCACTATGCCACCAGGGTTTCCAATGTCCACAATACGTTTCTGTAAATAGAATTGTGAAAATACAATTGTAAAGTATATTTTTAGCTGCCTGGGGATAGAAAATAATCCTGAAATTTGATAGGTGCCCAATACAGTGCATAACATCCTTTTGGACACGTGTACATCCCTGGCCCCTGGGTTTCGAACGTTCGGCTTATGTACGACCCGTAGCTACCAATCAATCCCCATAAAGCCTATTATATTAAAAATCCAAGGTACATACAATGCTTCACGATAACAAACAGGTGCTACTTTGTGAAGTGCATCACAACATTATTATCATTACCATATTATTGTATTCAATGTGTTTTAGTGTATCTGGAAGTGTATCTTTAATGTTTTTTATGCATAGAAAGGTACTCTATATATTATATAATAAGACAAACATTTGACTAACTGACGTCAGATGCAAACCGTACCTAATTGTTCTGTTTTACGTACCAATTTGACTTAAAGACAGGCTTAGGGATGGAAGTCGTTGGTAATCTGAGGATACCAGTACTTAACAAAACTGCATGGGATACTGTAGTGTACTATACCTTTATACGTTCCATTGTTCGATCAAGATTTCTGAACTGTAATATCACCTTATGGGACCACAGTCATTGACGTTACCCAAACAGACATTATGCGGTACATGACTGTATATACACAGAGAGAGCTCGCTGGCAGAGGTGTTTAAAGAGACATGAGCAGTTAGTGCTCTATGATTTGACTTCTATCTTTCTCTTCCAAGTACTCTTTCCCCCTTTCAGACCTTCCGTTTAGAACTGAAAAGTATTTTCCTAGCATTTGAAGAATACTTCCTACTCTGTTTCTTATAGTAGTGCACAGAAGGAAATGTACTGTGATAAAAATAATTTAGAAGTGAAATGATAATGTTTTGCTAAAGATAACCAGGAAGCGAGGAGCAAGAAGTTCTCAAGTAACAGAGGGGCCAGCTGGTGTATTTTTTACACTGTCACTAAGCAGGACGTTTTGCTTGATTCCAAAGACGCTGGTCTTGATTTTCATTTAGCAGTTTTGAGTGTTTTTTTTTTAATGGAGATATATATATACACACACATTATACAAACTTTTTATTCAGCCGAATGATTATTTGTGCCACTGTGAGCAAGACTTCACCGATGACAATGTGGAGTCTTTTTTAATGATCAAGAAGAAAATGGGCTCCCATGTCTTCGCTGTGAAAGAACTGGGAATTTGCCCACCGCCCTACAGAGCCTCCATCATTACCATAGTCATCGTATTGTTGTAGGGCCTGGTGTTTTGTTTTGTTTTCTTTTGATAACCCAGAAGGGAAGAAAAGCTGCGTACCACAGAGACTCACTAGGGTTTTGTGAGCTACAGGGTGGACCCAGGGGGAGAAAATAGAGGTTTTGGAGTTCACCACCCCAGGGGGCTAATGTGCATAAAGCAACTGCTCAAAAGGACCTGAGTTTAATCCTCTGGGCTGCCAGTCAGCATCACGATGAGGAATCATCCATCCAAAGAATTGCTTCTGGAGGCTGATAGGTCGGAGTTGGTGGTGGGAGGAAATGGGAGGGCCCTGATTTGGACAGGTGATGATTTGGCAGTGGCTGTTCAGGGAGAAGTTGGCCGGCAGTAGCTTGGAACAAGTTGGCTGGCTTGGTGACTTGTCAAAGTCACCAGCATCCCCAATACCATCTTGCACCTCTGCTCAGTGCCCCAGGAGTGAGCGATTTCACAATCTGTATTCTAAGGAAGAAAACTAAAGGTGTGAAATGAAATATTTGCATTGATTTATAAGAGAAAGAGACACTTAAAAGAATTTGGGATGGAAAGAATAGATCTAAACACCGGGCAGAACCATTTGGAGTCATGCCCTGAATCAAGTGTCTTTTGACTTGAATAAAGACAAGCCAATGAAGCTATATAACCAGAAGGAACAAGCCAATTGTTACCATAAAGATCACAAATCAGGCACTGAAGATTTTTTGTTCAAAGATGCAATGTTTTCTCATATAATTGCATGATATGTTCTCCCATTATCATTTATATTTATTTCAAAATAAATATACCTCCATGTTAAGATAGCTTAGCAGCCTTGAAAGCTCACTGTTCTTAAAGCTAGACATTTTTTTCATAAGTGAATTTTTTTAGCACTAGAGAGCATGGGCACTGGGTTTAGAGAGCATGTTGGAGCCCTGGTAGCACAGTGGTTAAGTGCTCGGCTGGTAACTAAAAGGTCTGCAGTTCAAATCCACCAGTCACTCCTTGAAAACCCTATGGAGCAGTTCTACTCTGTCCTATAAAAAAAAAAAATAGGGTCACTATAAGTCAGAATCGACTTGACCGCAGCTGGTTTAGTTTGGTTTAGAGAGCATGTTAGTGTTAAAAACAAAACAGAGTTTCTGTAAAATAGGAGTTTTATTCAAATTCAAAGATTCGCAAACCGGGAAGTGCCAAAATGAAAGTTCAAAAGGACGTTCCAAAGAGGGAGCATAAAGTGCACATCTTGTATCAGACCTTTGTATAGGGTAGAAAGGGCGCATTTGACTAGCTGATATTCAACATGCTCTGTAAGACTCATTTATCAAGAATTTCTGTTGGCTGGGCTACTCAACTGTCTTTGGCTGGGTTCTCTAGAGGAACGAAACCAGTGAAGTGTGTATATATATAAATATAGAGAGGGAGAGATTCATTTCAAAGAAATGGCTCACGCAATTGTGAAGGCTGGCAAGTCCTAAATCTGTGAGTCAAGCATCCGGCTGGAGGCTTCTCCTGACTTACGTGGTTGCAAGGACTGAGGAACCGAAAATGAAAATCGGCAGGTCGGCTAGTGGGCTGCTGGCTTACAGGGCTGCGTGAGCTGGCAAATTCCAAAAATTTGCAGGTTAGAAGGCAGGCTGCTGGCTCACGTCCCAAGAACCAGAGGTCAGATGATAACCAGTCGGATGCAGAATCGAACATCCATATATACCGGATGCAGGTCACGCCCCCAAGGAAACCCCCCTTACATCAGATCACAAAATGAAGGATAATTACATAATACTGAGAATCATGGGCTAGCCAAGGTGACACATAGCATTAACCATCACATCAACCTTAGCCACAGTTACCTGCATTCCAGAGTTGGTTCTTGCAATGATCTGGGTGAGCCACCTCAGAATGTTGCAGACCAACTTTTTTTGGTCAAGAGTGTGGTCATAGGTCATGTACTCTTAAAAATCAGAAGCGGGGGCCTAGGACAAAATGGAGCCTGATTCAGACCTGTGTCAGCCATTTTAGTTATGCCAAGCGACTCAGTTTTAGAGTGCTCTTTCACATTAAGGACCAACTTCTTTTGATTTTACCTTTCTTTGTATGCCCTGGTGGTCCAGTGGTTAAGAGCTTGGCTGCCAACCAAAAGGTCAGCAGTTCGAATCCACCAACCACTCCTTGGAAACCCCATGGCGCAGTTTTACTCTGTCCTGTGGGGTCGCTTTGAGTCAAAATCTACTCGACGGCAATGGGTTTGGTTTGGTTTGGCTTTGTATGCAAAAAGCCAGCTCCTTATGTATTTATAGCTATCAATTTACGGATAAAATGTACAGAGTGAAGTGCACACGTATTAGCTTAAAATGGAACTTTTTCATTCTGGGTTCAGATAATTCCAAAGAAGAAAACAAATAAGGTGCAAGATACAAAACAACAGTCCTTACAGTTAAGTCCTTAATATCACACCTTTTGATATTAATTCCAAGTGAGCAATTTATATTCATGTTTTATAAAATACACGTTTAATTTCCCTCAAAAATATAACAAGGAAACGTATTTTGATAATGCAATATATATATATATATCTCGGCAGTGGTTTTTATATATATATTTCTCAGCAGTTAGTCTACCTAGAGAGTATTTTTAAAAGTCATTAAACCCGACCCTGTAGAATAGAGTAGAACTACCCCTTAGGGTTTCCAAGGAGCAGCTGGTGGATTCAAACTGCTGACCTTTTGGTTAGCAGCTGAGCTCTTAAACACCGTGCCATCAGGGCTCTTAAAAGTCATTAGAGGCCAATAAATTCTCATAACATTTGTGGGATTTTTTTTCTCTCATCTGGATTACAATTTTTTTTTATATATCTATAGTTTACAGATTTAGAGCCCCTGAGGAAATAGTTTAAATCTCGGTTTTTAGGCCAAAAAGTCTTTGGATGGGGAATAACTCATCCTTGGAAAATGATGTGCTTTGTAACTCCCTACACACCCCACTGCCCCACCACCCCATCCTCCCATAAACCTTTGTTTGCTTCACTGCCGTGTATCTGCCACCAACCTCCAGAATTCCAAAGCCATTCTCTTGGCCTCTGCTGTAGCTGCAATAGCAACTCTTTATTCTCCCACAAAAATTGCCTTTGTTGTCTTCACCCTCCTAGCTGCTTCTTAAAGATATGGGCTCTAAAAATCATGAACCAGCTATTGCAGTTTTACCTAGCCATTGAATTTATTTTGAGATACTTTTTGTTGTTGTTAATAAGACACTGTATCAGTTGTCTAGCACTGCCATAACAAAGTACCACAAACTAAGGTGGCTTAACACAACAGAAATTTATTGGCTCACAGTCCTAGAGGCTGGGAGTCCGAAATCCGAGTGTTAGCCATGTTGATTCCTTCTGGAAGCTCTGAGAGAGGATCTGTTCAATGCCTGTCTGCTGGCTTCTGATGATGATTGGTGACCCTTGGCGTTCCTTGGCTTGTAGACGCATCACTCCAATATCTGCCTCCCTCTTCACACGTCCATCTTCCCTCTGTGTGTCTCTTCTCTTTTATAAGAACATCACTTGTATTGAATTAGAACTATGGGTCGGGATCGACTGACGGCAACAGGTTTGGTTTGGTTTTTTTATTCCAGTATGACCTCATGTTAACTGATAACATCTTCAAAGACCCTATTTCCAAACAAGGTCACATACACAGGTACTGGAGCTTAGGACTTCACCATACCTCTCTGGGGGACACAAGTACAAACAGGAATTCTCAGGCAACGGGACCTTCAGATCTGAGTGCATCCTTGGTCCTTCCCAGTCATGAAGACCTAGCTGCACCTCCTCATTTCCCCCTGCATCGTTCCCCTACTTCCCTCCTTTCCCCTCCTGAAATGCCCTCTTCTTGAGAGGCAAAGCAGGTGGTACAACAACAAAAAGACAAACAACCCAATTAAACAATGGCAAAGGACTAAATAGACATTTCTTCAAAGAAGATATATGAATGACCAGTAAGCTTATGAAAAAATGCTCAAGGTCATTAGTGAAATGTGCATCAAAACCACAATGAGATACCAGCTCACTCCCACCAGGATAGCTATTCTCAGAAAAATGGGAAATAGCAAGTGTTGGCAAGGATGCAGAGAAATTGGAACCCTCCAACCTTTCAGTTAGCAACCGTTTGCACCCCACAAGGAAGGACTCCTAAGTTTCTGTTTAAGGAGATGAAAAACACTGGAAACTGATAGTGGTGATGGTTACGCAACATGGTGAATGTAATTAATGTCACTGAATTGTACATGTAAAAAATAGTTAAAATGACAGATGTTTTGTTACATGTATTTTACCACACACACAAAAAGCAGGTAAGTCCAGATAAAACCAGCAGGTGGGTCTGATTTTATAAAACTTTCGAGTCTTTAAATGTCTCTGTTAATTTCCTTCCTACTCTCCCTGGTAACCTAGACTACATGTCCACAATTGTTGTAAACTTTGGGTTAACTTGATCTCACTTTCAGGTAATTCTAAGGACCATAGTTCTTGCTTTGGGGGTCCCTTATGTGTTCGTGGCTTTTTGCTCTCAAAGTTAATTGTTAAAATAAACAACGAGGCCACTGCTTTCCAGCAATTCATCATGTTGCCTTTTCATGTAAGAAATAGGATGAGGTGGATTTTAATGCTCTTGAAAGAAATCTGTCCTTGAGGAAATCTGAAGCTAAACATTTAACAACTTGAAAAATTAAATCACAGTTCTCTGCCCAGGTGCTGGAAAATTTTATACTGAAATCAGCATGCTCTTTGCTTGTCTATTGGGAGAAAAAAAAAAAAGAGCCAATCTATCAAGAGAGTATGCCCAGATTAAAAAAAAAAAAAATCCCACTAGCTAAAATAGACCTGTACTTCCTTCTACTTTCTATCCTATCACCCTTTTCTTTCATTTTGTGTATGGTTCTTTGAAATCATGGTGTTTTCTCACCCGTTTCTGGGTTATTTTATGTTTCCCTCATTAAAATGTAAGCTCTCTGAGGGTGGGCCTTTGCTGTCGTAGTCACCATGGCATTCCTGGTGCCAAGAGCAGTGCCTGGCACACAGCAAGGACTCAAATAATACTTATGGAATGAAAGAATTATGAAAGCAATGATTTTCTCTCCAGTTTTACTCCAAAAGAAGTAGTTCTAAAATAAAACTTAAAAAATGATTAATTAAAGTAAGCCAAATGGATGTACTTATAGGATTTCTAACATCATAAATGTAAGAAAACTAGCTTACTCTTCCAAGCTCTTAAAATTACGTTAAAAGTGAAGAGTTGAAGTTGCAGACCAGACACAGGCTAATTTGGGATTAATAAGGAAATTATTGAGGACTTTAGTTTATATCTACTCCGTCCTATAGGGTCGCCGTGAGTCAGAATTGACTCGATGGCAATGGGTCAGTTTATTTGGAGTCCCTGGGTGGTACAAATGGTTAACATGCTTGGTTACTAACTGAAAGGATGGAGGTTTGCGTCCTCCCAGAGGGGTCTCAGAAGAAAGGCCTAGCAATCAACTTCTGAAAAATCAGCCATTGAAAACCCTGTCAAAGAAGTTATATTCTGACACACATGATGTCATCAAGAGTTGGAGTCAACTCAATGGCAACTGGTGGTTTCTGTTCATTTGGGCCAAGTCTGTGGGCAAAGGCTACCTGCTCTCAGCTGATGGTAGGGGGTGCAGTGGTAAAGAACAGGTCATCCCTTTCTTGCAGGTTCTTTCTGCTTCTATTCTTCCCTGACTTAGAGGTCATTCAATACTAAGTTAAAGTTTGCCACTGTAGTAACCACTAGAAAGCTCAGTGGTGATCTGATTTCAAGTGACTACTATTGGCCAAATCCCCAGGGGGAGACAGGAGTTCTGTCTATAGGGAAATAATTCCCCATGAATGTCTCACATTTCTGCACATCTTGTGATGAGAGGCCCTGACTGCCTTTGTCCTGGACGATCTTTCCAAAGACATTTGTATAGCAAACAGCCTTGGAAAACAGAGATAGTGTCTCCCTCCAGGGCAGAGGGCAGGTTTGTTTGCTGTTTGGTACAATAAAGTCTCCCTCCAGGGCAAAGGTTAGGCAAGTTTGCTTATTGTTGTTGTTAGGTGTTGTCCAGTCTGTTCCAACTCATACTGACCCTATGTACAACAGAATAAACCGCTGCCCTGTCCTGTGCCATCTTCACAATCGGTGCTATATTTGAGCCCATTGTTGCAGCCACTGTGTCAATCCATCTCATTGAGCATCTTCCCCTTTTTCACCGACCCTAGAGTCAGAGCCTTGGTGGCGTACTCGTTAAGAGCTCAGCTGCTAACCAAAAGGTTGGCAGCTCGAATCCACCAGCTGCTCCTTGGAAACCCTATGGGGCACTTCTGCCTTGTCCTGTAGGGTTGCTATGAGTTGGAATTGACTTGACGTCAACGGGTTTGGCTTTGGTATATAGAATCGCTATGAGTTGAAATCAACTCGATGGCAATGGTTTGTTTGTAGTCCATAAGAAAACATTAGAGTTTACTAAGCATAGGGTTGCTCAGTGGTGATGCCAACCCACTGTGTGTAGCATGTTTCTGGGATTCGATGGACTTGGGGGACAAGGAGAACCAACATGAACATGAAAACAAAAGCTGCTTACTGTGCCATGAGTAAAAAACCGGCAGGCTCACTGCTTAGCTTTTAAGTAGGAAAAATCTGAAACTCTTTACTGCTCTTAGTAGTTTCACATGCCCTGTAGATTTTTGATCTACAAAATCAAAAATCCTGATAGGACAGGAAGACCTTCAATGGGGAAAAGAGAACTGAAGACTCAGTATTGCAGTGGGAGATCCAACGGTAATGAACAGAGATACGTAGAGGTCTAGGAAATGCATGTGATGGCCTATGTGAAGACAGTTATTAAAGTATAAATTAATGTTAATAATAGGAATGCTAGTTCCTTTGTTATTTATATACTGTTCCTTGGCGTAGTGGTTAAGTGCTACGGCTGCTACCCAAGAGGTCAGCAGTTCAAATCCGCCAGGCGCTCCTTGGAAACTCTATGGGGCAGTTCTACTCTGTCCTGTAGGATCGCTATGAGTCGGAATCGACTCGACGGCAGTGGGTTTCACATAAGGCACTCAATAAGTATTATCGTATAAATAAATGGATTTCTATCCTTTCGGCTTCCAAAAATGATTTGAAGAGGTTTCCAATAAAGTATATGTGTAATTATTTAATGAGGAGTGAGAACAGGTGATTCATGAGAGAAGAGGGGGAGAAGGATATGAGAGCTCCAATTTTGCCAGGCACTGTTAAGACTTTGCCTCCCTTCGTCCTCAAAGGACCCTTTAAAATTGCTCTCATTGTCCACATTTTACGGATAAGGAAACTGAGCATAAGATTATGTAGAGTATCCGGCTCCTCCATGCCTTTGCTCAGAAATGGCAGAGTCGGGGCTTGAACTCGGGTTTATCTCCTTTCAATGTACATGTTTCTTTGCATGACACCACACTGATGTCTCACCCCAAAACTAGACCAAGGACACTTGGGCCAGTGGTGCTCAGGGATTAACCCTGTGTTTTCTGAAAGCACATCAAAGAGGAAACGGAATGAAATGCATTATCTAAAAAGAAGAAAGCAGTCCGTTCTGACAATAGAAGAAAAAGATGGGGAAAGGGGCAAAAGGTAGTAACATACCAAAGAAGAGAAAAAAGGTCTGAAATTTTCGATGCAGTGCAAGTTAGGATATGTTATTTATTTTTCTGAAACCCTTTAGCTTAGAGCCTGCAATAATAATTCATTACTTTGTGACAAGTCCAATAAACTTTATGTGAACTCAGACGATGTCTTATTAACAGTCTATCACTGTGCTAGCAGCTTTAGCAGAATTTGCATCAGCAGAAACGTATCAGATAAGACAAGCATGACTGGACAAAAGCAGTCTTTTAATGTTAGCTAGTTAGCTGCTGTGATTGTTTCTCAACACGGATACTCTTCCATAGCTTTCCGGGGAGTTCCTGAAAGCACAGATTATATTTAAAGTTTAAATTAGAGTGTGCCGTACGTAGATGGAAACCCTGGTGTTTTAAAAATGATAACCTAATTTTACCCCCCAACATTTAAAGATCTGTTACTCTCTGGAAAACTGCAGCTCATCCATTAGCATTTAAATGTCTGGTAAAAGTATTTGTGCTTAAATTTCTCCCAAGAAGCCGGCCAGCCTTTGTTCTGTGAGCCGGCAGGCCCGATGCTGCACCAATATCCTGTTTTCCTGTGTCAGCGCAGTCCTCCTATTCATTGCCCTGTTCCCATCGTTCCCCTGCTTTCACGTGGTGCTTTACAATAACAACTCAGAACAAAAGAATCACTCCTCTTTCTGTTGCCTTAAAAAAAAAAAAAAACAACGAAAAACCAAAGACTTCATCCCCTGATTGTAGAGCTTCAGTGATCACGGGAAATGTTTAAAGCTCGTTCCTCATAATAGTTAACCAGAAGTTGCTAGCAAGGGTTGGTTTCCTTTTCTCTCTCTCTCTTTTTTATGATCACAGGCTGCTTCAGGGTATTGTGAGCATGAGGTTTTCTGTGATTGGCTGACTTTGAAGTTGCGAGAACACGATTTTCTTTAAGAAAGAGAGCGATCACATTGGAGAGAATTTCATAATGTGTCCATACAATACGAATCATCCTCTTCACCTCACTGAGTCACTGGGCTCTGAAGTTTTTGTTCTTGTTGTTGAACTTCAAGCGTTCCGGTATCCAGAGAACAGTTGTGAAGTGCTATGATTTAATGATTTATTGATACATTTTTCCCCTGGTGGATAATAAGGGAAGAACTTGTCCTTTCTCTGCCTTCTAGAGTAATACCGTATAAGCGAAGTAAGGAAAACGCTCCCAGAGTGCCAAGTGTTTTCCAGGGTGGAATCGACTTGCAGCAAAAATCCAGCTCGACTAGTCTGTTCTTCGGAAAATAGATCTCATGTCACTTTCCTAATTTCTACATAAACCCTTTTCTGGTAGAAGTGGGCAGCTCTTTACCAGTTCTACATATGAATTGTCTCTAGGTTTCTGATTTTGCAGAGGAAGGAACGTTTCTCTAATGCAGGAGGGATGCTATCACTGTGGCATTTCTGAAAAATGGATTCTGTCTTGTGGGTCAAGCCCCAAGTCATTTGAAAAAGGTGCTTTAGTGTGTGTGTGTGTGTACCTATATACACATACATATGGTGTATGGCTAGAAAGACTGATTTCATTGTACACGTATATAGAAATAATTCCATGAACGCGTATAGAAATGTCTGTAAAACTTGTTGCCCTCGAGTGGATTCCGACTCCTAGCAACCCTAAAGGACAGAGTAGAACTGCCCATACGGCTTCCAAGGTTGTAATCTTTATGTAAACAGACTGCCACATCTTTCTTCCACTGAGCAGCTGGAACAGCTGTCTCCCCCAGAGCAGCTGATTGGTTCCAACTGCTGACCTTGCGGTTAGCAGCCAAGTGCTTAACCACTGTACCACTAGGGCTCCTTACTTAAAAAAGACATGAAATGTCTGAGACCTTCTGATAGCAGAAATTTCATATAGAAGTTGTCAATTATGCTCCTTAGAGATTATCAGCCAGAAGTACATTTTTTGTTGTTTTTCATTTTTCATTATTTTTTTGGAAGGGTGGAGTAAATGTTTGTTTCCTGATGTTTCAGTTTGAGCTGTTCAAGCTAATTTTCCACTGCAGTGCCAAAGTCTGGACAAGTGAGGCGTGTCTGGTAGAAATGTTGACAATTTTAATGTCATCTTAACAACACAATGCTTTGAAATCTCTTGATGAAAGGTTCTTTAAAATTGTATTTGATGATATATGCGTGTCTCTTATGTGGACAATGAGGACTTCTTAAGGAAGTCATCTGTATGTGAAGCTGAGTAATTGCTTTATTTATTGTCAAAAGACAAATGGAAATATGATTTAGAGAGGCATAAGCCGAGAGACATATGGCTGCATTTTTATGTCTTAACATCTGAGGGCTCTTCGGTTTACTGTGAGAAGTTGCAACAGCATGAAGGTAGCCATCGCGATGGCAAAACTGGGCACCCCAAGGAAGTGGTTGATGCCCCCCGTTCCCACTTTATCAAGACTTGTTTTTAGAACACTTTTGGTGGAGTCCAGATGTTTGGTATGTAAACTGATTTGTTCAGGTTTACCATCAGTTTTTTTTTTTTTTTACACTTTCCTGATGATTACTTTAGTTGCAATTTCTTGTCTTCCACCCTGATAAGCAACATCCTTGAAAGAACTGCAGTGCTGGACAATTTTTTTTTTTTTCTTTTTGAGACATTTATTTCCCCTTCTTCCTTTAGATAATAAATCTTTAAAAGACCATTTTCCCTACTCAACTCACCCTTTCTTTGCCATTTTTGAGGCTGCAATGTGGGATCCCCATCATAGATTACTAATACACACACACTAGCACACACACATGGAGTCCTTGGGTGGCCAAACGGTTAAGGTGCTTGACTGCTAACAGGAAGGTTGGCAGTTCAAACCCACCCAGAGATGTCTCAGAAGAAAAGCCTGGCAATGTGCTTCTGAACGGTTACAGCCCTGAAAACCCTATGGAGTACAGTGCTTCCCTGACACATGCATGCACATGTTGTGTGCTTTCGAGTCAATCCCGACTCATAGCAACCTCATATAGAACAGAGTAGAACTGCCCCATATGGTTTCCTAGGTTGTCATGTTTATGGGAGCAGATCGCCAGATCTTTTCTCCCTTGGAGGGGCTGGTGGGTTCGAACTGCTGACCTTTTGGTTACAGGTGGAGTGCTTAACCACTGCCCCACCAGGGGCCCATACACATACATGCACATATATACAAATATACATCTACATATGCACAGAGGTATATGTCCTATATATGATATATCTGAGATGTATATATTATATATGTACATAGATAGCATACATATATGAGTGTGTGTATGTGCAAAGTCTGTCCTTGTGTGTGTATACATATATATAATGTTTCATACTTACATATATTTTAAATAGTTTATGAAGATGATAGATTTACATCTCTATGTCTGGAAGAAAAAAAAATGACTGTTTTATTGTGTCTGTACAGAAGATTGTTCTTCCTGCTGTAACTTTTAAAGAAACTTCTTCCAGACATAATACCTTAATCTAGAAGATAAAGACAAAATAATAATAATATTAATATTAATAACAAAAACTTAAGCCAGCATCCAAAGCTGGAAGGACCCGACACAAGGGAGGCCGTCCAGTTGCGTTGCTGGCCCTGGTAGCTGGGCGGCCCCTGCCCTGTGGGCAGCATGGAAAGCTGGCATCCCGCTCAGCTCCAGGATACTGACCCAGCAGGCGACCTCTGCCGCTCCCTGTAGCAGTAAGAGTGCAGAACCCAGCGCCAAGTCATCATTTCTTTGGGCCACGCAGTGGGTGTCGACCTGACCTGAGCTGCCTTTTCAGTTGGTTGTAGTTGAACATTGAGTGGGCGAGGGGACAGGAAAGTCACGGCGGGGTCTGTGAAAAAGGCAGCTGGAAAGCAGAGGGAATCTGGAGGCTTCAATTCAGCAACCCTGGCCGAGTGGACGAGGTGGAGCTGGCCTTCCTGGAATTGTCGGGTCGATTTTCCTGTTGTGTTTCGCTGTTGACGCGCTCACAGACACACAGGACTGCTCCAGCTCTGCCTGCCACCCACCATCTGGGCTCGGTGGCCTGTCTGTCGTTTTGTGGGTCCCCATCTTCTGCCTACGGCGATGTTTCTTCAAAAAGAACTAGGGTGCAGTCCATTGGTGGGTATTCACGCCGATCTCTTTATAAGAATCTAGGCAGATGAGACGAGAACTATTAAGGACAAAAGTACTGACTACTTCCTGTTTTTTACCATGTTTATCAGTCTTTCAATAGAACAAATTGCACTTCTGAGGTTGCTGGAGTGGGTTTCTTCACTGCTAAGAAAGAGCGGGATAGTGCCTTGTTCCTCAAGAAAGCAGGATTGCATTGTTGCATTGTCATTTGTCTTTTGGCTTGTCTGCTTGCATAAATGAACCTCCAGAAGGTATATTTAAGCATACTGTTAAGTAAATTTGGACGACTAGGTTTCAATTAAAATAACCAGCCCGTGTGACCTTGGTCCCATTTTTTTTCCTTAATTTTTATCATGAAAGCATTTCTCTCCCTAAAGACATCTGCCCGGCTTCCAAGCGATTCTTTTCATGAATGTTCATTCATTATTAATCAGGTTGTGTGGTCAGGCAAGTGTGTGATTATTTTAAAGACTGTCTTAGAGATCCAATTACTAGAAATGAGCATTTCTAGACAGATGTGGAAATACAGAAAAGCCTTTGTTAACCATTTAATTCAATTTGCACGAATTCTACCAGGTGGATGTTTTGTGAAATTAGAAATCTTTCCTGGTTCTCACTTTAGGTAGCAGGTAAAAAAAAAATGATAAAATATAATAGATTAACTGCAGCACTCTGTAGAATAAAGATGAAATGATGAATTAGTCCAAAATACTTATTGTACTAATATTTTAAGACTTGAGGCTGGTGCCATAGTGTTATCTGCTTGTCGCTTTTTTTTTTTTTTTTTTCCAATCATTCCTTCTGGTCCCCTAATACTGGGTTGGCAGAAATTCTTACTTGTCCGTTCCCAGTTAAGTGACTGAATTTGAGTATCTGACAGTCTGAGGTTAACCTCACTGATGTTTCAGAGGCATTTTTACCTATATAGGATGTTACTGGATCACCTTTTCCTTCACCTGTTCCTACTCCATGATTATTTATACTGTTGCTTTAAGAATCACTTGGCATTTTTACTATTCTCTGCCGTCTTTTGGGGGTGAGAAACAGTTTATATTGTGGTGTGAGTTTCCAGTCTTTCAGAATGCCATTGATTTAATTGGTTCTCCCTCACCCTCTTTCTTTCACTCCAGCGCCCTGTTTTATTGTGCATTTCCAGACATTCCGGCTTCCCCAGTCAGCCCGGGCACTCATCAGTAACGTGGCTTCGGGGTATTGTGTTTATTCTGTGGTTTTTGTAACTCAAAATTCAATCTTAAACCATGATTGAATATGAACACGCCAAGTGCTTGCATTATGTTATGTAAAATAGCTGCGGTGATTTCATCTTGGATATAGCATCCCGTTTTGATTGCTTTTCTGTTGGATAATTTTCTTACCGAGTCAAGAGATTATGCTTATCTGAGATGAGAGCAGGTCCCTTCTGAGTTCCGTGGCGGCTGCAGTGTCTGCCCCCCAAACCAGAGTTGACTGCCAATGTTTCCCAGCTCAGTAGTGGATGCTTATGAAAGTCCGTATTTCTGCTGATCCGAGATAGAAACACCATTCCGCAGGGCTTGAAAAATACTCCACCCATGGTTCCATAATAGGGACAATTTCTTACCAAAAATCAAACAGCAGTAAATCAGTTGCCTAAATCTTACCATGTGAAGAGAAGGATAGGAGGTGTGGATATGCAAGTAAATTGACCTGGCCATGTTTCTCAAATTTAGGAATCTACCAATTAGGACAATTTAGGACTCTCACTTGCTGAAAACAAAGAGGACTTGAAGCACTTACTGATGAAGATCAAAGACTACAACCTTCAGTATGGATTACACCTCAACATAAAGAAAACAAAAGTCCTCACAACTGGACCAATAAGCAACATCATAATAAACGGAGAAAAGACTGAAGTTGACAAGGATTTCATTTTACTCGGATCCACAATCAACACCCATGGAAGCAGCAGTCAAGAAATCAAACGATGTATGGCATTGGGCAAATCTGCTGCAAAAGACCTCTTTAAAGTGTTAAAAAGCAAAGATGTCACTTTGAGGACTGAGGTGCCCCTGACCCAAGCCGCGGTGTTTTCAGTTGCCTCATGTGCATGTTATGAGTTGGAATCAACCCAACAGCACCTAACAACAACAACATATGTATGCAAAAGCTGGACAAGGAATAAGACTGAGGAAGAATTAATGCTTTTGAATTTGGTGTTGGTGAAGAATGCATCATGAGCTGACAGAAGGACTAACAAATCTGTCTTGGAAGAAGTACAGCCAGAATGCTCCCTAGAAGTAAAAACAGCGAGACTTTGTCTCACATACTTTGGACGTGTTATCAGAAGGGACCAATCCCTGGAGAAGGACATCATGCCTGGTAAAGTAGAGGGTCAGGGAAAAAGACGAACACCTTCAACCAGATGGACTGACGTAGTGGCTGCAGCAACAGGCTCAAACATAGCAATGATTGTGAGGATGGCGCAGGACTGGGCAGTGTTTTGTTCTGTTGTACACAGGGTCACTGTGAGTCAGAACTGACTCCAGGGCACCTAACGACAACAACAAATAGTGTGAATACATGTTTACATTTAGCCGAGTAAAGCTTTTAACTGAAAAACACAAATATAATTATTCTATTCACAACCTAACTAAAGTATTTATTTAAAAATATTATTTCCTATTATATGACAGAGTGTACCGGACCCAGATTGACAACTTCAATCTTTTCTCTGTTAATCATGATGTTGCTTATCGGTCCAGTTGTGAGGATTTTTGTTTTCTTTATGTTGAGCTGTAACCCATACTGAAGGCTGTGCTCTTTGATTTTTATCAGTAAGTGCTTCAAGTCCTCTTCGCTTTTCAGCAAGCAAGGTTGTGTCATCTGCATATTGCAGACTGACTATGAGTCTTCTTCCAATCCTGATGCCCCGTTCTTCTTCATATAGTCCAGCTTCTCATATTATTTGCTCAGCATACAGATTGAATAGGTATGGTGAAAGAATACAACCCTGACGCACACCTTTCCTGATTTTAACCAATCAGTATCCCCTTGTTCTGTCCGAACAACTGCCTCTCGGTCTATGTACAGGTTCCTCATGAGCACAATGAAGTGTTCTGGAATTCCCATTCTTCACAGTATTATCCATAATTTGTTATGATCCATGGAGTCGAATGCCTTCTCATAGCCACACTATTTACAGCCATCTTTTTCAACAAATCTTTGTTTAATGTGAAGTTGCCAAAAACAGCAGTGGCCAGGGCTCTTTGGACCTCAGGAGGGCTCTGCTCTCATCTTAAAACACAAAAAAAAAAAACAAGAAAAGAAATATGGAGCCAAAAAAATCTCTCTTTTCTACCTTTCACTTAGGTTTCTTGTTCTCACCTCTCTCTGCCCTTCTAGTACCAGCCAAACTTCCTGAATTCGCACTCTGTTTACTCACCCTGCATTTGTTCATTAACTCATTGATACAGAGTTTCCACTTCAAATAAAACTGCCTAGAAAATCAGCCTATGAAAACCCTATGGATCACAGCAGTCCTATCCACAGTCCGTCATGGGGATGGTATGAGACTGGGCGTTGTTTCCTTCTGTAGCATATGGGGTCACCATGACTTGGGGGTAACTTGACAGCATCTAACAGCAACAAAAAAAAGGGCACCAGAACTGCCCAATTACCGAGCCCAAAGTCATATGTTAAGCCTTCCTACATTGTACACTGCAGAATTTAAGGCTGCCCTTGAACTGTTGCACACAGTTATTGACATTTTTACTTGTCTTGGCTTTTGGCCGAGGGCATTTCCCCTCTTGATATTCCTCCTCCCAGTCTGTTCTGTGCTTATGCTCCTTCACCCATAACGTAAAGTTCATTGTCAAGACTTGCGGCCTCTCTCTCGCCTCACTTTTTTTTTTTTTGCTTGGAGGTATAGAGTGTATTTGGTGAGGGCTCTGCCTCGAATGCACATTAATGGAAATGGTGATGACAGCCTTTTTCAGGAAAATTCAGAGGTTTGGGAATCCATGAGCTCCTTTTCCTCGATTGGGTCTTCTTATTTAGGCAAGTGCCTTCTGCTAAGGTGAGAGTTGAGACATGGGGCGAATTTTCTGGTTATCACAAGTCAGTTGAGGATAGTGCTCAAGGCACAGGTAGGGGTGGCATAAACCCATTGCCATTGAGTCGATTCCGACTCATAGTAACCCTACAGGACAGAGTAGAATTTCCCAGTACGGTTTCCAATGAGCGCCTGATGGGTTTGAACTGCTGACCTTCTGGTTAGCAGCAGTAGCTCTTAGCCACTATCGTGGCATGGGACCCAGAAATGACAGAACTGAAGGGACTGCTGCTGGAGCTGATTGAGCACTGGGGACATTGAATAAGGTCAGGCTCTCTTCCTCAGTAGGGGGACGCTGAGCCTTGGAGTCTCCTGTTGTCTTCTCTGACTTAGTTTCCCCCACATGGTTGTTGGTCATCACCTTACTCTTCTCTGCCCATGGGCATTTTCATTTCTACAACATTCCTCCCCAGACTTTTTTGGACATGTTGTCTTACCAGCAAAAAAATCATTTGAATGTGTAGTTCCAGAATATTGACATATTTTTGAACATTACAAAACTGCCATTATTCAATCATCATCTTATATAAATGGCTATGTCACAAGGTTTAATCAAATATATTGATTTAAATATTATATATGTAACTTGTATTTACTTACATTATGAAACACACACACACATAGAAAATGTTAAAGGAGATAAAAATACATGTGTAAATAAATTGTAGTATTTTCTTTCTGCATGTCATTGGAGTGTCTATGTGTGCCCACCTCATCTCACCCCTCATTTATGCACTTATCACTCCATGATATATTCTTGAATTCCACCTATAAATTTACGGATCCTACCTCCATTGAGGAAACCATTGAGGAAACCCTGGTGGCGTAGTGGTTAAGTGCTACGGCTGCTAACCAAAAGGTCAGTAGTTTGAATCTGCCAGGCGCTCCTTGGAAACTCTATGGGGCAGTTCTACTCTGTCCTCTAGGGTCGCTGTGGGACGGCACTGGGTTTTGGGCACCTCCATTGAGGAAACCCTGGTGTTGTAGTGGCTAAGTGCTACGGTTGCTAATCAAAAGGTCGGCAGTTCGAGTCCACCAGGCAATCCTTGGAAACTCTATGGGGCAGTTCTACTCTGTCCTATAGGGTTGCTATGAGTCAGAATTGACGCAACAGCAATGGGTTTTTAATGGGTATTTCCATTGAGCCATGCCTACCTGATGTCCTGCAGCCGCCTCAAACTCAGTGATTCATAATACGAAGTCATTATCACCTTCCATTGTCCCCAATCTAGTCTCTCACCCATAGTCCTTATTTTCAACAATGGTGTGACTACCTTCTCTCTCCCAAAGTGACAAGTTGCTGTCGAGTCAACTCTGACTCATGACGACCCCATATGTGTCAGAGTAGAACTGTTTCATAGGATTTTTGCTGGCTAATTTTTCTGAAGTAGACTGCCAGCCCTTTCTTCCAAGGCACCTCTGGATAGACACAAACCTCCAACCTTTTGCTTAGCAGCTGAGAGCGTTATCCATTTGCAGACCATGAGAAAACCCCTAGGCTTGGAAAATTCGCAGGAAGAAGTTGACAGTGGTTGGAGAGGAAAATCAGAAAAGTCGATTTCAATGATACACAGAAGGAGAGAGGGAGGGAAGGAAGGGGGTCAGTGTGAACTCGTTTCCTTCATTATTTCACCCCAAAAAGCATCCATTTATTAATTTTCCGTTTTAAAGAAAATTTCTTGTAACGCTATCGTCCATCTGTTGTGTCCCTGTCGCTGAGGAGCCTCTTGCTTGGGGTCACGATTGGAGAGAGTGCTTGAGGGAATTGTAAGGAATATCTGTGGAAACTCACCCATGGACACACAGCTGATAAGTAGCAGAGCTGGGGAAGGGCCTAGATTGTCTGACCACCTGTCCAGTTCTCCCCTCTCACTCACTATTCCACTGCCTGTTCTAGACTTACCAACTGTGGACAAGCAGCCCTGCCATTCAGTTTCTTGCAGTGAGTACCAAGGCCCTCCCACCAGCCCATAGGATTTACGAGGGCTGGTCTGGTTTGAACTCCTGCTGAGATTTTGAATTTCTAACAAGTTCTCAGGCAATGTTAATGCTGCTGGTTAGGGACCAATTCTGAGAACCACTAGTAGAGCAGTGGGTCTCAAAATTTATTATACATAAGAATCACCTGGGGATCCTGTTAAACTGTAGATTCTGATTCAGTATAACTGGGATGGAAATACAGTTCTTGGCAGGGGTTTGAACCAGAACAAAGCAGTTGGAAGCCCTGGCATTTACCTGACAATGCTATACACATGTGATTTCCTTCCTTTGTAGTGAAGGCTAAGTAGCTCATTCTTTTTCCTTTTTTAAGACATAGAAATTAAATCACTAGAATTAAGGGGGAAAAGAAGATAACATTTTGCACAAAATCTCAGCCCCACCCACTTCTATCTTCTCAGTGAACTGATGATCTTTTAAAGCCCACCTCATACAGTGCTTCCTCAGGAAGCCTTTCTGCCCCATTATAGAGTTAATTATTCCCTGTCTCTCTTTGACATAAGGAGCCCTGGTGGTGCAGCGTTTGTAAGTGCTCGGCTGCTTAACCGAAAGGTCAGCATTTGAACCCACCATCCACCTCATGGGAGACCTGGCGATTTACTCCTATGAAAATTACAGCCTAGGAAACCCCATGTTCTACTCTGTCCTATAGAGTTCCTATGAGTGGGAATCAACTCAACGGCACACAGCGATCTTTGACATATGTCTACCGTTATGTTGCATAGCAATTTGTCCATATTTTATCCCACCTAATGGACCATAGGGGGCAGTGGTGGTTCAGTGGTAGAATCCTCGCCTTCCATGTGGGAGACCCAGGTTCAACTCCCGGCCAATGACCTCATGTACAGCCACCACCTGTCTGTCAAAGGAGGCTTTTGTGTTGCTAGGATGCTGAACAGGTTTTAACGGAGCTTCCAGACTAAGATGAATTAGGAAGGAAAGCCTGGCAACAGTTTGATCCACAGCCAATCATGGGGATGGTGCAGGATTGGGCAGCATTTCGTACCGTTGTGCGTGGGGTGGCCGTGAGTTGGGGCAGACTTGAAGGCAGCTAACAACAACACAACGAACCAGGAGATTGCTGAGGCAGGGTCAGGCATTATCATTATGTGTCCAGGACCAAGCACAGAGTGATGCCCAGATATTTGGTGAGAGAATGAAATGCAGTTTGTCTAATTTTTCAAAAAAGACATTTTAAAGAATGCTAGAAGATAAACTGTGCTAATTGGTGGGGGGGGGGGCAGGAAATGGCACACATGCTTGCAAGCAACATATTGGTGAGTAGTTTAACCAAAAATTATCTATACCATGACGAAATCAGAAGAAAAGTGGGAAAAATGGGGTCTGCTTTTTTTTTATAGCTATTAAGTCAAAATACTTTCTTTTTGACAGCCTACAGGCAAAGGAGTTAGAAAACTGGATAAACTTCACTTTGCATCTAGGTATTTTGTCATCAGTTAGTGCAGTTTACCAACACTCACAGCCTAGACACTTGCACAAAGCATCATGCCAAGCGCTATGGCAGTAAAAGGAAACTATCCAGTTCTGAGCTGCTGCTATTAAGTCATTCTTATGTTAGTTGCCCTGGAGCAGTAGATGCGCATCATTTCCATTGATGTCAGGGTGAAATCCCATCGCATATCATTTCCTGTTAGCGCTCTTGACTTGCACGCGCTTGTCCAAGTCTTGCTCTACTATTGTTGCCGTGGTCACCTGCACAGCATTTCACTCATACCTCTCTGAGAGTGATTGTATTCTGTATTCTGGCTAGCCATACCTGCCTCTGTCCTCTAATATCTGGGTGGGCAATCTAAGATCCACAGGCCACATCCAGCCCAATCCCTGTTTTTGTAAATACGGTTTTAGTAACACACAGCCACACCCATCTGTTTGTGTATTGTTTGTGGTTGTTGCCATGCTACAACAGCAGAGTTGAGTAGTTGTGACCAAGACCTTCTGGCCTGCAAAGCCTAAAATGTCACTGTTTGGCTCCTGGTATACGTTGAGAGATCCTTGAAGATAAGGGCTATGTTTTCTTTTTGATTTCAACTCAAACATCAGTACATTTATTAATTCAGTCAATAGATGTTTGAGTCCTGCTGTTGAAGTCAGTCAACAAATGTTTGAGTCCTACTGTGTGCTAAGTACAGTTCTAGGTGCTGGGGATCCATCCCTCAAAGAGCAAAAAAAAAAAAAAGTCTGCTGTCACAGAGCTTATATTCTGTATCAGAGAGCAAATAGGTCACTGATGAATGGTATGGAGAAAATAAACCTGGACGGGGTGGTAGATTGCAGCGATGGGTGGTGGTCTTATGGGAGCAGGGGTCTTGGTTTTATGTGAGTTCACAGAGAAGGTGACATTGGAACAGAGAGTCATGTGTGTTAGGGGAATGGGCCGTGCTTGGCATGTTTGAGGAATCACGAGGAGGCTCTTTGCCCAGAACAGAACACGCAAGGGGTAGCCTGGGAAGAAGTGAGGTCCCCGGCTGAGCTCATGTTTTCTGGGCTGGTTTTAGTCTTGTGAGTTTCTCTCTAGGTGAGATGAGAAGGGCTTGGAAGGCAGAGCAGAGGGAAGGCAGGCTCTGCCATCATATTTTCTCAGGACCTCTGGCTTTTGAATGAATGCTAGACTATGGGGTTGGGTGGCAAGAGTGGATGGAATCCAGGAGACCAGTTAGAAAGGTCTTGTGATAACCCATGTGAGAGATGGTCTAACTTGGCCCATGATCGTAGAGATGGGGTGGCGAGAATGATCAGATTTGGCCATCTCAAACCATTTCAGTGTCTGACATTGAGTAACCGTCCCTTGAATGAGCAAATAAAATATTGGCACTTCCCTTGGGGATCAGACAGCGGTGATCCATAGGATTTTCATAAGCTGAATTTTAAAAGTAGATTTGCAGGCCTTCTTAGTTTGTCTTAGTCTGGAAGCTCCATTTAAACCTGTTCAGCATCCTAGAAACACACAAGCCTCCACTAACAGACGGGTGGTGGCCGAGCATGGGCTGCATTGGCTGGGAACTGGACCCAGGTCTCACGCATGACAAGTGAGAATTCTACCACTGAGCTAGCACTGCCCCCGATTATAAAGTTCGACCTTTCCATTTCGTCCTGGTCATCTACAGGAAGAGTTGGAAGGGACTAAGTGTGGAGGTTCAGTTTCTTACAACAGCAGCCTTGGGGTTTGCATCACAGGTTTTGGTAAGATGAACGAGCTTTCATATTTCAAATCTCAGCTGCTCCTTCCTCCATTCTAATGTAGTAAATATTAGCAAATGGTTGAAGATCTTTTTTTTTTAATGACAGGCTTCAGTGAAGCCAGGAGCTCTTTAATTTTGAACAGACCCAGCACATACTTTATATTTAATGACCAGTTACCCTTCAGTTGGTAGCCAGATGAGCATCAGATTAACGAAAGCACCACGTGGTCATTTGGAGGGAGGCTATTTCAGAAAGGGTCAAGGTATTATAGAAATCGGTAATTTTGCAAATAAATGAAAGTGTGAATACAAAAAGGTGGATTGTTGGAATCACTAAACATAGCTTCGGATGTGAAGCCGTCTCATAAATTCAGCTGAGAAAACCCCCTGGCAAGTGGCTTGAGCTTGTGCCCACTGCATAAACTGCCCTATTCTCCCACAGCAGCAGTAGGCCGCCTGTAGTATTCCCATCCCTGTTACTGCAGATCTCTGCTAATGGCCTTGAAAGAGAGAAGGTTCAAAGAGGCTTGGTTCCCAGGCCTGCTAATGAGCATGAGACCTCTTCACCCCTAATGAACCCAGGATTGTGTGGGATTCTTGCCCCTGCCGGTTTGGAAGGACAGGCAGGCAAGCGTTCACAAAAGCGTCCAGGTCTTCACAGTGAGGGGAGCGTGCAGCTGGGCCACCCGGGGGCAGCCTGAAGGGAAGCAATGAAGCTGACGGAGGTCGTGCCCGGGCTGCCACGGCTCTGGTGTGAGGCTGGGCCTCCTGCCACCCCAGTCTGTCACTGGCAACAGTGACAAACCCTTGACTGGAGTTTTAGGTCCTTGTAAGCCTCCTTGAAGGCCTTGGTGGTGCAGTGCTTAAGAGCTCGGCTGCTAACCAAAAGGTCGGCAGTTCAAATCCCCCAGCTGCTCCTTGGAAACCCTATGGGGGCAGTTCTACTCTGTCCGATAGGGTCGCTCTGAGTCAGAATCGACTCAACGGCCACAGGTTTTGGTTGGATTGGAAGCCTCCTTGGGGTGATGTAGTTTGCCTAACCTTTCTAAACTGTGATCATTAGCCCATGGGTGCCCACAACCCCTAAGATCCTTGATCTGATTACTGCGATCATTCTAATTAATAAAGTCACCGGTACCCAGGCTCACCATAGCCACTAAAAAGACTCCTAGATATTTTTCTTTGCTTCCTCCTGCCCATCCGCATCCCACTGCTGGATTAAACAATAGAATTATTCAGAAGAGTAACCAACACATGCTAAAAATACTGCCTCTGCCACGATCACCTTTGTGGAAGTCAGTGTTTTTTTCTCGGCGCTGTACTTTGGAAACTGACATCCCAGGTTTAAGCATTATCATTTCCCCCGAAATCGTGCATTTCATTCCACGTGCATTTCGTGCCTGTTTATACACTAACTGCCTTTCCACTGCCCTAAAGCCTGGCTTGATATCGCAGAGTAAAAAGTTCTTAAAACAGATACACATTAGTGGCGATGGTTGCGCAGCGGGAGTGAATGGAATCAATGTCGCTGAACTATAAGTGTAAAAAATATTGAATTGGCAAAAGTTTTGTTAAATAGATTTTTACCACAATAAAAAATTGTATTTTGTTATTTAAAAAATCCCACATGGACATTAATATATATGTTCACACATTCAAAGTTCTGAAGGAATCTATGGCTCATTAATGAATATTTTTGCATTTGCATTTTCAACTTAAAATCTGGGTATGACACAAAAAGATGTGATCGGATACAAATTATGGAAATTACAGTTTTGATAACGTGCCGGTTTGGAGTAAGACCTTTTAAAAAACACAATTGCAAAAAAAAAGAAAAATTACTATTTTCAGTGTCTTGAACTTGAGAAAATGTGAGCTGGTGTGCTGGCGTGGGGTGTTTTTTTCCCTCCTTATGTTCCCAGTGAATAGAAAGAGAATTACTTGGAATGTACACCAGGCCCCCCTCCGGTGACCTGGCGTTTGGAGTGATTCGCAGAGGCAGGCAAAGCTGACAGCCCCCCATGGCTGACCCCTGCATGCCTAATCAGATCTCCCGTTCTGTTTCCAGATAGCTGATCAGCTTCCTGGGATTTTGCTGATGACACAGGAGAGCTTCGCCTGAAGATGGAAACACTGGAGTCGGAACTGACCTGCCCTATTTGTCTGGAGCTCTTTGAGGACCCTCTCCTGCTGCCCTGCGCACACAGCCTCTGCTTCAACTGCGCCCACCGCATCCTCGTGTCACATTGCGCCACCAACGAGCCTGTGGAGTCCATCACCGCCTTCCAGTGCCCCACCTGCCGGCATGTCATCACCCTCAGCCAGCGAGGTCTAGACGGGCTCAAGCGCAACGTCACCCTGCAGAACATCATTGACAGGTTCCAGAAGGCGTCAGTGAGCGGGCCCAATTCCCCCAGCGAGACCCGCCGGGAGCGGGCATTTGACGCCAACACCATGACCTCCACCGAGAAAGTTCTCTGCCAGTTCTGTGACCAGGAGCCCGCCCAGGATGCTGTGAAGACCTGTGTCACTTGCGAAGTGTCCTACTGTGATGAGTGCCTGAAAGCCACTCACCCAAATAAGAAGCCCTTTACAGGCCACCGTCTGATTGAACCCATTCCAGACTCCCACATTCGGGGCCTGATGTGTCTGGAGCACGAGGAGGAGAAGGTGAATATGTACTGTGTGACTGATGACCAGTTAATCTGTGCCTTGTGTAAGCTGGTTGGGCGGCACCGCGATCATCAGGTGGCAGCTTTGAGTGAGCGCTATGACAAATTGAAGGTTAGTCCGACCCGCCTTAAGCCAACCCCTTTCTGCCAATAAATGTCATGGGAATCAAAAGTGTATATTCACTGCTAGCTACATGGCCGGTGAAGGTTTTCCCTTCACCTTTGTTATCTGATTCGTTTTAGCATGTTTTTGGCAGCCTATAAATGTTACACAATAAGGCTATCTTGTAAAAGTTGACTGCTGCTTGTAATTTTAGCGTTGTCAAGGTGAGGGCGAAGTCTGAAACTCTGGCTCCGTTTCAATCCCTGCTGCCTCTTTCTGAGAGTGAGAGAGAGAGAATGAACAAGAAAGGCTGGCAGACAAAATCTAAAATCTGGCTTTGGGCATTTGTTTTCCTCACTCATCAGGAAAAACTAATTTCCCTCGCATTGTACCTGTATCTAGTTACTGCACAAACAAAAGAAGAGAATGAGGAATATCTGTAGCAAATGTGGGGTTTTAGGAGACATGGGACCTCTTATGCCTTGTGTAAATGATATCCGCTTATTGGTGAACTAAGATCTCCGGCCATCTCAGGTTTCACGAAAGAATTTCTTTTCGCCTAGTCTCTTTATCCAGTAAGGTTACAGGCAAGACTGTTTGAACTTCACTTTTAATGTGAAATTATTATTAACTTAACTCTAGCCCGGGGTATAATAATTAATACAACTCTATGTCAAATAAAAAACCACTCTCTAAAGGTGGATAGAATGCGCCAGGGAAGAACTAACAAGCCACGTCTCCAGCTGGCTGTTCAACCGCAGGCGACTGTGGGTGTAATTATTGAAAACTCAGCTGAGAGAGTTTGCCTCTGATAGCAAGAGACCGTGTTCACCAGCTCATTTTAGATCATGGGACACCAATGAAAAGGAAAGGAAATATATATTAAAAGTTTTAAGTAAATATACATTGAAGTCCTTCCTCTCAGGAAAGATAGACACCATGTTGTTGCGCAAACAGCAAATGACTTGGACAAAAGAGTAGTACCACTCAGAGACAATCGTCACCTTCAACAAATGGTTCCTATCACTTCTTCTTCACACTAATGGGGGGCTGTGTTTACTTGGACCACGTTGTTTATTTTGGGATGTGGGATTAACAGAGCCCATCTGGGATTCCGCATGGCTATTTCATGATGTGCTGAAGGAAGTAGACATGCTGGACGCGAACCCCTGCTTCTAAGTGTCAGTTGGGGAACAAAAGCAACTCCCGGGCAGTACAGCTCACTGAAGGTGTCCAAAGAGCGACAGGGGCAAATCCATCTGTAAACCAGGTAGAGAAGGTTAAACTCAAGGATTGAGGCGATACAGACAACGGAAGACACTGACCACTTTTGTAGCGCAGTACATAGCAGTCGTTCCAGAAAGTGACACTAAAGGTCATAACAGAGGTGATGCCTGGATGGATGAGTTGTGTCTTCAAAACAAATTCTTCAGAAATTGATATGGCTCTCAATTTTTAGAAACCAAGATAATCTTTGTTTTTTCTTCTTTTTTGTGGAGTTGGGGAGTATTTAGGATGCTTGATGGGGGTGTTCGATTTTTGTTTTCCCAAAAACAAAAAATAAAAACCCATGCAAGACCGTTCTTTTTTTTTTTTTCTTTATCCAAAATGTTCCTTTGATTGGACTAACATTATTGCCTTTTAATGATTTGTCTGTTAAAACACCATAATGAGCCTCGATATTCAGCAATCTCCAGCCTTGAGATTTCAATCCGAGAATCAAGATCTGCTCATTACCTGTGCAGTGTCACGGTGGAGTTATTAATTCTTTAAAGAGCATCCCCAAATATATGGGGAGATCTTGTCATGCTCCAGCCCTCCTTGTGATGATAATGCAATGCTTCAGTTAAGCCCTGCTCACCGGTCTAATCAAGGCCCTGGGTTAGCCGTCCCTGGTTCTATCACAGGCAGGACCTGACAATTAACTGTATAGCGTATTTTATTTTCTAATTACAGAAATTGAAGCATATAAACAGCACCCAGTACACCAATGCGTGTTTACAGCCGTTCAGATAAATACACTTCATTTATTTATAGCCATTCAACCACATGTGCTTATGAGCATTGGAACAATTAACATACTGGCAGAGTATGTTTATTCCAAAACATGCCGTTTCTGTCAGAATAAAAAAAAAATCACTAAAAGTATATGACGCTCGGGTGTCTATATTTCAGTGATCACATATTTGTGAGCATATGGACTTGCCTGTTATGTTATTGTTATTCCTTGCTATTGTAACTTAAGTACAATATAAACATGGAATTTTGAAGGAAGCAATAGCATACCAGGGAAATATATTTTTGTTAATTATTACTTTGACCTTAAAAAAAAAAAATGTGTTGTGTGTGTGTATTTTTCTGAGGCTCAACCGCCTTGAGTAGATAGGGATTTGAGATGATGTGGGGCAAAATAGAGCCTGGAGAAATTTGAGGATGCTTTCATCAATAAGATGATCGGTTTGTCTTAGTTTATTTGCATGTGTAAGGACACAGGTGCCTCCTGTTTTTGTCTTTCTGTTAGGAAAAGTCCATTATATGAAGAGGACAATTCAACAATAATTTTGAAGAATAATTGTGCCTTGCAATAATGCTAAGCTTTGGGAGGTATTTTTACTCCTCTTAGATTTCAGCAATATGGTGTTTATAAAAAGAATTGGAATACACTTTTTTAGACATTACAATTTTTTTCTCAATACAAAAGAAAAAAGTACATAAAAAGGACAACATATGGTATTCATGCCAATAAAATCGTCCACATGATCTGAAGTGGTGTCTTGTCAGAAATCTAATGTTTTCAGAGACTATGCATTGGGAAACACTTATAAAATAGTGAAGCAAAGAGAAAACAGCTAGCATTTCCCCAAAAATATTTTAACCAAAAAGAGAAAAGTTCTCCTGCCAAATGCAAAAGTCTCTAAATGTATCACAAAACAGGCCCCCCCCCCCTTTTTTTTTAAATGTCATTTTAATCTAATTTTAAGAAGCCTCTCTCTCAGTCCTCCAAACTTGGATTCAGAGTTTTGGTTTGTGAGCCACAGTGTTGTCGTTAGGTGCCATTGAGTCGGTTCTGACTCACAGCGACCTCGTACAACAGAACGAAACACTGCCCAGTCCTGCGCCATCCTCAAAATCATTGGTGTGTTTGAGCCCGTTGTTGTAGCCACTGTGTCGGTCCATCTCGTTGACGGGCTTCCTCCTTTTCACTGATCCTCTACTTTACCAAGCATGATATCCTCCTCCAGGGACTAGTCTCTCCTGCTAACATGTCTGAAGTACATGAGACAAAGTCTTCCCATCCTTGCTTGTATGGAGCGTTCTGGCTGTACTTCTTTCAAGACAGATTTGTTCATTCTTCTGGCAGTCCATGCTATAGTGAATATTCTTCGCCAACACCATAATTCAAAGGCATCATTTCTTCTTTGGTCTTCCATATTCATCGTCCAACTTTTGCATGTATGTGAGTTGATTGAAAATACCATAGCTTGGGTCAGGGGCACCTTAGTTCTCAAAGTGTCATCTTTGCTTTTTAACACTTTAAAGAAATAAATCTTTTGCAGCAGGTTTGCCCAATGTAATAATATGTCGTTTGATTTCTTGACTGCTGCTTCCATGGGCGTTGATTGTGGATCCAAGTAAAATGAAATCCTCGACAACTTCAATCTTTTCTCTGTATATCGTGATGTTGCTTATTGGTCCAGTTGTGAGGATTTTTGTTTTCTTTATGTTGAGGTGTAATCCATACTAAAGGCTGTGGTCTTTGATCTTCATCAGTAAGTGCCTCAAGTCCTCTTCACCTTCAGCAAGCAAGGTTGTGTCATCTGCATAATGCAGGTTATTAATGAGTCCCGTCCTCCAATCCTGATGCCCTATTCTTCTTCACATAGTCCAGCTTCTTAGATCATTTGCTCAGCATACAGATTGAATAAGTATGGTGAAAGGATACGACGCTTATGCACACCTCTCCCTATTTTCAACCACTCACTATCCTCTTGATCTATTCAAAAGACTGCCTCTTGGCCTATGTACAAGTTCCTCATGAGCACAATTAAGTGTTCTGGAATTCCCATTTTTCACCATATTATCCATAATTTGTTATGATCCACATAGTCGAATGCTTTAGCATGGTCAATAAAACACAGGTAAACATCTTTTTGGTATTCTCTGCTTTCAGCCAAGATCCACCTGACATCAGCAGAGATATCCCTCGTTCCATGTCCTCTTCTGAATCTGGCTTGAATTTCTGGCAGTTCCCTGTCGATGTACTGCTGTAATCACTTTTGAATGCTCTTTAGCATAATTTTACTTGCATATGATATTAATGATATTATTTGATAATTTCCGAGTTCTTTTGGATCACTTGTTTTGAAATAGGCACGTGTATATGGATCTCTTCTAGTCGGTTGGCCAGGTAGCTTTCTTCCAAATTTCTTGGCATAGATGAGTGAGCAATTCCAGCATTGCCTCCTTTTGCTAAAACATCTCAATTGGTATTCCATCAATTCCTGGAGCCTTGTTTTTTGCTAATGCCTCCAGTGCAGCTTGGATTTCTTCCTCCAGTACCACAGGTTCTTGATCATGTGCTACCTCCTGAAATGGTTGGATATCGACCAGTTCTTTTTAGTACAGTGACTCTGTGTATTCCGTCTATCTTCTTTTGATGCTTCCTGCATCATTCAGTTTTTTGCTCATAGAATCCCTCAGTGTTGCAACTTGAGGCTTGAATTTTTTCATCAGCTCTTTAAACTTGAGAAATGCCAAGCGTGTTCTTACCTTTTGGTTTTCTATCTCCAGGTCCTTGCACATTTCACTATAATTTTTTACTTTGTCTTCTAGAGCCGCCCTTTGAAATCTTCTGTTAAGCTCTTTTACTTCATCATTTCTTCCTTTCACTTTAGCTACTCGATGTTGAAAAGCAAGTTTCAGAGTCTCTTCTGACATCCATTTTGGTCTTTTCTTTCGTTTCCTTTCTTTTTAATGACCTTTTGCTTTCTTCGTGTATGTTGTTTTTGACGTCATCCCACAATTGACCTGGTATTTGGTCTTTAGTGTTCAGTGTGTCAAATCTATTCTTGAGATGGTCTCTAAATTCAGGTGGGATATACTCAAGGTTGTACTTTGGCTCTCATGGACTTGTTTTAATTTCCTTCAACTTGAACTTATATATGAGCAATTGATAGTCTATTCTCCAGTTGGCCCCTGGCCTTGCTCTAATTACATTGAGCTTCTCCATTGTCTCTTTGCACAGATGTAGTCAATTTGATTCCTGTGTATTCCATCTGGTGAGGTGTACGAGTATAGTCACCATTTATGTTGTTGAAAAAAGGTATTTGCAATGAAGAAGTCATTGGTCTTGCAGAATTCTATCATGTGATCTTCCGCTTTGTTTCTATCACCAAGACCGTATTTTCCATCTACAGATTCTTTGTTTCCAACTTTTGCATTCCAATCACCAGTAATTATCAATGCATCTGGATTACATGTTTGACCGATTTCAGACTGCAGAAGTTGATAAAACTCCTCAATTTCTTCATTTTTGGCCTTAGTGCATAAATTTGAGTGATATTTGTATTAATTGGTCTTGTAGGCGTATGGATATTATTCTGTTACTGACAGCCTTGTATTTCAGGATAGATTTTGAAATGTTCTTTTTGACTATGAATGAGATGCCATTCCTCTTCAATTTGTCACACCTGGAATAGTAGACCATGTGATTGTCAGATTCAAAATAGCCAATACCAGTCCGTTCTAGCTCACTAATGCCTAGGATATCAATCTTCAAGCATTCCATTTCATTATTGACAATTTCCAATTTTCTTTGATTCATACTTCATACATTCCACGTTCCGACTATTAATGGATGTTTTCAGCTCTTCTCATTTTGAGTCATGCCACATCAGCAAATGAAGGTCTGGAAAGCTTTACTCCATGCACGTCATTAATGTCGACTCTACTTTGAGGCTCCTTGGAAGTGAGGT
The DNA here is from genome assembly GCF_024166365.1 of Elephas maximus indicus. Taxonomy (NCBI): domain Eukaryota; kingdom Metazoa; phylum Chordata; class Mammalia; order Proboscidea; family Elephantidae; genus Elephas; species Elephas maximus. The sequence goes on from NC_064846.1 coordinate 169,442,409, forward strand.
TGGTGGGACTTCATCTCATGTACTTTGGACATGTTATCAGGAGGGACCAGTCCCTGGAAAAGGACATCATGCTTGATAAAATAAAAGGTCAGTGAAAAAAGGAAGTCCCTCAATGAGATGAATTCACACAGTGGCTGCAACAATGGGCTCAAGTATATCAATAATTGTGGGGACGGCACAGGACTGGGCAGTGTTTTGTTCTGTTGTGCGTAGGGTCACTATCAGTCAGAACCAATTCGACGGCACCTAACAATAACAATGACTACTTTGAGGAGCCGGTTCTTCCCCAGTTGTATTTTCAGTGCCTTCCAACGTACAGGGGTCATCTTCGGCACAATATCAGATAATATTCTGCTGCTATCTGTAAGGATTTCACTTTTCAATTTTTTTAGAAATAGATTGCCAGGTCCTTTTTCCCAGACTGCCTTAACCTGGAAGCTCTGCCGAAATCTGTCCACTATGGGTGACCCTGTTGGTATTTAACACACTGGTGGCATAGCTTCCATCATCACAGCAACAAGCAAGGCAGCACTTGTACGACAAACCATCAGACAAGTGGTAGACATAACACAGTAGTGAATTTAATATAATGCATTCTTCAGTTGTAATGGAATTACAGTGTCATTATTCCTTTGTCCGTTCCAGCATACTGTGTTGGAGCTCGTGTTTCTTTTCCCTCGTTCCACCTATAAAAATATGCAAACTAAGAAAAAGTGGCCTTTCCTTGCCCTTCAGTTCCAGCATAGCTATTCTGACTCTAAACCTTGGCCGAAGGGAGTTTATTTGTGTAACGGGTGTTTCAGTGGATTATCCCATGACAATTTTTTAATAGTTTGATAAAGCTTCCAGTTAAAACTCAACTTTCTTATATAGCCCTTCTCATCTGAGAGTGAAGACATGGAATTTAACTCTTGGGTTTTAATTTATAGATTGTCTCGTATTCTGTATTTTCAATAGTCTCATACTTTATTTATTTGCAATTAGGAGAATTGGAAAGAGAGCTAGATGCCTTTATTTTTTCCTTAGAATTTCTAAAACGTGTTTCTTCTTTGAAAATATTAGCTAGCACAGGGTGGTCTCCAGTGAGAGTGTATGTGCGTACATACACATACAACACATGTGCGCGTACATATACACATGTGTACATACATATATTATTTATTTTAATATTAGACACTTGCTCAACCTAAATTATATGGAAGCAAATTCAAGTGACCAGTATTTCACTGGGGATATTTCATTCTTGAGGCAAGAGGTGACAACAAATGTAGCAAAAAAAAAAAAAACACTCCTTGCCATCGAGTCAATTTCGACTCATAGCGACCTTATAGGAGAAAGTAGAACAGGGTTTCCAAGGAGCGCCTGGTGGATTTGAACTGCTGACCTTTTGGTTAGCATCCATAGCTCTTAACCGCTACACCACCACAGTTTCCAAATATATCAAAAATCACTATATTCCAGTGGTTACTAGCCCAAGAGACAGAAAGGGCCACATAAACCAAAGACTCCATCAGCCTGAGAATGGAAGAACTAGATGGTGCCTGGCTACCACCAATCACTGCCTTGACAGGGAATACAACAGAGAATCCCTGAGGGAACAGGAGAATAGTGAGATGCAGATCTCAAATTCTCATAAAAAGACCAGGCTTAATGGTCTGACTGAGACTAGAGGGACCCTGGAGGTCATAGTCCCTGAACCATTTGTTAGCCCCAGATTGTAACCATTCCCAAAGCCGACTCTCCAGACAGGGATTGGACTGGACTATAAAACAGACAATGATGACTCAAGTGGGCAACTCCTTTCTGGAGGCGAGATGAAAAGGAAGAAGGGGACAGGAGCTGGTTGAATGGACACAGGGAATACAGACAGGGTGGAGAGGAGGAATGTGCTGTCTCATTAGGGGGAGAGCAGCTGGGAGTACATGTAACTTTTTGAATGAGAGACTGACTTGATTTGTAAACTTTCACTTAAAGCACAATAAATTAATTGATTAATTAAAAAAAACCTATATTCCCATTTCCCAATATATTTTTTCTATTCCTTGAATATTTGGTAGAATTCGGTTTTGGATTTAGCATGACTTCTGTGGGAAGAGTTTTAACTACTGATTCAATTTATTTAATGGAAAATATTCAGATTTCCTATTTCTTCTAAGTCAATCTTGGTCATTTATATTTTTCTAGGAATTTTTCTATTTTATCTTTTTTTCAGTCAGTATTATAGCTAATGAATTGTCATTTTCTCTTACATTTTAAGTTTTTGTATGTCCTTTTATGGCCCCTTTTCATTCCAAATATTGTTTATATGCCTTCTCTCTCTCTTTTTTAATCAATTTTGTCATAGGTTTGTCTTTTTTTTTTTTTTAATTGGCCACGACAAAGATCAGACTTTTCACTGGGTTGTTCCTGTTTATTGAATCTTAATTGTATGTCCATTCTTATCCTGATTTCTTTCCTCTAACTATCTCTAGGTTAATTCTGTTGCCCTTTTCCTAACTTTTCAAGATGGTGGCTTAACTCATTCATTTTGAAATATTTTTCTTTTCTAATACAGGCTTTAAGGCTATGAACTTCACTACACATTTCACTGTCTTAGCCACATCCTCCAAGTTTCTTATTTGTAGTTTTTTTTTTTCCATTATCATCAATCCTAAGTGTTTCTTAATTGTGATTATTGTTTTTTCTTGACCCATGAATTATTTAGCTGTTTGTTTTTAAGCTCCAAACTTAGGTTTTTGTTTTTGTTTTTAAATTGTGCCTTTCTGTTACTGATTTCTAGTTTTGATGCCTTATGATCAGGGCCCAGTACATACATTCTAGGCCTAGTGCATACTCAATTCTTGTCAATATTCCATATGGGCTTAAGACAAATGGACATGTTCTCGTTTATGGATGCAGTATTCCATATTAACCATTAGAATAAAGTTGTTTATTATGTGTTCAAATCTTCCATAAGTCACTGATTTTTTAGGTGGTCTGATCAATCACTTACTAGGAGATATACACAGAAGTCTTCCTCTAAGATAGTGAAATTTCCCAGTTCTCATATCTCGGTCATTTTTCTTCCTTTATGACTTTTAAAGCTATGTTTGTTTTTTTTTTTTTAATTTTTATTGTGCTTTAAGTGGAAGTTTACAAATCAGGTCAGTCTCTCATATAAAAACTTATATACATCTTGCTACATACTCCCAGTTGCTCTCCCCCTAATGAGACAGCCCGCTCCCTCCCTCCACTCTCTCTTTTCCTGTCCATTTCGCCAGCTTCTAACCCCCTCCACCCTCTCATCTCCCCTCCAGGCAGGAGATGCCAACATAGTCTCAAGTGTCGACCTGATCCAAGAAGCTCACTCCTCACCAGCATCCCTCTCCAACCCATTGTCCAGTCCAATCCATGTCTGAAGAGTTGGCTTTGGGAATGGTTCTGGTCCTGGGCCAACAGAAGGTTTGGGGACCATGACCACCAGGGTCCTTCTAGTCTCAGTCAGACTATTAAGTCTGGTCTTTTTATGAGAATTTGGGGTCTGCATCCCACTGCTCTCCTGCTGCCTCAGGGATTCTCTGTCGTGTTCCCTGTCAGGACAGTCATCGGTTGTAGCTGGGCACCACCTAGCTCTTCAGGTCTCAGGCTGATGTAGTCTTTGATTTATGTGGCCCTTTGTGTCTCTTGGGCTTGTAATTACCTTGGGTCCTTGGTGTTCTTCATTCTCCTTTGATCCAGGTGGGTTGAGACCAATTGATACATCTTAGATGGCCGCTTGCTAGCATTTAAGACCCCAGACGCCTCTCTCCAAGGAGGGATGCAGAATGTTTTCTTAATAGATTTTATTATGCCAATTGACTTAGATGTCCCCTGAAACCATGGTCCCCAACCCCCCTGCCCTGCCCCTGCTACACTGGCCTTCGAAGCATTCAGTTTATTCCAGAAGCTTCTTTGCTTTTGGTTTAGTCCAGTTGTGCTGCCCTTGCCTGTATTGTGTGTTGACTTACCCGTCACCTAAAGTAGTTCTCATCTACTATCTAATTAGTGAATGCCCCTCTCCCACCCTCCTTCCCTCCCCCATCTTGTAACCAGTAAAGAATGTTTTCTACTCTGTTTAAACTATTTCTTGAGTTCTTATAATAGTGGTCTTATACAATACTTGTCCTTTTGCAACTGACTAATTTCACTCAGCATAGTGTGTTCCAGATTCCTCCATGTTATGAAATGTTTCACAGATTCATCACTGTTCTTTATCGATGCGTAGTATTCCATTGTGTGAATATACCATAATCTATTTGTCCATTCATCTGTTGATGGGCACCTTGGTTGCTTCCATGTTTTTGCTATTGTAAACAGTGCTGCACTGAACATGGGTGTGCATATATCTGTTTGTGTAAAGGCTCTTATTTCTCTAGGATATATTCCAAGGAGTGGGATTGCTGGATCGTATGGTAGTTCTATTTCTAGCTTTTTAAGGAAGCACCAAATTGATTTCCAAAGTGGTTTACCATTTGACATTCCCACCAGCAGTGAAGAAGTGTTCCAACCTCTCCACAGCCTCTCCAACGTTTATTATTTTGTGCTTTTTGGATTAATGCCAGCCTTGTTGGAGTGAGATGGAATCTCATTGTAGTTTTGAATTGCATTTCTCTAATGGCTAATGATTGTGAGCATTTCCTCATGTGTCTATTAGCTACCTGAATGTCTTCTTTAGTGAAGTGTCTGTTCATATCTTTTGCCCATTTTTTAATTGGGTTATTTGTCTTTTTGCAGTTGAGTTTTTGCTGTATCATGTAGATTTTAGAGATCAGGCGCTGATCAAAAATGTCATAGCTAAAAACTTTTTCCCGGTCTATAGGTAGTCTTTTTACTCTTTTGGCGAAGTCTTTGGATGAGCATAGGTGTTTGATTTTTAGGAGCTCCCAGTTTTTTCAAAGCTATGTTTTTAAGTACATGCAAGTTCAGAACTTTATCTCTTTTTGGTGAATTCAACCTTTTATCAATATTTGTGATACTTTTTTCCATAGAGTCTATTTTGGCAGATACTATAATCACTGTCTAGTTTCAGAGCTGGCTGTGAGGAGTATTAATATTTACTGGGTATGTGATTCTGTTCTTTTATCCTGTGACTTTTTATTTTAGGTGTGTCTCTTATTAATATCAAACAGCTGGATATCAAGTAGTTTTTTTTAATCTATTCTGACAGAATTTGTTTTTTAACTGGATTGTATAATCCATTTATATTGATTGTGAACACAGATACATCTGGATGCTTTTCAGCTATTTTAGTTTTTTTCGTTGTCCAGCCTTGAAAATATTTTTTTTCTCTCTCTCTCTTGCCTTTTCCAACTCATGGTGACCCCATGTGTGTCAGAGTAGAACTGTGCTCCAAATGCTTTTCAGTAGCTGATTTTTTCGGAAGTACATTGCCAGGCCTTTGTTTAGGGTGCCGCTGGATGGACTCAAACCTCCAGCCTTTCAGCTAGCAGCTGAGCATATTAACCATTTGCATCACCCAGGAACTCCTTTCTCAAACTAGTTCACAATAATTTCAGGTAAAATTCTAATCTAAAATGTAGACATACCATATGACTGTTCACCATGTGTGATGGTAAGGTTGTGTGTCAGCTTGGCTGGGCCATGATTCTCAGTGGTTTCCCTCTTATGATGTAGTTTGGCAGTTAATACAATGATGTAGTTAGTCATCCTCCATTTTGTGATCTGATGTGAGCAGCCAATCAGTTGAAAAGGGAGTTTCTTTGGGGGTGTGCCATGCATCCAATATATATACAGACGTTCTGGCAAAGCTTGTTTGCTCTGGATCCTGCATCTGGCTTGTCATCATCTGACCTCCAGTTCTTGGGACTTGAGCCAGTGGCCTGCCATATTGCCTGCCGATCTTGGGATTCACCAGCCTCTGCAGCCTGTGAGCCAGCAGCCTGCCATCTTACCTGTCAATCTTGGGTTCATCAGCCACTGCAGCTATGCACGTCAGGAGAAGCCTCTAGCCTGATGCCTGATCTATGGACTTGGAACTTGCAAGCTTCTACAACCGCGTGAGCCATTTCCTTGAGATAAATCTCTCTCCGTCTCTCTCTCTCTCTCTCTATGCACTTCATTGGTTTTGCTTCTCTAGAGAAGCCAGCCTAAGACACCATGCAATGCTATTGGGATATATGAATAAATCATACGTATGTCTTCTAAAAGATTTCTAAAATGCTTTGGTGATATGAGATCTCACCAGTACCATTTGGCCCTTCCAAAATGCAATTCTGCCTGTGTTTATTTCACAGGAACATTTCTTTAGCCTGCAATACATGTTTTTATACAAGTCCTATGGGGTGAAAATAAAGTTTTTAAATATTTGTAAAATACATTAAAACTATATTTTAGTTTTTTTTTTTTAATATTTATGGTATACCAAGTAAAAGAGAGCATCTCCAGAGATGTGTTCTTAACAGTAAGCTCAAGGTTGTATCCTTCTGCCTCCCCCTCTTCTCACCTGACTGTTGTGTCTGATGAGGCCCCTTGCCCCTCCTTTGCCTGCAGAGAGGAATGTATTATTACTTGATGATTTATTATTGGTGGAATCATTTTTGATAAGCTCAGAGAGCTCCAGAAAATGCACAGACAAATACACAAGGTGCCTCTTAGTCATGTGGCTGTGTAAACAAATGTAATTCTTGGGCCCGTTCCTTAATCTTCCTGTGTTGTGTTTACTTGTCTGTAAAACAGGACTCATAATGTACTTACTTGCACAGAAAGCTGGGAGGACAAAATCGAATGTCTCCTGAAAACACTTAACGTCATGCCAGGTACAGAGTAATCCTGCAACCTGTGTTAGAACTGCTGTTATCAACTGGGGGCAGAACAGCGTTGTGCTTAAGTGTGTGGACTTTGCAAATTATTTTTTAATAACCACCGCTATTATCCGCGTGAGATAAGGGTGCATGTTTTTGCGTTCATGGATGTTATGTAGGTTTTTTACTAAAGCACCTGGCAAAGGACAGAGGCACAACAATGAATAAATACTTGTTGATGGAAGTGTGCTGAATTGATGGTTTGGACGAGGGTTTCGGAATCATAGAAGGAAGGGATGTTGGTTTTGAGTAGACAAGAAACCTTGCTTCAGGGAGGTGGGACTTAAGCTGCCTTGACAGATCGGTTGCTTATGCATCAAAGAAGAAGAGCAAGGCATCTGCGGGAAGGAGGCCAGCAGAGACCTGTCGGCAGGAACAGGCAAGACAGCTTTGGGAGTCAAGCCAATGCTGGCTAGAGCATGGGGTGCCAATTGAGGGGCCAGGAGAAATAATGTTGGAAATGTCACCTTGAGGGAAGATTCTGGAAGTCTTTGAATGCCAGCTAAGGGTTTCAGGCACATTTATTCTTCTTTATACTGTTGCTGAATTAATTTTGTTTTTGAGAGAAGGAATGATGTCATGCCTGTTTTGTGAGGGAAAGGTCAAGTGAGGATATCAGAAAGATTAGCGTGTCTGTGTCCACAGAAGAAATAGAAGGGGGAAGAGGTGTTCACATTAGTTTAGATTTTGTGGTCTCTTTTAATTGGCAGAGTGACTTGTGAAATAGGTCAAAACCCACCATCTTGTCAACAGAAACACGTAAAAGTGTGAGATTCAAAATCTTGCCCCTGAAGCCTAAGAAGAAATAGGAAGTGTTGCTGCTGACTGACCCTCTGTTCCAGGTGTAAATGTGATCCTTTTCCTGCTTTCTGAATGTATTGTTTGCAGGCAGCAAGACACGCTGGCGATGATGTGATTATTTCTTCTGGCTTTTTGATTTACTCTAAGGAGGATGCCATAAAAAATTCTCTGAATGCCTGCCTCAAGCCTACGTAAACCATGGAGCTCATATTATCCAATTCCCATTCTGCAGATGAGGACATTGAGGCTGAGAGGTCAAAGGAGTTGACCCCAGTCACCTAGCCGGGTAGTTACTGTGAACCAGGACTAGACCACAGTTCCCCTGCTGCTCAGTTCCTTGTCTGTTCTGTGACTACGTGCTGCAGTTAACTGTGGCAGCATTGGCAGCATCACCTCTCAAGTGGTGCAGTCATTCTGGGCCTCTTTTGAGGTTTTTAGGAGTAAATCCAGAGATTTCGAACACACGCTTGGCCTGGCTGCAGGCCCCCTGATGGGTGTTGGATGGTGCCTTACCAAGAATTTTGTAAATTACAGCAGAGGCATGGCATTGGAATGGTGTCTCCTGGGCTACCAATCAAGCTACCTTTGAAGATATCCCCATATGGGCATTTTCTGCAGTTGAGCAAGGGTGGATTGCGATATTTTGAAGGGCAAGACTCCATGATGTAACCATGGAGTCTAGGTTCCACACAAGCCGAGTTTATATAGATGGGCCCAGAAGACCTCAGGGACACAGCAGAGGAAAGGAGATTAGGACAGAGATATCCATTTGGAAATTGCAGTTTGAACGGTCTCACCATTTCCCTCTTAGGATAATTTTTTTTTTTTTGCTGAAATGTCCAAGTATACAGATAAAGAGCTATTTCATTTTATTTGAATATATAAAGTGAGTAAATATAAGACGTGTCTGTCAGTTTGTCTTACTGTGGTGGCTTGCGTGTTGCTGTGATGGTGGAAGCTATGCCACCGGTATTTCAAATACCAGCAGGCTCACCCATGGTGGACAGGTTTCAGCTGAGCTTCCAGACTGAGACAGATTAAAAAGGACCCAGCAGTCTATTTCTGAAAAAATTGGCCAGTAAAAATATAAGACAGGACTATCTATTTGTGCATGATATTTGCATTGATAACTACTGTTGATTGGAATGCGAAAGTTGAAAACAAAGATGAAGGATCAGTAGTTGGAAAATATGGCCTTGGTGATAGAAACGACACTGGAGATCTCATGATAGAATTTTGCAAGACCAACAACTTATTCATCAAAGATACTTTTTTTCAACAATGTAATTGACGATTATACATGTGGAACTCGCCAAATGGATTACACAGGAATCAAATCGACTGTATCTTTGGAAAGAGACAATGGAGAAGCTCAATGTCATCAGTCAAGACAAAGCCAGGGGCCGTCTTGAAGCAGGAACTAACAACATATCATTGAGAGTTGGTAGGGGCACCAGAGGGCTTGAAACCCATGAAGATGAGCTATTATTTCGTGTTCCTGGTTTATCTGCGTGAATCAGCACCCAAGGTATGGATGGAGCTCCCATGACTCTCTCCTAGGAAAGAGAAGCCGGTGTTTGGGTTGCACTGTGACTGTCAGAGACACTTCTAGACAGATGAAGCAAATATAAGTGACACGCCAGCGGGCTGCTGGGACCAGTCATGAGCTCAGGCTGTCAGTGTCCTTTTTTATTGTGTGGCTGCCTTTGGAGTTTCAGCACACGACTAAAGAAACTAGCCCTGGGCTATGTGTTAGCGGCTATATCCGTTGGAATAGGAAGAAGGAGGGGTTTCAATATTGGTTAGGGCTGGGAGAGGTGGAAAGGCACTGTAGAGAAGGGAGCTTGAAGAAGGCACCAGCTTCCAGCCCCTACAATTGTAGTGGCCCTGGGGTGTTTTCTTCTCAGTGTGCTCTTCATCCCAGCTGAGCAGAATGCATAGAATAGTAGTGTTATCTATCATCTGCTGCCTCCCTTATGTCTCCATTGCTGCTTATTGGGGGGAAATCAGAAAAATAATGGCTTTTATTCACTTTGGGATAGATTAGGTTCTTATTTCTGAAACAATGTGGAAATCATGAAAAGCTTCTACCCCTTTTGTGCCTTTATAAATGCTCTTATCTCTTCCTGCTTTATCAATTCCTACATTATTTAAACACACACACACACACACCTTATTTATCCACCCAAGGAATACATGTTGTATAGCTACTATGAGATAAACATGGGGCAAATTCTGAGAATGAGGAAATGAATAACACAGATAATGTCTCTGCTTCCGTGGGCTGGAGGTAATTAGAACATATGATAAGAGTATATAAAAGGGCTATGGAAAGAGTTTCATGGAGTTCAATCCAGGAGGTAAATTTTAATGTGAATAATCATCAGAAAATGCTGACTTGAGTGTTGATATCTGGAAATTGCTGAATTCCAAAAGCTAAAGAGAGAATACATTTCAGTGACAAGCAACATTCAGAGAGGACAGACAGTGAGATTCGTACTATGTGTTTCTTTCAAGTTGCAGGTAACGGCAGGATACAAGGGCTCCAATCCATGACCAGCTCCGCTCAGCCGCTTTCTTCTTAATGGTCGACTGTTCACTTGCATAGTTGTTGACTGTTCTCATGCCTTTCCCTCCGGGCCTCTATTTCCTTCCTGACCAGGGCAAATGGGTCAGGTAAATATCCAGGCGCAGAAGCAGTTTATGTCATTTCCACTCTGAAAGGACTCATCTCTAGGAAGCGATTATGAGAGGCAAACTCTAGGAAATGCTGCTGTGTTACCAAGCCAGTGGGTGGACTTGCTTCATCTGTCAGGGGATTTTTCCTAACTTAGGCATCAGGATAAATATCCTGGCCCAGTAGAAAGTGTTTATTTCCTCTCCTTTGACCCTTGACATGGCTGTCCAGAACACAATTGCAAATCATTGGCATGGTCAGATTCAAGGCTGAGAGGTATGAAATGAGCAGGCTTTCAGACTCGCTCTGAGTATGGCTTGTTGCTGTTGGATGACATGGGAGACCAAGTGGACCCCTATGAACTCCACCTGAGCAAGGGGCCCAGAGAGAGATGCTTCTTTCTCTCCTTCGTACCCTTGTACCCTCGGGTCCTCTAGAGAAACATAGGCAATAAGACAGATGTAGAGGGAGAGAGAAAGAGGGAGAGAGATTGATTTATTTTTGAGGAATTGGATTACACAATTATGGGGAGCTGGCAAGTCCAGAATCTGTAATCAGACAACAGGCTAGAAATTTTCATGTCCTTTGTCCCCAAATTGCACATGTCAGGAAGTGGCAGAGCAAGAGGAATTCTGGCAAGATATCTATTTATAGTCTGGAGACAGAAATCTTCCCTCACGAAGCCTCTCTTTGTGCTCATAAGACCTTCAACTGATTGGATCAGGCCCACCCAAATTATGGAGAATAATCTGCTTTATTTAAGGTCAACTGATTTAATCACATGTAAATATGTCATAACAACATCTAGACTAGTGTTTGTCCAAACTGGGCACCATAGCCTAGCCAAGTTGACACACAAAATTAACCTCCAGTGAGTCCCAGCAAACAAGAACCAAGTGAAGTGGAAATTCATCTGAAAATATGTTAGGCAAGGACTTGTACTGCCTCCATACCTCTAGAAAAAGTCCTGTCGGCCAGGACTAGGTGGTAGTAGAGGAAGGAGGGGTTGTCTTTCAAGACGCTACTTTAAGTCGTTTTGAGATGTGGTTCAAGGGCATTTGTTGATTCAACACTGGGAACCAGCTATTACCAAGAATAATAACTAGTATTTGCAAATCTCCAGATTGACAGTTTGCAAAGCACTTTCAAGTATGATCTGATCCTTGGAACAACCGTATATCTCCTGTAAAAATATGGGAATGATAATACCTGCTCATTAAGGATCTTGGGAGGATTAAATGAGATAATATAGGTCCAAGTGTCTAGCCCAGCGTCTGGCGAGTGGGAGACGATCCTTAAATAGGGACTTCCTTAATGATGTGGAAAACAAGGCCATGAGAAATTCAATAGAGTAGAGTGCCTATGGTCAGAGGAGTCAAACCCAGGGACCCCATGTTGCCACTGACTGAGCGCCACCTGCGATTAAGGCAGAGGGAACTATGGTGCAAACATGCCCCGTTTTAAAAAACGTAGCGAGAAGGAAAGAGAGCTTGGATGATGGAGAGACAAAGTGCTTTTACCTTAACTTGTGACGCAAGGACTCCCTGGACTGAGCAAAGAAGTTCCTTTAAAGTGCTGACTGTGACTGAAAACGATCTAGCTCTCATCTGAGTATAACACAGAGCAAAGAGCTAAAAATACAAAGTTGAAATATGAACAATTATGGGGAAAATTTTCTCATTAACTACTTTATACCAAAGTGTTAGATGAACGATTGAATCTCTGATGACCCTAAATTCATTTCATCACTTTAAATGTGGTTCTGTATTTGCCCTGGTGAAAAATTAAATATGAGAGTCTCAGTCTATGAGTTGGACATTTCAAATCTCTTAAGAGACCTAAATGAGTTTGTTCACATTTATATTGAGTTATTCTTGGCAAAACCGAGATGCAAATAAAAATGGTCATTACTTATTAGGAAATAACAAAGCTCTTTGGTTTGTAATCCATTCCAGTTTGGTCTTTCTGGGATTGCATATTCCCTCGAACTGTAGGTTTACATTTGTTTCTTAGGGCAGTGCTTCGCAAACAGTGGTGCACACACCACTTGGGAATCTGGCTAAAAGGCAGGTCTGGGGCGGGTTTCGAGTCCGATTTCAACTTGTGCCCTGGCCTTGCCAGTTTAGAATTGTGTGAACTTAGGTTAAGGAAAAAAATAAGACCAGCTTCTCTAAGCCTGATTTTTTCATCGGTAAAACCCCACAATGCTTTGACCCACGGGAACAAAAAAACTCATTGCCGTGGAGTCGATTCTGACTCATAGGGACCCTAGAGGACGGAGTAGAACTGCCTCATAGGGTTTCCAAGGAGCAGCTGGTGGATTCGAACTGCCAACCTTTTGGTTATCAGCTGTAACACTTAACCACTATGCCCTCGGCAAAGGTTAGTGGTTCCTCTCTCTATTGCTACTACTGTTGTTGTCGTTGTGTGCCGTAGAGTCGATTCTGATTCGTACGACCCCATGTGACAGAGTAGAACTGCCCCGTAGGGTTTCCTAGGCTATGATCTTTACAGGGGCAGATCACCAGGTCTTTATCCCATGGAGCAGCTGGTGGGTGCGAACTGCCAGCCTTTCACTTAGCAGCCAAATGCTTAACCATTGCACCACCAAGCCTGCTTATTACTACTACTGTTACTATTGCCTTCAGACTTCCCTCTTTCCCCCTTTATTCCAACTTTTAAACCTTTTATTAGAGTTATAAAGACAATATGATACAGATGTAAAGAAAAGTGAGGAATCTCCCTCCTCAACCTTTCCAGACTGGCCTCTACTAAACCAGAAACCAAACCCACTGGTGTCAAGTGGACTCTGACTCATAGCGACCCTACAGGACAGAGTAGAACTGCCCCACAGGGGTCCCGAGGCTCTCATCTTTCCAGAAGCAGACTTTCTCCCATGGAGCAGCTGGTTCAAACTGCTGACTTTTTGGTTAGTAGCCCAGCGGTTAACTACTTAGCCCAGCGGTTAACTACTGCACCACTAAGGCTCCTTTTCTTCCTCTACCCTGATTATTCTAGAAGGACCAGCTCAGGTCTCACTGTGGACTATCTAACTTAGCTTTTCATAGAGTTCTCTAATCTCCGACATTCCCTGGACTCTTTACCACCCCTTCGTAGTCACATACAATTCATGCATTGTTTATAACTACTCTTTGTACTCAGATCTTCCCTCCTGGCTCATTTGTCAATTTCTTAAGAGGAAATACTGTATCTTTTTTTTTTTATAGTTCTTTTGTATGTGACTGCTCATTTTTTAATGACCAGAACATCTTAAAAAACTATAAAGTATTTTATCAGGAATAAATAGTTGTTGAGACAAATGGGGAAACCCTGGTGGCGTAGTGATTAAGTGCTACGTCTGCTAACCAAAAGGTCAGCAGTTCGAATCCACCAGGTGCTCCTTGGAAACTCTATGGGGCAGTTCTACTCTGTCCTATAAGGTCGCTTTGAGTCGGAATCAACTCGACGGTACTGCGTTTGGTTTGGGTGTTTTTGGAAACAAATGGCATGGCCAGTGATAATTTAAGTCATTTACTCAGACTCGACGGCACTGGGTAATCAGATTATAGTCTCTTACTATTTAGGTAGAATTTGCCCATCAGATAAAAAGCCCACCAGTCATTCTTTGGAATTTTGAATACATAAATGAGCAAAATATTGCCTTCCAGGTCTATGCATTCATTTCAGAATCTACAAATTACTCCGCAATGATTGCTTTCAGGAAAGAGTTATCAAGAGACCATCCAATTTTTTAAAAAACTTTAGTTCAGGCAGAAGTGACAAAATATTTGGCATTCCCAAGGACTAAGCTAAAACAATACTATATACATACGTACGTACACGTACGTTGCTGTTTTTAGGTGCTGTAGAGTCGATTTTCCACTCATGGCAACCCCAGGTGACAGAGTAGAATTGCCCCATAGGGTTTTCTTGACTATAATCTTTACCGAACTACATTGACAGGTCTTTCTACCTTGGAGCTGCTGGGTGGATTTGATCTGCCAGCCTCCTTTCTGTGAGCCGTCAAGAGCTTAACCATTGAGCTACCAGGGCTCCTTTATATGTATATGAATGTGTACCTGTATGTATATATATTTTGTTACCTGCTGCCTCAGAGTAGAGTTTCCTCTAATTCCGCTTTGAAGCAGGATGGTAAGAACTCATGAGGACCTGAGGGTAAACTTAACCAGTTGCCATCAAGTCGATTCAGATTCCTAATGACCCCATATATGTCAGAATAAAACTGTGCTCCACGGGGTTTTCAGTGGCTGATTTTTCCGCCGTAGATCACCAGGCCTTTCTTCTGAAATGCCTCTGGGTGGACTCGGACCTCCAGCCTTTTGCTTAGCAGCCAAGTGCGTGAACCGTTGGCACCACCCAGGGCAAACTTAGCAATACACAATTAAGCTTTTGTTAAACCAGTGGTTCTCAACTGAGACCAGTTTTTCTGATTGTCACAACTCGGGTGGGGTGGGAGGGCTGCTCCAGGCATGTCATGGGTGGAGACCAGGGATGCTGGTCGACATTCCACAATGCACAGGATGGCACCCACCACAGAGAATGACGTGGTCCCAAATGTCAGTAGTGCGGAGCCTGAGATACTGTGGGTTACACCTGGATGTTCAGTTTCACTCTTAAAGGCATTTCCTTGTTTGTGTGGCCTCCAAACCCAAATTTATTTGGGGCTGTCGAAAGCACAGACCCTGCGGAGGTCCCCTCCCGCCATCTGTGGGTACTCTGAGTGGCAGGCTGGCAGCCTGGCAGCTGCCCCAAAGCTCTGTGAGTGGTAGGCTTCTTCCCCCTAGCCCCCAGCCCCGAGTCCGGCTTTTGGCACAGTCTCAGCCCGCACATGCCGTCCTTCAGGCTGTTTCAGCAATCTTTAAATCTCCAAAGGCTTATTAAATATTCTTTAATCCCTTCCCAAAACATTGTTTAGGTGCGCTTGATCTATGCTGCTATCCCCCAGATTTCCTTGAGTTTGCAGCTCATTTTCAGAACTACCTTCCAGGTGTAGCTGTCTGCGTCAGAGACAGAGCCTGGGGCCACCGTCCAAGTGGGGAGTCTGCTGAGAAGGGGGCTTCCAGCTGAGGTTTCCACCCGAGTGGCTTATATGTGATTTATCATCATTTTAATTATGATATATTAAAAGTGAATTATTTCCATAGATCAAAAGCTCGCTCATTAAACTGCTAATCTATTTTCAACGTGTCTTACAAATGAACCGTTTATATTTATATACCACTGCGCCTTTATCCGTGCAAAACTGCAGATTCTAAACTCAAGTCAGAGCTTTTGGACTGGTATGAATCAAATACGAGTCTTCAGTACTGAGGCTGAAATTATTTAGCCGTTGTTTCCAAGTGCTTGTTCCTCTTTCACAAGAGGCTCCTTCGTGAAAGCATTGAGCTGGAAGGGGCTTCATGATTATCTAGGCCAATGGTTCTCAACCTAGCTGCCTATGGAACCCCTTGGGGATGGGCCCAGTGCCACAGAACCGGATCCTCTCAGGTATAGCCCAGGCACTTAGATTTTGAAGCCTCTTACCCCCTGATTCTAATGAGCAAACTGGGTTGAAAACCTTAGTCTTGCCCAAACCCTCAATCGATTACAAATGGGGAAACTGAGGCAGGCCCAAAGTAATTCATAAAGGCAGGGGTCAGCAAACACTGTAAATTTTCCTTTATCGTTTGCAATCCCACCATCCTCCATTTGAGGTTTGACTGTACCTCAGATAAGCTTGACCCTCAGAAGGTTTCTGAATATCTCTAAACCTGTTTACGAATTATAAAACAGGTCCAATAATAACTCCACCACCTGTCTGTCAGTTTGTGGTTCATACTGCGGTAGCTTGCCTGTTGCTGTGATGCTGGAAGCTCTGTCGCCAGTATTTCCAATACCAGCAGGGACACTCATGGTGGACAGGTTTCAGCGGAGCTTCCAAACTCAGGCAGGCTAGGGAGAAAGGCCTGATGATCTACTGCTGAAAATAAGCCAGTGAAAACCTTATGGATCCCAAGGGAATATTGTTCAGTATAGGGCTGGAAGATGAGGTTCCTAAAAGCTGCACAATAGCTCTAACAATGGACTAGAGTATACCAACGATCATGAAGACGGCACAGGACCGGGCAACGTTTTGTTCTGTTGTACGTAAGGTCACCACAAGTCAAAACCAACTTGAGGGCAGCTAACGACAGGAGCAATAATAACTGCCTCTCATGGTTTATGTGAGGAATAAATGAGATCATGCAGGTAAAGTGCTTAGCACTCCCGAAACTTTCAATAAACAGTTATAGCTTATTATCTCTAATGCTATTATTATCATTCTACCCTTTGACATAACATAGCCTAGGCTGTAAGCTGGGGCTTCTTCAAGGAAGGGTCTAAAGGTTAGGAGAAATGTAGGAGGGAAGAACACTCTGGAAGTATGACTTTATCCCGTCCACGTATGTGAGGACAGCAATACCTAAGTTATTTCACTTTGTCTCACTCCACCCTGGTAAAACTTCACTGCTGCCTTAATCTTTGATGTGTGAGTCTCAGGGGAGAGTCATTTTTCCAGTGCTGTTGAGAGTTATGTTGAGAGTTATGTAGCCGTAAGTGATTTTATGAAATAAAGTGTTCCAAAGGAGTGTTCTAGAAGATGAGTGATGTGATTCAGTGCCAAGCGGTTCTTCTGATAAGGAAGTGTTAAGACAGACTGCTGAAAGTTGAAGTGATCCTTAGCCAAGTAAGTTCTGGCCTCAAGGTTGTCTTTGTAGGATAGGCAATGTTGTTGTTGTTGTTGCTGGGTGCCATCAAGTCGGTTCCAACTAATAGTGACCCTATGTAACAGAGTACGACTACCCCAAAGGTTTTTCTAGGCTGTAATCTTTATGGGAGCAGATCGCCAGGCCTTTTTCCCATGGAGCTGCTGAGTAGGTTTGGACAGCCAGCCTTTTGGTTAGCAGCTGAGCACTTAACTGTTGCACCACCAGGCTCCTAAGCTAGACAATAGGCCTAGAAAATGCTATTTAAAAAATAGATTTGTTTGCTTCTTCCTTTCACACTACTTTACGAAAACCCGTACCCGTTGCCGTCGAGTCGATTCCGACTCATAGCAACCCCGTAGGATAGAGTAGAACTGCCCCATAGAATTTCCAAGAGCACCTGGAGGATTCGAACTGCCGACCTTTTGGTTAGCAGCCGTAACATTTAAGCACTACGCCACCAGGGTTTACGAAAACAGCCATAAGAAAAAAGGAGTGAGTCATACATGCCATCAAACCTTTGAATGATGATTCATAAATGCTGCAAGGTATACGCAAATAATTCTCAAGAAGCTAAATAAAACATTTCAGAGCACAGAACATCTTTTTTTCAAAATTGAGGCAGTTTTTCATTTTGCTGTTTCTAAATATTGTTTCGTTTTTGGCTGTTGCTGTTCAAAGAATAAGTTTTACCTTAAAATATTTTTTTAAAGTTTTCCTAAGTAATAAGTTTCATGGAGCAAAAGCCAAGAGGCAGAGAGAGTAACATTTTGGGTGTGCCCCAAACGTATCTGGCGGGGTGGGGAAGTGACTCTATGGGGACTGGCCATTAATCTTGGAAAGTCTTAAACGAGGAGTCCCTGTAGGACATGCTCTTATTTGGGAGTTCCATTTAAAATGCGTTGATAATATTCTTCAAAAAAAACAAAAAAAACCGATTATTTAAAATACAACCTACTCAAATACAGTAAAATCTGTAAAAGCTGGAACCTGCGGAAGGCGGAAACCCATCAGAGAAGGAAAACTCAAATATTTTCCACTAAAAGGAGAGAGAGAAAAGGGGCAAGACTGCACCCTGTCAAAGGTAGAAAAATTGTGAGATCCAGAAAAACAAGGCAGTCCTGTCGAGTTCTGGCTCTCACAGGTTTCACTGTCTATTAGTCAGCTACTCCAGCCGCACAACACTGCTGAGTGGAGCCAAAGAAGAAAAAAATGAAGAGAACATAAATATGAGAATTATGACTGCTATAAACTAACAAACCAGAGTTTTTAAGAAACAACAGAAGAACCAGCCTTGTTATTAAGCATTGAAGTGGCATTATTTAAAATGCATTTCTTTAAAAAAACAAAACAAAAACTCATTCAGAAAGTCTTCATGTCACTAATTTGGGGGAAACACAGGCAGACGGCCCATTGTGAAGATGTTTAACGGAAACCAGTTGCCATCAAGTTGACTCCGACTCATGGCGCCCTCATGTGTGTCAGGGTAGAACTGTGCTCCGTAGGGTTTTCCATGGCTGATTTTTTTCATAAGTAGCTCACCAGGCCTTTCTTCCAAGGTACCTCTGGGTGGACTTGAACCTCCAACCTTTCTGTTAGTGGCCGAGGACATAACCATTTGCATCACCCAGGCATTTTTCTTCCTTTTAATTTTGCGACCTGAATATTGGTGCAACTTTCACCCTTTTGGCAGGGAAAGGCATTACCTGAGCCTTTCTCTGAGTGTAGACTGGGCAAAAGGAGAAGAACAAGATTTTGTCTTCTCATTTCAAATATTCAGGAGAAAAGACACAGGCTCTCAAAATACCTTCGGTTTGTCAACCTGGATCATGACAGCCTACTACATGCTGTAAGTCGGATCCATCTGAGCTCGAGATTCTGCTTGAAGAAAAGGAGGGCTGAAACCCTCCATAATGTTCTCTAGCTTGGGTTTCAGAAAGGCACTTATATCCAGATTTTCTTTTCGTCTTAAGATTCTGAAGTAAGTCAAGGTGTACATATGTAACGATCTAAAACTTATCTTTGAAAGGAAACAGCCTGTGTTTCCCCAAATTTAGAGTTTATAAATATGTTGCATTTCCACTGTGTAAGACGGCAACATTTTTCACCTGATCTATGTTTGTCTGTCAAGCTTTCTTCACAAATTCAAATCAAAACCTTCATCAGGCCAAATCAATTTCCCTATTGGTAGAGAGGCTGCAAACGGTTAACATGCATGGCCGCTAACTAAAAGGTTGGTAGTTCAAGTCTACCCAGAGGCACCTTGGAGGAAAGGCCTGGTGCTTTGCTTCGGAAAAATCAACCACTGAAAACCCCGTGGAGCACAGTTCTACACTGACACACATGGGGTTGCTATGAGTCAGAGTCAGCTTGACAGCAGCTGGTGATGGTGGTAGTGGAGAATTGGTAGGAATATAGATAAGAAAATGTCCATAATAAGAGTTTGTAAGATGTCTGTGGCATTAAAGGGATGAGGACATAGAATGCAATATATACTTCTACTCATAAGTTATATTCAGTCCTATTACTATTTATGAAACTCTAAATTAGGTCAGTGGCCCAGAGTTGGTTTTATTTAGAATGAGTTGGACATTAACAACCTGCAATATACAGATGACACAACCTTGCTTGCTGAAGGTGAAGAAGACTTGAAGCACTTAATGATGAAGATCAAAGACCACAGCCTTCAGTATGGGTTACACCTTAACATAAAGAAAAGAAAAATCCTCACAAGTGGACCCATAAACAACATCATGATACATGGAGAAACGATTGAAGTTGTCAAGGATTTCATTTGACTTGGACCCACAATCAACGCCTGTGGAAGCAGCAGTCAAGAAATCAAAAGATGCGTTGCATTGGGCAAATCTGCTGCAAAAGACCTCTTTAAAGTATTGAAAAGTAAAGATGTTACTTTGAAGACTAAGGTGCGCCTGACCTAAACCGTGGTATCCTCAAGCACCTCATATGCATGCAAAGCCAGACAATGAATAAGGAAGACCGAAGAATTGATGCATTTGACAATTGGTCCCAACCCACCTGGAGCAAAATAGAATGAAGAACACCAAAGACACAAGAGATGAAAGGGCCACATAAACCAGAGACTCCATCAGCCTGAGACCGGAAGAGCTAGACGGTGCCCAGCTACCACCAATGACCACCCTGAGAGGGAACACAACAGAGAGTCCCTGACGGAGCAGGAGAAAAATGGGGTGCCGAACTCAAATTCTAGTAAAAAGACCAGATATAATGGTCTGACTGAGACTGGAGGAACCTGAGAAGGCATAGCCCTTGGACTGTTAACCCAGAACTAAAACCATTCCCGAAGCCAACTCTTCAAAGTATAGACTGGACATAAAATGATACTCTTGAAGAGTGTGCTTCTTAGTTCAAGTAGATACAGGAGACTAAATGGGCAGCTTCTGTCTTGAGGCGAGATGAGAAGACAGAAAGGGATAGGAGCTGGTTGAATACACACGGGATCTGGGATGGAAAGGAGGCATGTGAGGTCACATTATAGGGATAGCAACTAGGGTCACATAACAATGTGTGTATACATTTTTGTATGAGAAACTAACTTGAGCTGTAAACTTTCACCTAAAGCAAAATAAAATAAAGAATTGATGCCTTTGAATTATGGTGTTGGCAAAGAATATCAACTATACCATAGACTGCCAGAAGAATGAAAAAATCCGTCTTGGAAGAAGCACAGCCAAAATGCTCCTTAGAATCAAGGATGGTGAAACTTTGTCTCACATACTTTGGACATGTTATAAGGAGGGACCAGTCCCTGAGAAGGACATCATGCTTGGTAAAGTAGAGGGTCAGCAAAAAAGAGGAAGAACCTCAACTAAATGGATTGACACAGTGGCTGCAACAATGGGCGCTGTCTTAGGCTAGGTCTCTAGAGAAGCAAAACCAGTGAAGCAGGTAAATATGTACGTAGGGAGATTTATATCAATAGGACACGGCTCACGCAGTTGTTGTTGTTACGTGCTGTCGAGTTGGTTCCAACTCATAGTGACCCTATGCACAACAGAACGAAACACTGCCCAGTCCTGCACCATCCTCAGGATTGTTGCTACGCTTGAGCCACGCAGTTGTAGAGGCTGGAAACTTCCAAGCCCGTGGGTCAGGCTTGGGGCTTCTCCTGACTCATGTAGCTGCAGGAGCAGGTGAACCCAAATAGACAGGTAAGCTGCTAGCTCAAGTTCCAAGAACCAGAGGTCGGTTGAACAGGAGCCAACTGCAGGATCCAGAACGAGCAAAAGCCAAAGAACTTTGCCGGAAAGTCCACCTATATTGGATGCAGGCCACACCCCCAAGGAAACTCCCTTTCAGCTGATTGGCTGCTCACAACAGATCGCATCATGGAGGTGATTACATTATATCAGATCTCATTATGGAGGTGATTACATCATTACATAGCTACCAAACTACATCATAGCTGCCAAACCACTGAGAATCATGGCCCAGCCAAGTTGACACACAACCTTAACCATCAGAGGCTCATTAAACAGCAAGGATTGTTAGGATGGCACAGGACTGGGCAGTGTTTTGTTCTTTTGTACATAGGTCGCTATGAGTCAGAAGCGACTTGATGGCACCTAACAACAACAACATTTCCCTTTTGTCTACTGAAAAAGAGTTAAATTCACTGTAGAGAAGCATTTCCCAAATTAAGGTCTTTTAATTAAGTCCTTGTAAGCAATTCCAAAGGATCCCTTGTGGCACAGTGGTTAAGTGCACAGCTGCTAACTGAAAGGTCATTGGTTCAAACCCTCCAGGCTGCTCCTCGGGAGAAAGATGTGGCAGTCTGCTCCCATGAAATTTACAGCCTTGGATACCCTCTGGGGCAGTTCTGCTCTGTCTTACAGGGCTGCTATAAGTTAGAATCCACTCGATGGCAATGAGTTGTTTTTTTTTTTTAAGTAGTTCCAAGCATGCCTTTCCTCAAGAGGTCTTTCCAGATGGTACATTTAGTGCTGCCTTAGATTTCAAATCTTCTTGATTCTAACCAGTATCACTTGGACAAAGAATGTCGCTTATTTGCTCACCCCTGGTGGCACAGAGGTAAAGTGCTCAGCTGCTAACCAAAAGGTCAACGGTTCAAATCCACCAGCGGCTCTGCAGGAGAAAGACCTGGAGATCTGCTTCCTTAAAGATTAGAGTCTGGAAACACATATGGGGCAGTTCTACTCTGTCACATGGGGTCGTTATGAGTTGAATTGACTCGACGGCACACAACAATTGCCTACATTGTAATCTTAGAAATCCCAACCTCCCCTTCCGTGCACTGACTCGTCTTTGGCGTCTCAATCTGTGAAACCAGCACAACACATTGTACTCATAATAGGCATTGTCCGGAGATGGTACGAGGGAGTCAAATAATGAATAAAATGAGTTGACCTTTAGAGAAATATGGTGTCATAATCAAGACAGAAATTGGCTAGTGTAGGGGAAGAGACCAGGCTTTCTGATCAAATGGAGCTGGCTTAGAGGCCCAGTGCCGGCATTCACTGTGTGGCCTGGGAAAAGTGAGCCTATCTGAGCGTGTTTCTTCGTCTGTAAAAGCGAGGTAATCATGCTTTCCTTATATAGAGCGTTGTTGAAAGGACTAGACATAAAGTAGGCAAAATACTTGGCACATAGTATACTCTCGATAAATGGTAGCTGCTATTTATTTAAAAAAAAACTTTTTTTTATTTATTATCACTACTACAGCTGCTATTATGGCTGCTACTACAACTGCTATGATTAATATCGCTACTGTTACGGCTCCTGCTACTATTTCTAGTAAGGAGCCCTGGTGACACAACGACCGAGTGCTCGGCTGCTAACCAAAATGTTGGCACTTTGAACCCACCCAGTGGCTCTGTGTTAGAAAGACCTGGTGATCTGCTCCTGTGAAGATTACAGCCTAGAAAACCCTATAGTTAGTTCGACTGACAACATATTCGAGTGACGAAGAACCGCACACACGACCATCTGTTTTTTTTTTTGTTTTTTGCACGTCTTATTGTTAGTAATATATACTACGTGCATTGTCGCAGCGTGTAATTTGCTGATGTTATCACTCTCAGATGTTCACTTGCAGATGTCCAATTTTATGATTTACTTGATCGGAACACTGCCCTATAGCAGGCCTGGTCTACAGTGAAGTTGGCGTCGATGCCAGCAGTCATAATGGATAGAAAGTTGGGCAATGTTCAACTCCAGCGACATACGACAACTAAACTGTGCACACACCCAACAGCCATTATGACTCCAACTTCATCGTTCCAACACTAACGCCAACTTCATTGTAGACCAGGCGTATAGCGTGATCTTATTCAGCACTTCCTACCATGAGAAGCATCAGTTGTTAATTTGAAGTAGTTGTCCGAGTCTGTCTCACTATAGTACATACAATGTTTCCAACCCCTGAGACAAACAAAGATCAGTGTTATAAAGATACTGATAATAAAAGGCAATAATAATGAAAACTAAGAAAAAAAAATGGAGGTATTCGACTTATGTCAGAACTGACTGACTTACCACAGACTTGTGGGAACGGAACCCCGTCGTAAGTCAGAGAGTACCTGTATATTCCAGTGCAATTCAACATTTATTGATCCTCTGGAATGCTCTGATGGGAAGTCACCACTATTAGCACAAAGATCCTTTATCACTAAAGAGGTTAAACCCAAAAAACCCATTGCCATCAAGTCAGTTCTGACTCATAGCAATCTTATAGGACACAGTAGAGCTGCCCCACAGGGTTTCCAAGGAGCGCCTGGTGGATTTGAACTGCCAGCCTTTTGGTTAGCAGCCATAGCACTTAACTACTATGCCACCAAGGGTACTAGCTAGTAAACCAGGCCTGGTATGTTATGTCTATATTCTTTTTTAAAATTTTGCTTTTCATTATAAACTTGTTACTAGTAAAGAAAGGCAAGTATTAAGGACCTCTAAGGTTCAAGTTTGGAAACCCTGGTGGCCTAATGTTTACGTGCTATGGCTGCTAACCAAAATGTTGGCAGTTCAAATCCAGCAGCTGCTCCTTGGAAACTCTATGGGGCAGTTCTACTCTGTCCTATAGGGTCACTATGAGTCAGAATCGACTCGACGGCAACAGGTTTGGTTTAAGGTTCAAGTTTACCTGCTTTTATTCTTCAGCTTTTGGTTTAAACACTATTTCTGATGTTAAATTACCATGTTAATCAGATCTTAAGTTCCCACCCCCACCCATGGCTCTTTCATTTCTTACTACTGGATGACACTGTTGAGTAATGAGCTACAACATTTTTTTTTTCTTTTTAGGCCCTGAGTAATAATGCAATAGCACAATGTACCCTATGGAGACATTGTATACACTAATAGCAATGAGCAAATGTTTCTTTTATTTTTATAATTGTTTTGGAAAACCATATGATTGCCAAAGACAGCATGCATATGGTCAACTTGGATTCATCCCAGCCTTAAAACAAATCTGCAAAACATGTTAATAGTTGCAATGTATACAGTTGAAGGTTGTTTTATTCCCCTCCCCCCCCCATGCCTTCCAGCTATACATTTGCAATGTTTAATTTAGGTTAAAATTCTATGAAGGCTTTAATTGATATGATCCAGAAGTCTGTTAACCATTTTAAATGGCCATTGATTTCACCAAATTCCATGCTTTGCCATAAGAATATTGTCCATACTCCAGTTGTTTTCCAGTCACCATCAAGTCAATTCCAACTCTTGGCGCCCCCATGTGTGTCAGAGTGGAACTGTGATCCATAGGGTTTTCAATGGCTGCTTTTTTGGAAGTAGATCATGAGGCCTTTCTTTCAAGGCACCTCTGGGTAGACTCAAACCTCCAACCGTTCTGTTGGCAGCTGAGCACATTAACCATTTATACCACCCAGGGACTCTGTTGTACACACTGGAGTCTATTAATGGGGATAAAACTCCCCTGATGGATTTGACTCTTAGGTATGGAGCATGTCCGCTGGGAAATAAAGAAACAAGAACCCTGGAGAGTCTGGTTAGGCCTGGAAAACCCAGTGGAAATATACAGCAATAAAGTGTCTCAAAAGTCTTTGGAGTAAAGTGCTTCTCCCTTCGAGCCCCCCACCCGTTTGTGTTCTTCTGACTCTGTTCTCCATGTGCTCAGTAAATTCATCCTTGCGATTTTTATGTTTTGTGGAATAAACACACTTTTGCGCTTTCCTTGCACATTTCTAGAGAGCTGTTTCAAATGGATGCTCTTTAAACTACAATTCCAGGCTTATGTGTTTCAGAGCTATTTGGCTTAGATACTTTGCTATACCACACAATTCAAAGAATGTAAAACTACTTTCGTCTCCGCATTTTAAAGCCCTCATTGTACTTTAGCACTAACAGAAAGAAAATGCCTGTCAATTGACAACTTACACTTCAGTTTTTTCAATCTTGGTATGTGTAATTGCTTATCAAAAGAGAGGGTGATAGCCTGCTTCAGAGAAGAATATTTTCTTCATATTTAAGTCTCAAGTTGATGAATTCAGACATCGAGATATTGTAACGGGGAGGGGGGACCTATTACCTATACCTGAGCTCTGTATTTTCTGCTTTGTCTAGAATCCAAAACAGGTGTCTGCTAATGCCATCGAATGCTGTGTGCTGATGTGTGGCAGTGATTCTCTGGGCAAACAGTGGAAGATGTAGCCCTTGGAGGGAGGCCTTTCTTTTCAGCACATGCCCAGGAGAGAATAGGGGTTTTGGGCAGAGGAGGAGGTCAATAGACATCGCATTTGGTATCTTCCATAGGGTGTCAGAAAGCCAAGTAATTGAACCAGAAACATCTCAATAGAACCAGAAGTTCCCCATCAAGAGAACTAGAAAAACTTCCAACTCTTGGGCCACACAAGCATAAAACATTCTGCATCTCCTAATTCTCAGGATTTGGGACTAAAGTGCCAAATTATTTTCCCAAACTCTGCAAAAGCCCCGACCCCCCACCCCATTCCCTCATCTGTCTGCCCCCAATCCACCCCCCCCCGCAATTACTCACCCATTCTCCCACCTACCTGCTCAGTTCATCATCAGATATTTGCTGAGCATCTGCTGTGCAGCAAGCATGGTGTTCGGTACTTTGAATCCAGTGGGGAAAAAGAAAGATATGAGTCCTGTCCTAATGATGTTTTCCTCCCAGGGGAATTCACGAGTCTTTTCTGCCTGAAGTCCCAACTATAGGAAGAGGCAGGGGGAGCCTGAGTATGTGCAACTAGAGACATTTGGCATTTGCAGATTTAATGTTCGCCAATTTACTATTTGAATGGGACCCTCATGATACATGCCATACATTTATCTTGAATGGAACCTTCTTAATTGGAGTAATAGACCTACAACTCCAAGGATGAGATATTGGGTCTCAGACTGACTCTCACACTTTGAAATGATGCATGAGACTCCATAATTAGCTGTGAACCTCTTTTTATGAACCTCAGACATTATGGAGGGCAAGACCTAAAACCATTTGTCTGGAATACTAACAGCCCGGAAAGTAGACTAAGGTCACAGGCAGCAGTCTTTGGACTGGTTTCCTCAGTGCAGTTTCCAAGGTCTGGGAGCCTTGCAAAAGCCAAGGGTCTATTCTCCAAAGGTCTGCAGGCAGCGTCTAGGGAGTTCCTACCTGAGCTTCCATCTCCACCCAACAAAGCAGTGCAACTCTGGCAAACAGAGTTCCAATTACCCTGTTATCTGTACGACAAGAGAGTAACAGATCACCTTCCTGGTGTTGCTATGTCAAGTAACTTCTGGCCTTGATTTGGTCTGTAAAATATCAAGAGCTGAATGGTCATTAAGGTTCGTGCAAACAAATCAGGATTCCCCAGGGAGCCAGGAACCCATCTACTCACTATCTTTCAGCCTCCTTCAGATCCCAAGGGCTAGCCATAGCCAGAATCAAATCTCTCTGGCATCCCAGCCTAGAGTGGGTTCCTGAGGCGTTCTTTTTCTAGACCCAGGCTTTTGTCTAGAACCAGAACTACACTTTAAGAGCTAGAGACCAAGAACGGGAGTATCAAATTCTTTAATAATACCATTCTATGTTGACAAAACACAGCGTGCCTCTCTGACTGAGGCACCTCCAAGCAGCAACGAGAATTTCTTGTGGCACAATCCTGTCAGCCTCTCCCAGGGCACATCAGGTTACTTTGCTATCATGAGCACCAAAGATGCCACACTTCGTTAAACCAACATGAAAGTCCCTTTAAATATACATATTTTTTAATTTTAAAATTTTTGATTTTTTGGCTATTATGGAAATTGTAGCTACAAAGAAAACAAAAAGTTAGTGTTAATTTTCAGCAAACTAGTTAAGTGGTAAAACTCAGAGGACCATTACAACTGAATTTAATCATGATGAAAAAGTGAAATGTGTGGCTTAGTTTCTTTAGTTATCATTATGTAAAGTAGATTACCATCGCAAAGAAAAATCAGATAAAAGAATATAAGAACCACGGGGCTAACATGTGCTTGAAGCGATTTTGGAGGTCACGGGTAGTGTAAATTCCCTGATTATTACCAGGCAGAGATGAGCTTTCCAATAGGGAGATAGATCATTATCAAGTCATCCGTCTGATGTAGCTCCAGCAGCACGATCTAATGATTTCATTCTTGGATTACTTTTAATGTGTAGAATTAGAGATATATGGGAAGCGTTTGCTATTATTTTCATAGTACAGTTTCCTACTAAATTGCTTTTATTAAGTAAAATAATGTCGTGTTGGAAGAGCATGTGTATTTCTTAGCAATGCTGCACAATCCCTTGTCCTGTAATTCAATAAATCACCTCATACCTGTCAGCACATATAGTCAAAGATTTATTGCATGGTCCATTGTGTAGTAGACAGCTCTTTGGCCGGAGAGCAATTTCTCAAACTAATTTAATCAAAGTGTTTTGATTATATAGTGAATTGTGGCTTGATGTCTCAAATATGTATTGATGTTTTCAGGACCATGTGACTTAATTCTCTCCAGTTTTGAAATACAACGAAGATTTGTCTGTATGTGATTTCTGTTATAGACTGAAAACGTTTATTGGCATTAATATTATTCATGTACTCTTTTATTGGGCAAGCAGTTATTGGTGCCTGTATTTGCATAGCTAGTCCTCTGCTAGATGCTGAGATACTGTGGGGAAAAGAAAAAATTTTAGGTTGAAAGAAAGATACAACTGAGAGCTTAGAAGGAGCAACAGACTTGGTAGTTATTGGCCAATAAGGGGACCAACTTAGCTGAAGTTAAGTGTTCATTTTGCACAGTGGTGGTAATTATAGCTAGCTTCTACTGGGGAAATTAAAAATCTCTTATATTTTTGAGGACTTTGAATTTGAATTTGATCCTTTAGGAATGGACAGCTTTTGGAATTTTGAGGATGGGACGTGTATTAGTTTCCTAGTACTGCCATAACAAATACTCATGAACGTGGAGGCTTAAAACAACAGAAGTGTATTCTCTCACCATTCTGAAGGTCAGAAATCCAGAATCAAGGTGTCAGCAGGGCCATGCTCCCTCTGAAGGCTCTAGGAGAGGATCCTTCTTCGTCTTTTCCAGCTTGTGATGGTGGCTGGCAATCCTTGGCATTCCTTGGCTTGTAGATGCATCACTCGTCATGTGGCCTCCTCCCTGTATGTCTTTGTTTTCTTATAAGGACACCAGTCGTTGGATTAGGGCCTGCCCTAATCTAGTATGACCTCATTTAAACTTAACTAATTACTTAAACTTAACTATTTCCAAATAAAGTCATATTCTGGGATTCCAGATAGACCTGAATTTTGGGGGGATGCTGTTCAACCCAGTATAGAATGGTGAATTAATGCAAGCTCACTGGGAAGATTACTTGGTGGCCATGAGTAGACCAGATTGGCTGGGCAAAAATCGGAGGAGTGAAAACCAGCGATTCACAGAAGAAGATGGTTAGAGTGGCAATCTTGGGAAGGAAAGGGAAGACTAAAGCCAAGGGTTTTTCTTTTTTTTAAAGAAGTAAAAAAAAAAAAAACTTAGTGATTAGTTAGAAGGCTTGGAGGAAAGGTAGTAATCTAAGATTACGTTACTGTTTTAACCTGGAGAATGGTAATATCCTTTTTAAAGACTAAAAGGTGGAAAGAAATTTCAAAGGGACAGATGGTGCAGTTAGGGTAAGTTGAGCTTGAAATAAGAGCGGAACGTCAAAGTAAAAAGTTGGTACCATACCAGTTGCCACCGAGTCAGTTCTGACTCGTGGCAACCCCATGTATGTCAGAGTAGAACTGTGCTCCATAGGGTTTTCAATGGGTGATTTTGGGGGGACTAGGCTGTTCTTCAAGGCACCTCTGGGTGGACTCGAACTGCCAACCTTTCAGTTAGCAGCCGAGTGCCCTAACTGTTTGCAACACCCAGGGTATAGGTTGGTGTAGGGATAGAAATGAGAGACCAAAGTTTAGGTCAGAGCTGAGCTCTGAAATAGAAATTTGATTGTTACTGTGACAGAGGAGAGAGCCAAAGCTGTAAAAGAGAATGCCTTTGGTGGGGGATATGTATATATGAAGTCACTGTTTTATCATAATTGTTTGGAGATGGAAAGAACACGTTCTTCTGGTGGAAAACTCACTTGCAGACAAAAGTGTGCGGTGCTGAAGTCTGCCTTTAATTATAGTAAATGCATTTGATTTGAAATTTATTCATTAGCTGTACAAGTGACACTTTATTCAAATAAAAATAACACTTGGAGAGAGACAGTGTTAGTAGAAGACAAAACTCCTCTGTGTGACTTACTGTCTCCATCAATTATCAAGCTGTCGCTGATGTCATTATAGTAAGATTCTGTGTCCCCAGAGTATCCTATCACAGTGATCTTCCAAGGCCACAGACATTTGAAAATCAAATGACAAACATCACAGTAAAAAGCACTAAAAACAAAGTTCGATGCCTTTGCTCTCTGCTTTATGTATGTTGTGTCGAGTCCAGCCAGGGAAAGCAGGGCATCATTTCTTCATCATAAACAGATGAGTTTGGGTCCTCGGTTGGCTGACTGCCCTCTCCTCCTTTCAACACCACTTTAAAAATTTTTCAAATGACGTTTATAAGTAAATGAGAATACACTGGGGCAGCTCCACCAAGACTGGTTTTTTTGTTTCTTCTTTTTTTGCACATTCTGAACATCTGAGTTCTATCTACATTTTGATTAGAATTCAGAATGGTCGATGGTGGTGGTATAAGATGCGTGGGTGCTTGAGGAGCACATACTCTTCCCTGTGCCAGGACTTTAAATCCCATTTCCTTCCCCAAATTCTCCAGCCTTGCCGTGTTTTCCCTGTGGCTTGAATACCATACTCTTCCTCTATGCTTCTTGTTCCCCAGTGAAGACCGAAGGAGCTTGGGAAAGGCCAAGACAGCAGCCTGATGATAAAGACTGAGCAATAGGACCAAAAGGTGTCCCTGAGAAAGGAAAGATGCAAGAGAAGCACTGGCATCGGATTTCTCCCCACTTGGCTTCTCTTCTCCCTGTAGTTCTTTCTTAAAGCTAAGAAAAGCCTTAAACTCCTACGCTGAAGGGTGTTATAAGATCGTGGGGAAGTGGTTCTCAAACTTGTGTGTGCATTAAAATCCGCTGGAGGATTTGTTCAAACATAGATTTCTGGGTCCCAGAGTTCCCGGTTCAGTAGGTCCAGGGCAGGGCCCACGAACATGCATTTCTAGCAAGTTCCCTGGGGAGACTAATGTTGCTGGTCCTCACTGTGTTTTGAGAGCTGCTGGTCTATGTGCTAGACTTCACCGAAAAGGTGAGACTTCTTAACTGATATAACTGACAAGTCTTGTCCCAGTTCTCGAAATATTAGACAGTTTTTTTCTCACTGATTCAAAGCAATTTTTTTTCACTGTGCTTTAAGTGAAAGTTTACAGTTCAAGTTAGTTTCTCATCCAAAAATGTATACACACATTGTTATGTGACCCTAGTTGCTCTCCCTATAATGTGACAGCACACTCCTCCTTTCCACCCTGTATTTTCTGTGTCCATTCAACCAGCTCCTGTCCCTCTCTGCTTTCTCATCTCGCCTCCGGACAGGAGCTGCCCAGTGAATGGGTTGGTTTTTATTATGTTTTTGTTTTAAGAGACGTTTGTTCTCTGACTTTCA